>NW_027287063.1:2275928-2867434 GCF_022747635.1 Hetaerina americana
ATAAAACGATCCTCATCCCCAGATATCTCCCGATAGATCACCCTGTCATCCGCGAACATCCTAATTTTACTTTTCACTTCGCGGTTCAAATCGTTAACAAAAATCAAGAAAAGCAACGGCCCGATTACCTTCCCTGAGGTACCCCCGACGTGACTCGAACGCTGTCGGAACTAGCGCCATCAAGGAATATCCTCTGTTCCCGCTCTGAAAGAAAATCTTTAACCCAATTTATGGCGCCCTTGTTTATACCCACGACCTTTAATTTATGAATGAGTTTACCATGTAGAACCTTATCAAATGCCTTTTGAAAATGTAAGAAGATCGCATCCACTTGCCCACCTCTCTCACCAGATAAAGGTAAATCATGTGTAAATAATCCTAATTGGGTTTCCCAGGAGCACTTATGTGCTCTAAGATTTTGCAACGGATAGAAGTGAGAGATATAGGTCTGTAATTACTGGGATCCTCCCTGTCACCACTTTTAAAAATAGTCGCTATGTGCGCGGCTTTCCAAATCTTAGGTACTTTGCACTCTGTGAGAGATTTTTTAAATATAAATTCAAGGTACGGGGCAATGTTTGGAGCTAAATGTTTTATCACCCTAGCTGGTATATTTTCGGGGCCCGGGGATTTGTTGGGTTTAATCTCATTAAGCAATTTTAGAATTCCTTGTTGGTCAGCTGTTATTTGTTCCATGGGTGGAGTATGTATTGTTTCTTGGATATATGCGGTGGCAACATCCTTCGAGAAAACGCTTTGGAAGAATGAATTTAGGATGTTAGCTTTACCCTCACTGTCTGTATGAATTATATTGCTACAATCCCTTGAGCAAGCCACGGTTTGTTTACTCCCATTTACTTCCCTAACATATGACCAGAAAGCTTTGGGGTCAGTGTCCAAGGGCTCGCTAAGTACTTTGCGTTTAAAGTCCAGTACGGCGCTACGTAATTAGTGTTTTGGTTTCAATTTTATAGGATCTATATGTGTCCCATAATTGTTTATTCTCAGGGGATGATGTGTTCACGCCTGCCCTCTTTACCCTAGAGTGTAGCATTCTCTGCTTTCGAAGGGCTTTTCTAACGTCTTTATTGTACCACCTGGGGTCGCGATTTGCTTTAACGTATTTTATAGGTATGAAATCTACGATTCCTTTTTGCATGATATTGAAAAATTCTGTCCAAGTTTCTTCCAAGTTGACATGACTTAAGCGGGTTTTGAACTCGGGCAGTGAAGAGTTTAGTTGATTGGCAAAAGATTCAAAGTCTGCTTTATGGTAATTATGAATTTTTCTTTTTGGTTTAACAATCTTTTTTATTTCTATGTCCAAGTGGACATTAATTGCTTTATGGTCACTCAAGCCCTCATCAGTTGATACACTAATAATACGTTCAGGCGTGTTTGTAAGAAATAGGTCCTATATGTTCTTTCCACGGGTGGGCATGCGTACTGCTTGACGGAGGGAGTTTCTTTGAACCAATTTTATCATGAAATTGCAAGATTCGTGATCGCGGGTCCCAGAGTTAACGATATTGTTGTCCCAATCTATACCAGGGAGGTTAAAGTCGCCACCAATTATGTTTATGCTGTTATTATTTTTACGTGTAAAATTGTAAATTTGATCGTTGAGGGTATGAAGTGTATTCAAATCTTAGTCTGGAGGTCTGTAGAGAGAGCATAAATTTGTGTTGGGTTGATTGGTCCGTATTAAGGTGCACCAAACACTTACTATGTTATTATTTTCAAATGAAACTTGCCTGCTTTCAAAATGACTTTTAACTGCCACGAAAACGCCTCCTCCGGGTCTTGTATCTCTATCGCTTCGGTAAACTTTAAAATCTATTGGGAAAATTTCTTTGTCGTTTATGTCATTACACAGCCAACTCTCTGTGCCTAATACTATATCAGCGGAATGAGTTTGGATTATGTGTTCTAGATCCGCTGATTTTTTGGAGGCTTCTGCAATTTATAACTAGTATAGTAAAATTATTTTGATTTTGAATAACGTCCTTATTTGTGACTGGCTATAATTTAGGACGCCTTTGTGGGGAGTGCGTGTCACATGTCTTTCTAAATAAATGCCAGTGTTGTCGGTGACTTTTATATTTTTATTAATAATATTATACGCGCTAGCCCCAGATGTTACCGACCCACTAAATGACCTGACCTCCATCCTAATAAAGGCCAACAGTGGTCGAGTATCCTATCCGCTACCTTATTCGCCGCTTCCGCGAGATAGATATAGAACATGTACGTTATCCAATACCTCATAATGAAAAAAGGAGCAATGCCGAGGGAGGCGTGTCGGTGGCCTAACTCGATCTCTCACGGGAATCGGTGCGGCAAGGTGGAAGGCCCTCTCATATCCTCCAGTCTTCTCCGGGGCCTTGCTTCCACCTCGATAAGCAGTTAAATATTCCACGAATGAGAGTCGTCAGGTATTATGACTGTATCTACGTCGAGATCCCCCGCGGGGTCCCCCCCCCATGGAAAAGAGTCCGTGGATATCCCGTCAGCCGTTGCACGATAACACGCAGCGATTCCGGGAATGGAATCTTGGCGAAGCAGCGGGACGTACCGAGTGGCTAATTGCCCGCTTGCGTCCGGTCCCAGGGGCTTCCCCGACTTCCTGGAAACCTTAGATTCGAGACTCCTTCCGAGATGGTAGCAGCACGCTTAAGGTAGCATCCGTTTCAGAACAAAACGAGCACTCTCTCTCCGTAGCGCCCGGGAGGAGTGATCATCCATATTTTTGTCGATGCGCACGCACAGTTGAGTTCGTGGAGTTGAGAGGGAGCCTCCGCGGGGAAGGGGCAATGAGAGGACCAATTGCGTGATGAGACTTGTTTAATATGCCCTCCATTAGGATTTCGGTTCGTCTCTCCATATACACGCCCGCCCGTGCAACTTGATACCGAGGCTGTCCGGAAATAACTCTGGAACGGTGCGATTAATTGAGGTGAATTTGCAGTAATACTAAATCAATAGGTTTTTTTGAGTATGAATCTCGGAATATTTCTATTAATAAGGAATCACTCTCATCACTTTGTTTTGGATCCTCACTTCAAACTATTAACTTATTCCATCAGTAAGAATAAACTGACCCATCCTCTCAAAATGACCAAACTACTCTTATCCATTGCGTTGTTTGTTTCAACTCACATTCTCTCATCACGCATTCCATCCGCTGCCGAATGTGATCCCAACAATATGCACCGCATCATCCCATCGCATTTCGTCGGCATTTATTCTAATTTTGACATGTCTCAATTCCCACTTCTTTTTAATTCTAATAAGCGCAGCTTCTGGAAACTTAACCTCAACTCAAGCAAGCAAGCCTACGTATCTCCATAAAAAACCTCCTTTTAACTTCCACTGGACCATTGATTCAATGCCGCTGAACCGTGTGTCCTCAGTAGAGGATCTCGGCGGATTAGCTGATAGGAAACAACGCAATCCTCTGACCATATCCCGGCAATTAAAATACAATGCCATGGTCCTCTCTCTCTCTCCAAGGCCATCTTGTGCTAGCTCGCGGAGTTCACCGCTCGCTAAAATCGTACTTTTCAACTTTTGTTCTTAAAATTGTTTCGCGTTTCTCGCCAATGTCGTCGAACTCCGCTCCAACTCCAACCAAATCTCTCAACGGGCTAACTAATTTGTTTGAGTGAAACACCAACAGTTTTAAGGGCGACCCGCTTAATCTTCTGAGGCATGTGTTTCCCCATGAATGATTTGACACCCGCTCAACACCCTAGCATTTGACCTCTTCTGAGATTCCGCTTCAATCCATGCCAAACATCCCATTAATTACATCTTGTTCCCCTTCTATTTTATTAGAAACTTCAGCGCTGTAAATTTTATGATATTTAATTCTGACCCCCATCCTTTGCTCCACTCCGATCTCTCGTCTCAAGAGCTAGTGAGTAACCCTAAATACGATACCGCTGACATTATTTCTCTCTACCATCATGCCCTCTTTATCTTTACAGAGGATCTCCGTCCAAATATTTACTTGGCTACAAGTATTTTCTATTCCCCTAATTAAAATTCTAAAGGGACTCCAAACTCTCATTTTATTTTCTCTGTGTAACCTACATTCTCTTTCTCAGTGATTTGCTTAAATGGTAGTTCAGACCACTGATTGCCGATTCCAAGAACTTATATCAAATAAATCCTGAAATCCTTCACTATCTCCGTGTGTACGTTAATTACCGTAATGGCTTTCTAGCACCTTGCACTTTCCCAATTGCACACATAGCCGCATGTTAACTAATTCCCGAGAAGATATTCACTTTCCCCACCACAATGTTTGGTCAAGTCAAAATCAAGTCAAGTATCAAGTCAAGGGTGTTTCATCTTACAGTAATTTCCCACCAATAACTAAGTATTTACAATTTTGTAATTAGCAAATACGAATATTTCTCCACCGGAACCATCCACGACAATGCCCTGTATAGAGGGCAGAATTCTGGGGAAAGGTCTCGTTTGGCATAATGGGTACACCCAGCAACGAATTCGCACCAGTCACGTACGATATTAGGATCGCATGCATCAACCCATATTAAGTTCGCTGATTACATTCAGAAAACATCGTACGTCCATGTTCTTCAAGCCTCCGAGATCCATATCTTGAATCCGTTGCAAGCTCAAGTAACAAAACTGCGACCCTTCTGTAACTGTAACATTACACTTTTTCCATGGACAAATTTATTTGAAATTCTACGCGCATCTTAAGATACACCAGAAAAAGAAATATCTCGTGACCGTCACAAGCAGAGACATTTTTAAACTTTACAGCCTCATAAATAAGGACTCTGATTCTTTATATATCTAGTTAACACCACGTTCGAGGGCCGAGGTCGTCGTGGGAAATGATGTTCATCGGATAACACGCAGGTTATATTTGAATCCCAGCTAATACTTCTTCCCTCCAATTATTATGGCGTAGCCTTTTTATGCATTCAAGAGTTCAAATTTACCATCCAACGTGATTGAGTACATTAAATTGAATTATTCGAATATCGCGAACGTTAATTTGTGGCGTTATATCACGTATTGAAGTTGTATGTATACTGGCCTCCACAGAATTACTAATGCTAGGCTACTGTACATTTACAGGGATATTTTTTAACAAGTTGAAGTTATCAATCTCTGCTGTCGTTCTGTGCCGATTATTTTGATTGAATTTCTCCGTTAAGAAACCTCCCAGTATCAATGAAATGCAATTGCTTGTAGCTCTGGCACATGTATTCAAAGTAAGTGTTATTTATGAATGATTTAAAAACAGTGATGCTGTAGTAGTCTATCATTTGCAAAAATGCAGCGATTTTACGAAAATGTATTCGGGAAAGTCTGATATTACGTAGTACCACGGCTGTCACCTCCATCTCCCATTGGTGGAAATTGTCCAATGATATCGGTTCTAATCGATTAAATTGCAACCTGGGGATGCTACGAGAGATTCAGTATACGGATGACCGGCAAACTGAGCATCAAAACTCGGCCGATGGTCACCAGATCGCCGAACCGATTAACCGAGTGGAGTGCCGCCCGGCTTCCGAGTGCCGGCGAGGCCAGGACGAACCTCCGTCTCAAGTGTAATCGCCCGACCACTTCAGTGCTCGGGCAGTAAGTTCCTCGGTTGATGGTTGGCCCTCCTCCGCTCTCCGCAGCGACTCCCATCCCATTGATGCTGCACTGCAATTCCGTGGAGCTTTGCGGCCTCCATATTAGCAGTGTTTCCGGTCTCTGTGCTCTCTTCAAAACTAGAATAAAACTCTTCTTACCTAGGCGCGGCGTGTGCATGCATGTATTGGGCCCAGTCAGTTCCGATATCTGCTTTATGACCTCGTCGCCTCGAAGTTAAGCGTCCGTGTCGAGAAAGAGCCTTCGCAATCGAGGGTCGATGGATTTCACTTAATTATTTTTCTTCAAATTTTGATTAAAATTGAAGAGAACGAATTAAAGTGGTAAGGAGTGTAGAGTCGTGGCCGGCACCTAAATCTTCATTAGAGTGGCGTGACAAGTAATGGCAGGTCACTCATTGAGTGTGATTGCCTAATCTTATTTATTATTGACTGCCTAAAAATATGTATTAACCTGAGGATTCTGCATTCTCGGGTTTCACCGCATAATGCAGAGTCCTTCAAACCACCACCGCGAAAACTTACGCAGCTATTTATTAACCTAATTTAATCCCCACGGAGGAAATTATCCTACACTCATTTTTAAGGTCATAATTTCTACTCCAAAATTTATTGAAATCTCTTCCGCGAACGATACGGATGAATCGTCGAGTGATATGAAAATACTATAGAAATTTATTTACAAAAGTGCATAATAATGCCAATGTCATTTCTTGAGTCTTGAATCAAAAGATACGATACTTATGATATGAAATACCTTTGCATGTTCTCCTTAGAGAGAGAATCTAGATGAATGCCAAATTAACAAGGTTATAATGATTAAATTTCCAAAAAAATCTTAAACTATTGCCTATTGATGTAGATGCACTTTGGAGGAACGTTTTGATCTTTGTTTTCTAAATTTCGGTGAAATTGGATGAGATACCAGTCGGGAGAGTCGCCAGTCTCGGCCGCGACGACCTCCCGACCCACGCGCACCCCATCTCTCCCCAGCCCCACACCACCATGGGGGCGATGAGTCAGAGGCGAGGGCCGCCGAGGGCCGGGGGACCCAAAGAGGTATTTAAGGACACCAATTACCAAGTGCTCCCCTCCGAGCGCCCTGTCCATCCCATGTGCATCTCCAAAATGATAGCAATGCTCCCTCGACTTCGAAATGCACGCGACCACGTCGTAACGCACGCGGTGCGATTGCACCCCGCTGCAGTAACTAACTTTTTGCTTAACTAAACTAAAGTAATCTTTCATCGACCATCTGCGATGAAAACTCTCGCAAATTGCCTCCAAAGGGTATTTTGAATATCGGAATAATGGCACCGCAGTGACGATATTATCTGCCACGCACAAATTCGGTACAGATATTGAATGTGCATCGCAATAATTAGACATCATTCTCGTCATCAGTACAATACTCATAGTAGATGTAATTTACGCTTGATAATAATTAATGTCCATCCAATCCCGATTACCCTGTTAAATGTCCCACCTACAAAGATAGAATTGAATCTGTGCTTGGTGGTCAGAGATTCCTTTGTGAATGGTTGCCTGAGATAATGTCGACGGTGCGCGCGCGTATCTTAAAGATTCATGAAATCGAGTTTCATAACGCGAGATAAAAGAGCACTCTCGCTGTCGATTAATGAGGGCATGAACCCACTGGGACTTACAAGGTGAGAGGTAGTGTAACATTTGCTAAACTCCCAGGAAATATGGACATTCAATCCGAATGCCTAACTCATCACTTTGGAATCAGATAACATGGGGAGTCAATACGTTAGGCAAATGGACGAGATATAAGAACCAAGTTCCACAAATCGAAAATCTAATTTTCTTAAAATATCGACAATAACGATTAAAGCAATCGGATTGACCTGTTTGAGCACGGTGGATGTTATTTCTGTCAAGTTAAAAATATTTTAACGCTCGAGATTGATGAAGTCGAGCATTTGGTATGGACTTTAAAATAAAGCATTGTTACGCCAATATAACGTATATTTTGGTTTTATCATTGCAATAATATAAAATGACGGTTCTGACGTATTCCTCTGAAATACATCGATTATCTGAGGGCATGTTGCACCTCAGTGGATAAATTCCGGGGCATTGATGACCCGTCTGGATCCCGGAGATGCTGCATTGCGTGCCGCGAGACCACAGTGACTGCTGATTGACCTCTCGCGCTTCATCCCCTCCGTCATGACATTCCCCTCCCACCCTCTCCTACTGTCCCATCATTCTGAAGTAACTCACGATCGTTACCTCCGGATGTTTCACGGAGAGCGTTCTGCGTGTTTCCCTCTTGGCTCACCATCAACATTTGAACACCCCGTTTCATCGACTGGGGAAGTCTCCCTGGTCCGACGTCATCTCCCTCGGTAGCTTGAAGGCCGCCTCAGTCCCTTCCTCCCAAGTTAAGGGATGCGCATGTTAAGTGTGTGGCCGCAGGGCAAGCAGTAGTGAAACTTTGTTTCCCTTGGCTCACATTGGAAAGGTCAAACGTCTCCTTGTGCCAGTTGAAGTAATTTCCAAATTATTTTGGAAATGATGAAAGACCCCGTGCCAATTTGAAAATATTCTACATCTACCCAATGCCGTGCGATCCGTAAGGAGTGGTTATAAAAAATAGTTAAGAACGTGTAAGGGAAGAACGAGTATCCGCAAATGCCAGAGATATCTACTATACTATTACTACGCATGATACCCTACCAGCCATCGCCAGGGTGTGTGGCAGGGGGTGAATACATACCAGACTAATGTTTACCCGAATATGATCCTACCGCGGCCGTGCAATGTTTTTCTGATCCCTTATCGCTCGTGGTAAAAATGACATCTTAAATCTATCTGCTCAACTCTTAGGCTCTCTAATTTTAATGAAATGATCTCACCTGCCGTGGTACGATTGGGGTAATTATACATTTTCAACATTACTGCCCAAAGATCCTTCCCTCCAATTTATGCTAGATATTTACTCTGTAATTTAACCTTCGCTCTATTAAGTGATTCCCAGCCTAGCTCTTCTAATATTTTGGATACGCTACTCGGTTTATCATAACAACGTTTCACAAATATAGTTCATCTGCACGGGATCCAATTCGGCAACCAATCCAACTTCGTGAGGACCCCATCTACTTAACCCCTTTACCTTTAACCTCTCGTCACATTTCCATAATACAGGGTTGTACCCAAAAGTGGTAGGACTGATTTTTTTACAAGAATTTTATTGACGATATACTTACATCGACTTAATAATCTTCAAAGTATGCTCCTTGAGCTGCTACACACTTAGTATAACGTTGCTCCCATTCCCCGTTCGCCCGCTGGAAATTTTCTTTGGGGATGCCGTTGATGACCCTCGTAGAAGCCTCTTGACGGGCCTTTATCGAGTCAAAACGCCGTCCCTTGAGCTGTCTTTTCATCAGGGGGAAGAAGAAGAAGTCCGGTGGTGCCAGATCGGGAGAATAGGGCGGGTTCGGCAACGTGGCAACGCCGTATTTGGCCAGGAGCTGTCTGACGACGAGCGCGCCATGGCAGAATTTGCGGCACCATCTTGGCGCACACCTTGCGCATGGCCAAATCCTGTGAAATAATGCGTTGGACGTTGGATGCAGACAGACCCAACTGGTCTGCAATTTCTTCACTGGTTAAGCGTCGGTCTGTGTTCAGCAGTGTCCTCACTCTGTCCACATTCGTGTCGGTCCTTGCCGTCGACGGCCGTCCGGAGCGATGGTCGTCTTCAACGAGCTCCCTACCCTCTTTAAACAACTTGTGCCACTCATATACTGTGGAACGGCTTAAGGCAGTGTCCCCATAAGCCTGCTTGATCATATGGAGGGTCTCAATAGCCGTCTTCCCGAGTTTCGCACAAAACTTCACGGAATAACGTTGCTCTAAATTCAGATTCACTTTGTTTTTCGACGCGGACAAAAAACTTGCTTCACTAAAAACGGTATCCTCACTCAACTACAGCCCGCAGGCGACTGAGGTTGGTGTAGGTCTGTTGCTAAGAGCCCCCTCCACCTTACCTTGCCAGGCAGACCCCCCTCCACCGCTCCGTTTGCGCCAGAGAAAATCAGTCCTACCACTTTCGGGTGCAAGCCTGTATGCAAGCCTTTCCCTGACGGAGAATTAAGGGAAGAGAGGGGAGATAAAACTTAGCGTGACTTGTATTGTTGCATTATTTCAGCTGTTGTATATATAGAAAGCATTGAAATTATTGATTGCTTTAGGCCGCCCAGTGGAGGCGGGATCCACAACCTAATGAAAGCAATATTTTTACAAATGTAAATAATTTGTTCCAATATTTTTATTGGAAACAGCGTCCACCAAACGTTTATGTAAAATTTACAATCAATTGAAAATAACCACTTTATTTAACGCAAGTTGAATGAAAAGGATTAGTTTGCTGGATCACACCACCTTTAATTCCATAAATGTCTTCCAACGAGACTTGCAACTGGATAAGTTATCTGCGAATGTCTTCCATCCTTTTCATTTTTATTATACGTAGTTTGTGGAAAGGAAAAAAGTGTTTTTTTTTTAAATCAAAGGGCCTTTCAACCGAAACGCACGTTCAGGTGTCGTGGAAAACCTTTTGACCACTTCCAGATCATGCCTGTCGGTACGCATGCAGCAATTAGCCATCAGGCGGATTTGGTTTTCTGAGCGGGTGAAATAATTCCAAAATATTTAACCCAAGCAAATTTATATTCGATTTTCAATTTTCCTAAAAACCGTAATGAATTGATAATTTTTGCCCGAAATAAACCAAAATAATTGGTGGGCTGTGAATAACCCCTTCTCTCTGGGGACGCCTCCGGTGGTCCGTGCGGCCCTTGGAATTCCGACGAGCCACCCCTGACGGCTCAAAGGGTGCTCCAAGAACAGACACACCAAAGTGGTCACAACACCCATGCCCGAGGCGGGACTCGAAACCGCAACCCCCCCGGGGGGTCGGATACCTTTGAGTTATCTGGGGCGCCCGAGGCTCAATCGACTCTCCCGGACGGCTGTGAAACTCATTTCACCCTTTTGTCAATTTCATCGGTAATAGCCGTATAATAGAGGAAAACGCCTGTTAATTGAGAACCTGAATATTGTGAATATAATATTCCTGTTACAAACTACAAAATAGTCATCGGCTCCTTCAACAGTTCTCTAAAGGTATCATTAAGCATTACTGTGCTGCTAACCGGATTGCGAGGATATTTCCATTCACATGCATGACGATTGTTTTCATGTTAACACTCAGGAATACGTGGATGGAATGCAATCAGCCGTGAAATTGACGCTCGTCCCGTGCCGAGTGGGCAAAGAGAGCAAATGAAGGCGAACAGATGCTTGTCCCCAGACGCAGAACTCGCGAGCCATTAGTTCCCACGCTTCGCAGTGACCACGTCGCCCCAACGCAATTCCCCGACTCGGTGCGTGAGCTACGGTCGTCGAGGGCGGATTCCGCAGCTGGTCCAGGCCAGGCAGGACGGGAATCAATCCAAACGAGGACTCCCAGGTCCTGCGACTCCGGTGAGAGCACACCGAGCGCGAAGGATATTCAGCTCCTCGATTCCTCCAGGTTTGGCGGGCAAAACTCCCACACGAGGCCATTCGGATGATTCCAGCCGGGCGCGGAATCGCCTCGGCGAATGTTTCGTCAAAAATAATTGTGTCCCCCTGAATCTTTACCTTCTATTTACTGCGATTATTAGTCTAAAGTGGACATCGACATGAATACCCCGCGATCCAGCAAAAGGTGTGTGGCAGGGGGTGCAAGCAACACCAGGTGGGAATGGTGAGTGATAAGGGAGAATATGGAAGAGGAACGGAAAAATATGAAGTAAAAAACTATCAAATGGCATGGAAATTTCGAAACATTCTGGAGGAAGACTTGATTCAAAACAAGGGTCAATTCACCTAATAAATTAGTTACTTGCTTAGCAAAAAAAAAGGATTTAAAATAAACCACGGCCATTCATACAAGAGGTCTCCTCCAAAATAAGACAGGTCATGCAGAATGTAAAAGTAAGAAGGGGGAACTCTACTATTACATGGATGTGCGACAAAGAGAAGACATTGAAAGTCAAGTACGTAACAAGCATCACGCTGTAAGAATAGCAACGAATCACAAACTATTAGAAATATTCAAATGAAGGCCCTCGCGCGTCTATTTTGCAGGACGGGATAGGAGAGCATACAGCCCAAAGGATTTGCGAAGAGAGGAACGGAGGCGGCGATAGAAGAAGAGAGAAGAGAAAATGAGGAGACCGAGTAATAATAGTCAGTGTGATCAGTGGAGACGAGAGCCTGGAAGGCTAATCCCCAGCGAGAAGGAGTGGGGAAACCGTGTGGATCACGATAAAAATTGAGCATTCCGAGGAGTTAGGAAAAAAATTGTAGAATACGCCATTCTTGCGGTGGGACGGATGACAACAACGGGACAATGGCTTCCAATTGAATGTGCCACGAATGTACTAAAATGTCGCGTCTCTCTAACTCTTGCAGAGAATGTATTCAGTTGTTTCTCGCGATGAGATTTCTCAAATTAGAGTAAGCGAACATTGAATAGAACGACCTGGCCCTTGAAATTAAGTGTATGTCACAAAAGACGAACTTCTTCTTTGAAGAAGTATTCGTGTTTGAAAAGGGTAGAGCGCTCCTCTCGAGGAACCTGTCTAAATGACTTCACAAATCTCGGAAATCATTTGGGAGGAAATGTAAATACGCTTTTTGGCATCCTGCCAACTTCTTTCAACTTCATTGGCAGAGGCACCTATGTTACATGCATTGAAATGATAAGTGTTGTCAATAGTGGTATTTTATCACGTTTTGCGTTTATTTGAAATTATTTACATATTTAGATGCATGCTTGCATAACGCGATGAAGTCATTTCTGTCCTTTGCCACCCAGCAGATTCAGACTCGATTCCACCAGAACCGCGGTGATAATTTATAGATAGATAGATAGTGGTCTTTATTTGGGCGAAATTGAGACCAAATGGTCCCTTCTTCCATTTAACCCATCGTCGTATACATATTACATTAGCCATCAAACTTATAGTTACATTAATATGTACACATAAATACATATAGACAGACATCATTTCATTAACACAGATTTGCACATCGAAAAGAAAAAAGTATATACATATATATAGACACAAACATACACATACATACACATACACACACATACATACCTATATTCATACACATACCTACACATATACATACATATCCACACACACATACATATACACACATAAACATACATACATGCATTCATACACTTACATAAATACATACATAAGTACGCACATATACACCCATACATACATACATATACATATAATTTATAAAGAGTGATTATTCCTTAATAATGTGCTCAATAAGATGGCGATGGGAGGTGAGCCACGTGTTATTGCTTCTGCGTCGGAGAAATAAAGAAGATGTAAGGAAATGAGTAATTAGAGGGAAATAGTACCTGGTTCGAATCCGGGTGATGCCCTCGCGGCTCAACGCTGGTCGTGTAGATTTCAGATCACTTCGACTTCCCACGAGACTGCAGGGGGGAGGGGGGTTAAGAGGGGACTGGTCAACACCCCTGGGGTGAGAATTTCGCAACTAGGTTTACAGAGCATCGGGTGGTCTCGAACGCCAGGGGTGTGTTGAGGAATCTGCGCGGGAGAGGGGGGGTGTGTGTGGAATGACCAATATACTTAATCGCGGCTCGCCCGATAGTGAATGCGTCCAGCAATATTTCTCATCATAAAACCATTTTAGCAGAATTTTGTCCGTCGATTCCCTTAGTTATAAACGTTTATTGAATACTTAAAAAAATATTTATTCTTGGATGGGAGGGAAAGAGAAGAACTAGATAAGGTGCGATCATATAGCACACTACCTTAAATATTTATTCTTTTGTCGACCGATTTTAATTAATCCTTGACCATTAGGAATTAATATTTCTTTCGGTCGGGACACGCGCCAGTGAAATTGACGTTGAACACAGCAAATGAAAGTTCGGTTGAAAATTCAACTCCGACCGCATTTCCTTGTTAAGCAAAATAGAGAATCCCTTGATAAAAAATATCGGCATGCAATAGGAAAGAAGGATTAAGTTCATTCTTTGCTATGAACTCTTTTAAGCGAGAATCGCCCGCTTCCGTGCTCCCACCTTGAACTCTGTGTTCTTTAAGACCCCCGCTCGAAGAAGAAGTTGCTTTACATTAAAACCACGACGTAGTGACGTTGATAGATTGATTGACGGCGCTGATAGGTTGGTATATGGCGCTGGCGTCACATTACTGCGCCGTAGCTCGTATTCTTTCTTGTATATATTCTTCGTATTTTATATGCCGTCTTCCATGCATTATTCATTTTTCAATTCTTTATGAAATTGTCATAACAAAACGTAAACGAGGGTGATAAGAGAAGCAGTTCTGTATCTCTGGTGACGTCTGTGGTTTCCCTGGGAGATTTGGAAGAAATGGAAAATCGCAGAGTAGGAGTAAAGTCAAGACGTCGCCCGGATTCGAACAGCCAATCACTGAACAGCCACTGCCCTGATTGGTCTCGTAAATGGACGTCGACGCGGTCCTCGTAGGCATCAACACATGTGGGCTACGTAATTGTGGGTATGCCCCTCTGTCACGCGGGCATCGTCCAATTGCAGTAGCCCTTCCAGGGCGGATGGCTCCAGGCTGCTCCGCCGAGCGGCCCATATGCGAGCGCCCACTTCCTCTCGAAGCGCCCGGGGCGCGACCCCCGGTGGTGTCGGAGGTGCTTCCTTCTTCGCCTCCCCGTGACCCCTCTCCTTCCGGTGTCACCGAGAGCGGTGATCTCGGGCGAGAGGGGGATGGGGGGGGCGGGAGGAAGGGGTGGGAGCATCCGGCCCCCGCAAATGCGGAAGTCTCGGGTGACATCTGCTGCCGTCGCCGGCAAATTTCTCACCCTCCACCCCTCACCCCGCTCCTGAGTGGTTTCCCGGGGGCCGAACCAATCAATTCGCTCCCGCCACACAACGAGCGGATCCCCCTCCCACACACCCCACTCCTCCCCTCCCCTAGATTGACTCCTCGCCAGGGCAATTATTATCGAAGGGAATGCACGGGTTTTTGACGGACACTGAGTAAATTCCGCTGATTTTCGATGTTTTCCCTAACACGACACGTCCAACGCTGCAATAAACCCTTCAATTCCGCACACACGCATACTCTACCTCACTTCATTCCGTTCAAACTTGCCTCTCATTTTCCATCCGTTATCCTCTCAATATTCCCAGTAATCACCCCAGAGGACGGATTGGTAGGCAAGGGGAGAGTTCCCCAAACATAATATGCCCTTTACAGCGTGAGGAATTCATACATCAGAGCAGCGCACAGGGGGGGGGTTAAGCAGCAGTCCCTTGCCCTTCTGTGCCGCCTGCGTTTCCCCGACTGACCCGAAAGTTCACACAGCTTTGGTGAGGCTGAGGTCCCCCTTTCTATGATTCTGCGGAAACGTCATCAGTCCTTACTCTTACGTTCGACTTCATTTTCTCTAGAGTAACCCTGGGCCTATTCTCACCCACGTCGTTTTCCGTATTTGTTTGCAAGCTGCCTGGTCTAGCCTCTTTAAAATGAGACTCGTATAGTATTTGTCTTTTCTCGTTCCCTGTAGCTTTTCCGACTTCGTCAATAAAGTTCCTGTCCTCTCAAGTACGGTCGGTATGAAGTCAAAGATGTTCCCACGATCCTATCTTTAGATTATTATTATATGAATGATCTACTTTTCCTTATCTCTGGATTTTTTTTATTTCTTAACACTGCTCCTTCCGCCACATTCCATTGGCCGAATTAATTACCAGGAGATGAGTTGTTTACCGCCCGGAAACGCCTCAAACATTTTTAAGCCGTCATCCCTGGGTTTGCCCGCTTTTTAAAAATACGTAAAATTTCTTTGTGCCTATTGGCATAACAATGGTCGACTTTCCGGACCTTTTTATCGACCATGTTTGAGTTATCGCCGAGTTATCAACCTTGTAGACCCCATTAATTCATTTAAGATTAGTATTATGCCTGAGAACGATGTGATTTGGAGGGCTCCGAAGGACTATTGCCTCCTACGCATTGCGAAGACTTCCCCTGGTTCTCCTTCTTCAGTTTTTCTAACGCCAACCTAGCTTCATACCGTATTAAGTAAATCCCTTCTCTTTTCCTCCCTCGGGCTTGCCCAACTCCTCACCTACCCGACAGGGGGAGGAGAGGCGCTGTTGATTGAGTCAGTGAACCACGGGAAATGCCGTGAAGAAACGGGTGTGGGTGCTGACATAACGTACAGCCAGAGGCTGAAGTGGAGAACGCGAGGAACACACATGGACATTCAATGTTGGCCTTCGCGCAGGCCACTAATCTATGTGCACGTCCAAAAAACAGGTAAAAAGAGAAAAAGGGAATGGGTAAATTGAATAAATATCTAGTGGAAAATTGCTACTATCCGTTCTTTACTAGGTAATGGGTGGTTAGGGGAAATTAAATTCACCATACACCATCGAATGAAGAAAAAGAGGAAATACAGAGAGAAGAAATCGAAAGGAAAAAGCTGTAAACCATTGAGAGTATGTATCTGGGAGCTGGAAAGGATTACAAGGATTAATTGAAAAAATAGGCTAAGGGAAAATCATGATTAAAGAAAAACATGTACTTATGGAATAATGGTTTGACGCGGAAAAAATATCCAAAATGATGAAAACGACAATGTATGGACCCGAAAAGTGAATAATAAATTTTTTTGTTTTGCTTTTAGCTATATATCCTTCTTTTATCTTCTAGCTTTTATGCATCGCAAAAGGTTTATTGCAGTAGAAAAGCCAATACTGGAGAAAATGATTGGATTTTATTCTGCCAGGACCGAAATAATAAGGCGAAGAAAGTTCCGCGAACTATACAATCTTGGGTGCAATAAATATCAACTAAAATGTCAGAGGGCCTTAACAGCCGAGAATGTTGATTTGGCAGTAATCTGCAACTGCCATTCCGAAAATGCTGAATTGGCAGAAACCTGTTGGCAAGCACTCCAAGAAGCAGATTCCCCACCCCTCTAGGCATTCTCCAATAATTGGAAACTCCGTGTCTCTGGATCACATTGGAAATTGAACATACTACCTTGATCAAAAAGTTCCCGGAATAACCACCGTGTGGCGCTCCCATCGTTCCGATTTGAGTTCTGTTTTTTTTGTTAAATTGGTACATTTGTTGTTGATATTCCCTTTAAATCTTAGTGTCATAACTTGACATTTGCAAAAGTTACGTAGCCAAGAGTACATCTATCTCTGTGTGTGTTGGCGATTTTTTACAATTTCAGAAATGAATTTAAATTTGCAACAACGAACTTGTATTAAATTTTGCGTAAAAAACGGATTTAGTGGCGCACGGACGTTGGAAATGTTGGAAAAGTGTTTCGGCAACGATTCTCTAAAAAAAACGGTCGTTTACCAGTGGCACGAGCGGTTCAGAAGTGGTCGTGAGTCAATCGAAGATGATGAACGCAGTGGCAGACCATCGACATCGAAAGTCGGTGAAAAAATTGATAAAGTAAAAGAAATGTTGGTCAATAACCGCAAATTAACCATCAGAGAAATAGCGGAGGACTTGAACATTGCCTATGGATCCGCCCAAGACATTATGGTTAATGATTTGGGTTTCCGTCGTGTAGCAGCAGCAAGTAGCAGGTGCCAAAAGACCTCAATTTCATGCAAAAAAGAGACCGTGTTGACGTCGCAAAAGACATGATTTGCGAGGCTGAATCCGATCCCACATTCATCAAAAGGATCATTACTGGAGACGAGACGTGGGTTTATGAGTACGACACGCAATCCAGACATCAGGCAAGTGAATGGCGTTCACCAAATGAGCCGAGACCAAAAAAACCACGTCGTTTTCAGTCAAAAAAGAAGGCAATGCTGACGGTTTTCATGGATTACAACGGTGTAGTGCATCATGAATTTTTGCCAGAAGGCCAGACAGTAAACAAAGAGTATTATTTGGGCGTTATGAGACGTTTGCGTGAAGCAATTCGCCGAAAGAGACCAGAAATGTGGGCAGAAAACTCGTGGATTTTGCACCATGATAACGCACCGTCGCACAGTGCTATCATTATTCGTAATTTTTTGACGAAAAATGCAACAAATACCATCCAACAGCCACCGAATTCACCTGATTTGGCTCCCTGTGACTTCTTTCTGTTCAATCGAGTTAAAAAACCATTACGGGGAACGCGTTTTAGCAGCCGAGAGGAAGTAATGGAAAAATCGCAGGAAGCACTGATGGACATACCGAAAACCGAATATAAAAAATGTTTCGAGGATTGGATCAAGCGCTGGCATAAGTGTGTTGCAGTCGATTGGGATTACTTTGAAGGGGACAATACAGATTTAGATGAATAAACTTGTATTTTTAATTTTCTGAATAAATTCCGGGAAATTTTTGATCAAGGTAGTATATGAATAGGATATTTGGTCGTTGTGGCCCGCGTATTGAAATTCACGATGCACGGATCATAGATCCAAATCTGAAATCTCATACCATGTGCGAGAATCGTAGAACTTCAGATTTTTCGAATTAGAAATCTACTAAGCATTTTTCTCCAGCAAGTTCGTGAGTTATCCAGGAAAATGAAAATTGTTTCGCTCATTTATGCACAATTGCCAATTACGCAATGGCTTCAATAACATTTTGAACAACCAAAGATTGTCTCCAGTCTACGTGGAAAATATAAGTAGCCTCAAACTGAAAAATGGACGCACTGAGGAGGGTTGAAAGGAACCGTTGTTATTTTTTTAATTAGCATTGATTGCGATGCCTCACTTTTAATTTCCATTATTTCTTATCAGCCGAGTTTTACAACCACACTGTAACATTTTCGATAGACGCATAATATGAGACCAAGTACCGATTCGAATAGTATTAAGATTCCTTTTCAACGCATATTAGTCCTCACGCAATCAGACCTAGAGGTTCAGTTTTTTGTTTTCTTTATTCATCCGTACAAGTATCTCTAAGTTAAAATTTGTTAGCATTTTAAAATTCCGTTACATTAGCGAATCAAAATAAACTATTAGAGGGAGTCGAAAATAATTTCCATGCGTTCGTTTTAAATTCATGAGCATATGACATCGAAAACAATTGCTAATAGATGGAACTCAGACAGATTGGAATCGAGTCGCAGACCCCGCCCTCGGGATCGGGGCAGAGTCCGAGCGTTGAAAGGTACGTCTTGCGAACGGGGCGCAATGCTTTCAGGTGCGCGGCCCGCGAGGGGGGGGGGGAGAAAGGGAAGAAGGCCTCCCTTGCCCCCTTATCCCAGATGAGCAAAAGAAAAAAAGAGGAGGCAGCTCCCTCCCTCCCTCTCCCGTCCAGCGGCCCCCGGCGAAGGGGCGTCGCCGATGGATGGAGGCCCTGTCGCGGCCAGACGCTCTGTCGCTTCGAATTTAACGCCAAGCACGAGGGCGGAGTCGAGAGACGCTTAGCCTCCCCACTCCTCCCCCTCTCTCCTTCACTCACGCCTCTCTCCCGTCCCCTGCGACGGACTCGCTCTCGGACGGGGAGAAGGGATAGGCATTGACTTGGGCGAAGTACCAGCACAGTCGTTGGTATCGTAGTGCCAGGAAAATTGTGTCAAGATTCCATGTATTACGTACTTACAGCTTCCAGCGAGAGCAAATCTTGGTACGTTGAGTGACTACGATACTCATTAAAACGGAATCCAAGGCAAATCATCATAAATCGTAAATCTGTTAGCGTATACATACAACTAGGATTACAAACATTCCAAGGTTTGTTTGGCATATTTCGCGGAGTATGGTCGAGTAAGTTAGTTCAACGTTCCACATATACGTATATGTGAAACGTTGGAAGAGACGTGGGCTGAACTAGAGATGGGGATGAAAGTCGTTATGGAATTCATTAAAGTAGGTTTGCAAGTGATAAAGTTTTAATTAGTCAGTCAGCCGAGGGGTTGCAAGAACTGCTGAGAGTACAGGAAAGCCAGCGCGATAGGTGCATGATAAGAACCCATGTAAAAAAATCAAAGGTCACGCATTTTCCAAAGAAAAACAGGCTAAGTTAAATATGAAATTAAGAGTTCAGAAGCTAGAGCAGGGGGACAGTTTTTGGATAGGCATTTTGAACAGAATGAATGGAGGTAGGAAGTATACGGTATTGAAGAACAGTGCAGTGCAATGTTTTGTGGTTTCATGCTCTGTCTTGTTGGACGAAGAGAGGAAATGCACGCATAGCCAGCCAGTGACCCTTCAAAAACTTCCTGAATCATTAGACTGGCATTCAAAATGACATTGGAGATGAATTACCACTGAAACGATGAATACCGGAAATTGTTATTTTCTATTTCGATACCCATGTTATAATTTCGGTGATATGTTCTGCAAGAGGTGTGTGTGTATTTTCCCTTGTCCTCTAATACGTCTCATTAAAATTGTCGAAGAAACCTGACCAGATTGTTAATGAAATAATTAAATGCCAAAGTAGGCATTCGTAATTAAATCACAGCAATGCCAAACGTACGCATAACAGGACTGCGATCTTTGTTGATTTGTCGGTCTCCCAGCAATAGAGTTTCGCCGTTCCCTGGAGGAAAGCAGTGCAGACCCGAGTCAAAGGAAATGCCTTAAAACTGGTTCAGCATCTGCGTCTTTGCCCTGATCGACATGCATCGCATCACCGAAATCAACAAGCATGCATTGAAACGATTTCCCTCTGACGGTGAGGCAAAACCATGGCGCAGTAAAAGGCAATTTGCAGCAAATCAAAATGAAAGCTAATGGCTATACTCTGCAATAGAACTCTCCCTTCCACGCGTCCTCGTGGCAGACTGCTCTGGGTAAGATGTGCGCGCATTTAGGTGTAGATGAAAGGGCGGGAGAAATGGCGAGAGCATTTCCATTTGGCATTTGAAAAATTAACGCTGACATAATTCCGTGAGTCATTTTTAAGAATTCTTTCATGTTTCCCCTCCCATGTCGCCCTTCCCAATTGTGAGGGCTTCTTCCCCCGCAGGAATAGCTCACGTGTTCGGAGGGAAGGGCACTTGGACGGGTCGCATTCCTCCCGGCCTCTTCGGCCGCGGGCCCACGCCGAGGGCCGGAGGGACGATGCAGGGCCGATCCCAGGGGGGAGGGAAGGAGAGACATCCATTCGCATCGCCTCGGAAATTACTTTTTAATTTCTCCATTTTATCGATCGCACGTGCGATTCGGCCATATGCTAATCAAGATCCTCCGACTCCTAACATTTACAGAATACAATCAATATAACCAAGGCATTTGTTTCCTTCGTAGAATTGGAGAAGACTTAGACAAGAACAAATTGGGCGCAATTAATGAGCCAATCGAGGACATTAGAAGCTGACTGGAGGGATTTGCGTATTGGACTAATGCACCACACGCGCCCCTCTGTCGGGTCTTCAACACGGGCCGCGTTTGTCGTCCCGACACTCGATTCCAGGCGAATGCCGAAATGTTCCCCTTCCCCAATCCTAAGGTCGTCACTGGAGGCGTGCGCCGGCGACGCCCGCAAGAGCTTAGATGCCGCCGCTGGCAGATTCAGCGGCATGCAAATACCAAAGACAATCGGTTATTGGCACACACCATCCATCGGCCTCCCGCATGACTACGTCCAGGAAATACCCTCCTTCGTTCTGTCCTTCAGCGTGACCTTTGAGTGAGGTGTCAGTATCGCCGAGCTGGGCCGTTGGCAACCTGATTTGAGGTCACAGGTGATAGACCTCGGTTATTGCTCGACATTTCCGCTACTTGGACCAAACACTCGGGGTAGATCACCGCGACGGACGCACGCGCGGTTTCCGCTGCGGCGTTTGAGAAGAGTCGCTCGCGTATTACACTAATTGAACTACTTCTCAATGCTTAAATGGTAATCGGCGCACGAGGTCGGGAAGGAGGGCGATCGTTGGACGGGCAGGTGGAAGGGAGGGAATGGGTCGAGGGTGGAGGGAATGGGTGGAGAGGCGCGCGTAAGTCATCGTAAAACAATGCGAGGATGGTCGCAATGCAATGCTGCTGTCGGGTGGTGGTGCACCAGGGCAGTTCCGGCCATCTAGTCTTCACCATTTTCACGACTCGTGGAGGCTGACGGCAACGCACCCCCGAAACTGCCACCCCTCCAGCCAATTATAATTGCCTAGTGTATCGTTCATTGGGTGGTGGTAGAGATTTGATTATCCGAGATGTCTACTTCGGTCACCGCTCGACAGCGTTTTCAGATCTACTGCGTAGTCAGCGCGCGTTGAAACTACCCTGCAGTCGAATGTGCTTTTTTTTGCAAGATGTCGCAACGCGGCCCGCCCGCTAAGAACTACCGCTAATTCAGACTCAGAAGTGGAAGGGCGAAGGATATTCGTTGAAGGCCTTTACAAGTCAGTAACCCTGAATTAGTAAAAACATTTACTTGCCCGTTCACACAAATCCGCGTTAAAAAAAGAATTATTTTCCAAATGTATTGATTTGGTGATCCAGCCTAATGACCTTAGCGTGAGAAGGGAGTGGAGTGCCTCGCAGAACAGCCACCGCATGCGAGCCAGTGTTTCTCGGCAAATCGCGGGATGGGGTGGGAGTGGGGGGGTCACGCTCCGGAGGCAGGATCATCCTCCCCCTTTTGGGTGCAGGGTTTCCCGCGGGCGAACGGTTGCCTGAGTGCTGTTCTGCACTTCCGGCTCTTTTAATACAGCTCTTACTCACGGAGACTCAGCATCTGTATTTGCATTTAATTTCACCGTTTCGCTGCTCATGCCATTCCGTGTTAGTTTCTCATCAAGACTCGATGGTTTCCTCAATTTTCAATTTTTTAGATCTGAGCTAAGTTTATTCTTAAAATAACCTAATAGAAAGAGAGCATTGACACTTGCTTAGCCACCTCCGAACGGAAACGGGGAATGAGGGGTAGTTTGGATTGTGGACGCGCTGCCACTTGCCCAACTAATTGTATCTCATCTTGATCCACAGAGCCTTAATCCTGCGAAACTCGGTGCCTGTACCATAGAGAGCATTAGATTTTGAAAAAATAAGCATTCCTTCAAGCGTTAAGTCTAAAGTCAAACTCAGCGATATTTTAGATATAATTCAATTCATTCATACTGGTACAGCAATGTCTCGGCTTACAGCCACGACTCGTCCAATCGCGATGGATTGATATTATTTTGGAGGAAATATTCAGAATTCGACATCACGCTATCGATAATACGCAGTCGAAACTGAAAGCTTTAGTATCACTCATCCTCTTGACCAAATGACGTGAAGGATATTGAAGCCCTGCATTCCTGAATAAATAGGCAGCGATGGTTTCCATGGCTCAGCAAAGTCGCTAGGAAGGTTTTGCGTTCAATCCACGGACATCCCTAGCGAATAAGTACTCTCGAGAGCAGGCCTAGCCGTCACAAAAGAGACAGGACGGCTTCATTCATTCTGCCTGGGTGGGCAATCTGATTTGACTACTCAATATTGCAATGCGAGACGGGACAGCCCGTAAGGCGTTACATTTGTCATTTGTGTTTTTATGTCCAAGGGAAATATACTTCTATTGCCTATAAGCCCTGAAATGTGTACTAGGTAAGTTTCCCTATTATAATTTATTAGCGCACATCCCGCATGCAATATAAGTTTTACCTAGTAAAAGGCTTTAATCGAGAACGCACTTCAATCGTTAGCTGGGTTTTAATTAAACCTAATTTTCAATTTCGAGAAGAATCTTTCGCAAAAGGGGCGGCGAAAACGGCAGGGAGCCGCGGTCTCCCCTGCCGCCTCAGCGTCCAGAGATAATTAGTTCTACTTAAATGCATGCTCTTTCACTAACCTCGTGTGTTTTGTTATCTTAACCCATTCTTTCCGAATTACCTCATTAGTGTTCTGTTCATCTGTTTTTAAGTCTCCCTTTCAATCCCTCGTCCCACTCCGCGGGGGAAAATTCCTGCTACCTGCAACGTTGGGTCGCATTCCCTGCCTTTTACAGTCTCCTCGAGGGGTAGTGTTTTGTGGAGCATGTTCATGTGGTAGTGGTGTTTCACATTCTTGCTTGTTGTGTCCTGGCTTGCGTGTTGTAGGATGGCTTTCGTGCTGCATCCCGGGGTGCAGTTTTTTGTTGGTTTGCGGAGTGTGTTTGCATGAGTGTTGGATGAAGGGATTTTTGCATGAGTGTGTGCGCTGCTGTGGGTGTAATTTTCCATGTTGTTGTTTTGCATGTGGTATTGTTCCTTTTTACGGTTGGTGACCTAACACCCTCCGGCACATGCCCCTGCGGCGGCTTGAGGGGTATTATGTAGATGTAGCTGTAGATGTCTCTCCTTCGGCCCCCCGTTCCAAAAGGGAAAGGATCTTGCCGGCGGATCGCTCACACTGTCCTCGCCCTCCCTCCGCGCACCGTCCCTGCGAGGATCGGAGGGTGTGTGAGAGAGTCGGGGGATGCACACGAACCCCCGTAAACTCACCCCCGCCACTGCACATCTCTCCAGCCAGCCTTCGGACACGAGAGCGACACTTCCGTCGAGGGCATTAAAAGAGGGCGTTGCGCCCCGTTTCCACAGCCGACGTCCATACTCCACGGGTTCTTTCTCTCTGCCCACCTTGGCTATACTCACTGACCGCCGCCGGGCGTGCTAGTGCGGCGCGCCTCAAGGCGGGAAGCGGCGTGGGAATGAATGTGCGCCGTCGAACATCTCGACTCGTGGACCCGGACGCCAACGCGCCCTGGTGGCGCAGCGCGGGAAGAGGGAGAGGCCCCAGCGAGGAGAGTGCTTCCCTCCGGCGAACAGACACAGCACTGATTTTTCATTTGTTATGCGCAGCACCCTCAACTGTGGCCTCGCTTTTCAATTACGTATGCCATGCGGGTTTCGGAGTCCCTTATTAGAGGGTGATTCAAGTAAAATCATTGGAGGTGAACTAAAAAATCAAAATCGTTTAGAATGTTAATAGTTCTCTCAATTACTGAAGAAATAAAGCACCAAGAATTAATAAGTAGTAACAGTAGACTATTCAATTCACGGAAATTGCATACGAAAGATTATTCTGCAGTTATAACGTTCCAATGCCATTTTGAAAAATGCAATGTCCATTAAAAAATCATTTTAAATTGTACACGCCATGCACGTACGACAGGAATCCATACGGTTACCATTATGGGTACACAGGGGGCTCTGCTTTGGCCATAGATCGGTCACGTGCTTTTCCTCCCTTCTTCGTCGGAGATTTCTCGGCGAGGACAGTGCTATCTAACGATGGAAAAGCAAGAGGCTATGTGAAAGTGTGTGTGGCGTCGGTGCGCATGTCCCGTTGCCGTGGAAACGAGGCGTGAGGGCAGTTCGGGGGGAGGGGGAGGCCCATTAAAAAAATGAAATACGAAAATGAGCCCGGGGCCTTGTGTGTTTATGCATCTCCTCCGAGGGTTTCTTTAAGAAGGGATGGAGCAGCACCGGCCGGGGGATGAAAGGGCTTGGCTCCAAGCGGAGTTAATAAGTCTGAAGAGGATATTTTTAAATGCCGCCCTCTCGAAGGGTTGGGGTGGAGGGGCGAATGGTGGGCGTCTGGGCAGTCTCCGGACAGGGGTGGATGATGGTGTGGGGGATGCCGACGTCGCCAGGGACGGTCGGCCTGACACTCGCCCTGGCCAGAGGAATGGAACGGAAAAGAACGCATAATGTTTTGAATTGCATAAAGTATTTCCTCAAAATACATTACTCAAAAAGACGAAATAGACGCTTATTTTACGCTATGAACTTTGGACACCTCATTACCTCTGCTTGTAACAAGAAATAATTAATGAGTGTAAAGATGTACTACTACATAGAGATATGGGGTCGCGGAGTTAACAATTTTGAGTACGATGGTGGTGTTCGAGTTAGCGGAATCTCAGTGAATCCATTCATTTCTCAGGAGGTGGACATACGCAGAATATACGCTTATGCGCCTTTATATTTTAAAAAATTAACTATAATCAAATTAGGGCGATTTTTGTTTAAATATAATTTATTAGAGTTGATCTATTTATTTATTTATTTTAGCTGATTTCTATTAAAACACTCCACTGCTGTGTTCACAAGCATACGCGCTCTCCTGTTATTGCTAACACATGTTTGCTGGGAGTTAATGAACAGACTCTGCAGGGCAATGTGATATTCGTAACATGTTTCAGTGTCATCACGAAGATTGATTTGACCTCTTTCCACTCGAAAGTCGTATTTTTCCTCACCAAGGACTTCGTCAGTACATATGTCTCTTCTGCACTGCACTAGAGAAGGTATTGTAAATAATGCTTAATAATGTGACATCCCTGTAGTTTTTGCAAGGCAGTCTATCCACCTGCTTGAAAATAGGGAGGAGAACACCATTCTTCCACTCTCCTGGCTTTTGTTCCCACTCTTAAATTTTACTCATTAGTGCGCGTAGAGTACGGAACGATTCCTTCCCTCCATACTTGAGCTGCTGTTCTCCTGTGATCTCACACATTCCTAAGACTCTCCGGGTCCACTGCCATTTCACGGCTCCCTTTCCCTCTTTTGTGGATAACATAAATGGGTCATCTTCATTCATATTTACTTGTCTATCGTTCTCCTTTTTTCCTTCTTTTACGTTCCACAATTCCTTAGAGTGATCGTCCCATCCTTTCAAATACTTCATCCACTCTAACTAGCTTCTCCTTCTTATCCTTACATGCATTTGTTCTTGGCTGGTATTCTCTTTTCATCCGTTTGGTTGCCCAGCATCACTTCCTACTTCAATGCAGAGTGTTTAGATACTCAACCTTTCCCATGCAGTTCCTTAGATGCTATTTTTTCTTCTTCTATAGCGCTCCTTCGTTATCTTCCACTTTATTTGTACATTTCGCAATTATGTGTCGCCTCCCTCTGAATCATGAACAATCTATTCGTGTTTTTATTTACATATCTTTTCGGCTCTAACCACGGAAACAGTCTTCATTCCTCCTTCAGCTTTCTTTTCTTTCTCCTGTGATCTCTTCCGCTGCTTTTTCCATAGCCTTCTTTATTTCGTGCCATTTTTCTCCACAGGCTCATTCTTATTCAAATCCTTATAGCATTCTTACATTTTCCTACACGACTTCTCCTGATATTGATTCTGATTCTGGACACTGTACCTCATTCACACCCCGCCTTGGTTACATCAACACATTCTATATTCGTGAATCTTTCTCAAAACAGAACCTGCATCAAATAATGACGTGAATCAAAGTTTGGGACACATGCATATATCACATCTATTATCGAAGATGCGTGCCTCCCGAACACCACGACCTGATCGATTACATTGGCCATTCCCACACCTGGCATTTTCCAAGTTACTTTCTGTTTGACTTAGTGTTCAAAACTTTTATGTTCTGCGCATAGCCTTCAACCCACCAATAGTATCTTTTCATTTCCATCTGTTTTGGCATGCCAAGAGTGCTCACTTAGTTTTGCATCGTAGTCTCCAAGTAAATTGAACACAACACATTCATTCATTTTGCTACATTCTCCATGTTAGATGTAAAATGGGAGCGAAGTGAGATATTCTATATCCCGTCATAGAGGGAGTAGACTTCGGGATTATAACTTTACAAGTAACATTAGGACTATGTACGACCGTATAAAAGAAGCGGAGAGGGGTTGAGTGTACCCGTGAAATGAAGAAGTTTGATAGTGTGCGTGGATGCCCTGGGTGCGGGCCACTTCCGACGCAATGGAAGGTTGTCGGTGGAAATGCGTAGGGGGAGGCGGGAGGGGGCGGGGAAAGGGTCTCTTGAGGGCTGCTGTGGAACGCAGGTTGTGCGGCGAGTGGGGGGAGGGGGTTCTGTGAGTGGAGGAGATAAGAGGCGGCCAGGGCAAACGTGGCCGGCGCAGATGGAAGTGGTGACGAATTTAAGCACGGGCTGACATAACAAATCGAGCTCCGGAGAAAGGGTGGGTTTTAGACGGTCCCCGGCAACTATTGCGTGTCGCGTCCACCCTTCCTCCCTCCACATCACTTCCTCCGTCATCCCCTCGGCCTCCGAAAGCGCTCTCTTCCCTCCCCTCTGGACCAACACACCTCCGCCAGTTCCGCTCCCATCAGCTCATCATGACATGTAGACGTAGAAATATGATGGCAGCTGATTGGGAATGAGATAAACGGTTTCAGGCACTTGCAACTTTCAATAATTAGGAAAATAGATGAAAGTACGTACAAAGAAATATGAGTGAGAATAGATATCCTAGGAGAGAACCAGCACCGCAGCTTAATGAAACGACCTATATCAATGCCACGCGGGTGCGGCACTTGGCAATTAGAATTAAACTTAAAAGGGTGCGCCTACTGCATCGGGGGCACGGAAATGAAATGCGTAGACTCGATTAAATACGTAGGCGTTACCCTCTACTGGATGAAAAACAAACGGGGAATAAGTTGTCAGGCCAACAAAAAGTTAGGATTTATTAGAAGATCACTACGTAAATGTAATGAAAATGTCAAAGAGAAACTTTATCTCTCTCTGGATAGGCCTAGAAGTTGGATTGATTGTCGAATTGGATCGCGTGCGGCGTAGAGGAGCGAGATTTTTAAAACGTTGTAATGATAAACTTGGTAGCGTATCCAAAATATTAGAGCAGCTAGATTGGAACACTTTGGGTCGCTTTAGCAGTGATGTTGAAAACGTATTATTACCCCCATCGTACAACGGTAGGAGACAAAATAAAATTAGAGATATCAATTGTAGAACACATATATTTAAGATATTATTCTTTCCACGAACGACAAGGGATGGGAATAGCATTTCCCGACCGCGGTAGGGGTAAAAATATTCGGGTCAAAATCGTCTGGTGTGTATTCACCCCCTGCCCCACACCCTAGAGGCGGCTGGCGGGGTACTACAAATACAAAAAAGGGACATTTAGTTATGGGGCCGGCGGAAACCGACGACGTCTGAAGTGACTGGGTGATACACAGGAGACGAACGGAGTGTTAGAAAAGTGGCCATCGTACTCGATCGAGGTGGACAAGAAGAATCAATTCGTGCTGGAAATACAATGAGAGGAATCTCATGACAGAGGGGGGTGGGTTCTTCCACCCGCCGGACCTTCACCAAAGCACCCACCCTCACCTCCTCCCTCAACCCCTTCAAAAGCGCGATCTCCGACACTGGTGCCCTAGCGCGCTCCATGGCCCCACTCTTTCTCGCATGCGGTGGGGGCGGGAAGGGTTGGTGCCCCCCCCCGGATGGAGAGGGAGGGCGTGAGGGAGAGGCAGTGCGGCGCTCCAGAGGGGGATCAAAGAGGCCACGCCCCCCGCCGCACGTCGTCGTCAATGATGGATTATTTCAATCAATCCGATTAATATTTCAAATGAACGCCGGAAAGTAATAGATTAGCGAAGGGTAATGAAATTGAATTTCCAGGAACTAGAAGGATGACTTATTTTAACATCAACACTTGGCAAAATACGGCGTGTAATATTTGCATCAGTACGTTAAAACTTGATACATATGATATATAGTGCACCCACAACCCCTTGAATATGTACACAACGATGCAGACATCTCGACCACTTGTGCGAGAGACTTCAGCATACCTGCGGAACGCGGCCCGCTAAGTGTGTCGTGTCCAGCATCGGGAGAGGGTACGTTACCAGTGTCGTCATCAAGCGAAATCTTCGCAAGGAAAAATATGCACAGTGAGATGGATTGGATGGGATTTTAGGGATGGAGAGAGGAAATATAGATGTTTATGGTTGTCCGAGGGGGCGGGATGGCGAGAATTATCGGAGCAATAGTCGTAAAATCATCCGCAGCAGGCGGGAACAACGAGGGGTGGCAATATTATAGAAAAAACCGGTTGAAAGGATTCTAGTGAAGTTGGTCATTTCATAGGATATTATTAACAGTAAAAAAACTTGAATCGACGAACTCATTCATTATTCAGGTCTAGATACCAACAAGTAATGAGAGATAGTAAGTAGATAGAGCTAAAAAAAAGTTATACAATAGAGTCATGGATCAATTCATCCGCGACAGGTGATAACATACTACCTGGACCATCAAAAATGTGTTTTTCACACACTATGCCGATGATTCGAACTATTAATTGTAGGCATAAGTACATGCTGTGAATTTTATTTGTAAATCATTATTTAAAGCTAGTTTTGCAAATGGAGGGCAAATATCAGGAGTTGGAACATCGGGCTGAAACCATTTGATTTTTTCTAGAACCGATGATTTCTCGAGGCTCACTTAATGCGTAAAAATATTTGAGATATCAAAGGAACCAATTTGGCCAAACAAATATAAATAATCGACTACTATTGGTGGACACACTGAATGTACGCGATAATGTACTTAAATCACCCGTGCACACCACCCCAAAATGATTTTTTCTGAGCAGTAATGGTTTTTCTAAGGCGCATTGGCCATCTGGATGGTTATTGCTTTGTAATGAAAAGCATCCGGGTATAAACTCACTTTGTTATAAAAAACAGGTTGCTACTATATTTCTGTGAAAAATATTCCCCAAGTTTATATCTTTTATTTGAACTTCAATTTATTATGACATTCGTATAGTTATCCAGCCAACTTTTTCGAAACAAGGATTGGAGGATTATGGAACACTAGCGTATATTCTTGTGATCTACGGAAATATTTCACAAAATAAACCTAAAATTCTTCCCCCATTTTATATGCGAATCATCTTTGAATAGAACAATTTTGTGACAAGAATTTGACAAACTAGCACTAAAACATTGTTAAGTGGGGCAGCGTCCAATTGCTCGTTGCACTAAATAATGGACAACTAATAGCAATTTTGCATTAGATATTTAATGCACGGTCAGTTTCGATGCACCACATCTTCATCAGGTGAATGAAGTTGCCGTGGTACAACGAAGATTGACGTGGTTCAAATCAATATAAAGAGGATAGGTGCTATTATTTGTTTATCACTATGCCGTAATTTCACCATATCACGCCTTTAACTACGGAATTTGCTCTTTTCACTTAGCATATCCCATTACCAATGCTTCGCTTACTATTACCATACTTATGACCTAGTGCGGCCTGCGGAGAAAAGAAGACATTGCATTTAGGTACTGCATTTATTCGACATTAAATGCAAAGCGGGGGGGGGGGGGGGCAGCCCTTCCAGTTGTGCTATTGGGAAAAAGCAGACAGAGGGAACACATGTCGGTATTACTCCAATAACACACATTTTTATCTATCTATTAAAATATTGATAAATACTTTATTCTAAAAACATTTGTACAAAACGTTTAATCAACTCAAGTTTTAAACTCAACCAAACTCGTTAACAGCTACATATATTACTATGGGAGATCTGCACAATCATGTGAGACTAGATGCTTGCTTAATCCACAAACATTTATAGATACGCAAACGTAAATGCATAGTTACGTAAACGTAAAGTTGCTCTTAAAAACCTTTTTTTACCTTTTAGACAATTACAATGAAGAAAATAAACATTTGAGAACATTAAAAAAAGACCAGAATGAACACATGATTTTGAATCGGATCCAAAATATTTACACCAATTCTCACTCCTCGAAATTCATATGTAATTAGGTGAACATTAGGTATGAAATGTTTTAGCCATACGTTGCATTTTTCGCGTTAATAACGTATTAATTTCATAAACATAGTTTAGATTTTCAAGTGAAAGATACCACCAATGCGTACGATGATCATCAAATAAAACACATACGATAATAGCACACCAAAACTATGAGGAATGGCCCTTATCCAGGCCTAGAGAGGCCCGTGTTAAGGAACACGTTCGCAGCATGCACCGAAGGAACGCTGACAGAATCTAATTTCAAAAAGCAGGAGGACAGCATGTACAGATTAGATATGTTCAAGAGTTTTCAAACGCAAAATGTCTGATGTTTCGGGAGGGCAAATTCCAAGAAAAAGTATACACAAAGATTAATGAAACTACTTCGGATCTTGAATCCTTCTTTTCCATTGTCTTTGGTGTTTCCAATGCATGCTGGGGAGGAGTCGGAGTCTGAATTTCCTTGTCCCACGCCGTGGCAGCACATTCGGTTGGCTCGCAGGGAACCACACCCGCACGCACGCCCTACACCGCTCAACGCTTCTTGTCCCGACTGGAATCCCGGACGGCATTTAGCAAAGGGTCATTCCAATTCCATGGATTACAAGGCTACAGGTCGATGGCAAAGTGGTAGATGGGGGTCATGTAATAGCCTCGAAGAAATCCTGGCATTACCATGCAGACGTGCAAAAAGTTCAACAGTAATTTCATAACACCCTTCAGTGCCAAAGATACCTCCAACTTGCACACTTAGAAGTGAAACACTGATAGAGTATAACCCTATAACCCGCCATCACGTGAGGGGCGCGCACGTGCAGTTGCCAGATGGTCATCCTATTCACACCCGAAATTTCGCGACCCAATGCCCTCATCGACCATAACGCTGCCGTCGACTCACAAGACTGTTGTTATCATTCTCCCCCGAGCCATCCACGGCTTTTGCGAAGATCTGGCAAATCCTGTAATGCTGAGACTAAGATGTTGAAATCCTGCCCACCGGTGAATGGCCGAACGCTCTTTTTCCTGGGGATCATGACGATCCGTTCCCCGGCACACCGTACCAGCATCGGGTTCGGTGCCACAGTGCCACTTGACCTACTCACAAACTACACCGCCTAAGAATCTACTCGTGGCATCATTTCAAAATGTGAAAAAGCAAAGTGCTAATCGACTGATTGAAATGACCGACTGAAATTACCAAGGGCCGCAAGTGTCAATGAAGATTTTTTGAAAAGAATCAACGCGGACTGCTTCACCGCGCGCCCCTTCGCCGGAGGGGGAGGGGGGAGAGTTGTCTAGGGACACTCGTCCTTCACCGTCTTTCCTCGCGCGCCCACCTCGGACGAGGGTCAGTTATTTAACAATGCTTTCGTGGATCCAGTTTTACGTTTCGACTTCGCGTGCCCCGTGTTCGAACCTCCGACAGCAGGAAGCGCGTCGGCCGTGACCCCTGCGTGGGCCTGCGTTTTAATGGCAGACAAACAAATGACAGACAGCGATCGGAAGGTTTTTGCTCGCCCCCTTCCTTAAAAGTTGACAACTTGACAACTTTACGGCGATCCGAGTCCCGGTTGTCAGCCTGGCCGTCAGCGGCGCCGCAAAAATCGGTTGCGTGAAAAAGTAACTTAATTCTCCGTCATCTAAATGTGCTATTTCATGGACTTTGGTCCCCGGGAAGAGTACGAGCGGCACCGTGGCTTTGGGAGTTGAGCGTGAGAAGAGAGGCGGTCTGGCCCCACCGTACGCCAAGGACGGTCATTTTCAATGCGGCCAGGGTTACAGTATGCGTGAGTGCGATGTGCTGCCACATTCGATCGAATGTCGTGTCGAGTGGGGAAACCGAATCCATCCCCCGGGTCCCCGAGCGATCCTCTTTGGTAACATAGCTGCATCAAGGGAGCCAGGTTGCTCCCCCTACACCGGCTCCGCCACGAAAACACGCACACACGCACACACACACAATTTACACATTCATACATTCGCAAACACTTTTTACAAATTACTCTTTTAAATGACATCAAGTGGGCGGAGAGAAGAATGAACGCGGTCCTTCTGGGCAAGCCGACTCGGCCCAAACCTGGTCCCCTCCCGACAGAGTCAAAAACAAGAGGAAAAAATTCCGAATCCCTAAAAAAGTAAATCTAAATCAACGTTCGATATAGACGGTGTGAATGGCAAGAGAGAAGTGGAGCCGGTTGAACCATCAAGCAGCAGCCAACCAGGCATCCTCTTCGGGTCACATACTGACTAGCACGCGACTCAAGTCTCATCGTCTTAAGTGGACATCATCGCCAAGTTCAGTCCACGGGTGGGCTTTCTTCCAAGAAAAAAACCACTCGCCCACCACGTCGTTCAGGAGGGGCGGCCACTCGCGTGGCGTCCCCGCTCCTCCGCGTTCGCACTTCTGGTGCACCACTTGGACGAACGGCGACGCGAACAAGACGCCAGGCAGCCAACCATTCGAGGGAGGATTTCCAGACGCAATGCGCTTCGAAATAATACACATCGGAAATATTTAGACATGGCAGCCTTTTTGGCATGATTTTTCAACTCATGGCCTCCTCTCCATTATTAACAGGACGCGTCATGTTTCATTGCCTCATACATGGTTTTTCTAACAGTCAGTCTTTCATGTTGAGTGGAAAGGGAACCAGTGCAACTGCACGCGTGCAGTGGGCATGCGTGGTGGCAGAAGCAGAGGGTGCGTAGAAGCACGCACCCTGCAGCACACGGCGGCGGTGCTCAGCACATCACGCGGAGGGCGGGAGGTGTGCCAAGAGGGTTTCAAAGACGAGTCGCGTCGGCCCTCGAGCCCACCCGGCCCGGATCCTCCGGGGGTACCGCCGCGGGGGGTCCGCACACCCTCGCCCCACTCCGAGGGGTGGCCGAGTCTCTTCCCATGGCTCCTCGGCCGCAGTCGCCGGGGCGCCCGAGGGCAGGTCCGCGCGCGTAGATAGGGAGGGTGAGGTAGGTCGAGGAGGCCTCACTGCCCGTCCTCCGCCCCCAGCGCCTCCCCCTCCGCTGCCGCCGCCCCCTCCGCCGTCTTCTCGGCCAACGACTTCCTCTGACGAAAATATTCTGCAAAAAGTTAAAAGGAGGAGAAATTAGAAAAAAACGATCATAGCTGTCAATTTAGTTACTTTGAAGACCCATTAAGTGATGTTTATTCGGTAAAAGCGACATCTCATCAACTTAACGATTTCACTAAATATAGAAATAATAAAATCTACATATTTTTAAGTGCTCACATACATAAACTTCTACCAAAAATTAATAGCTCTGGAATGAACATCAGAACATTAAAGTGGATTTTTTATTAATATCGCTTCAATCAATAACGACCTGGTCATGTTATCCAAAATCGGTCAATTAAAACACAAGTCAAGTCGGTCAAAGGCAAATAATAAGGTGAGCATTTTCAAGTACTAGAGGAACACGTGATTGAAACGTGCACTAGATTGGAATTTGGTTCGGGCCCGAGCGGCTTTTTCCGCCGGCCACGCGAATGACCCGCACGGTGGCGGGGGATCGACGGATGCCAGTGGTACCTACGTTTCGTTGAATTTTCTTATGAAGAGTAATACATGTATCTTAGACATTTCCTCATCTACGAGGTCATTATTTTGCCGAATCTACATCCTATAGAATATCAGTTTATACAGACCATTCTCCGTAGGTTAAAATATTTCAGACCGAATGAAGGTCTCACATTGACTTTATTCATTAATCCCTTAATCGGAAAAGAGGAGTGGACTGATCGTTTTTCGAAACGGCGCAGGGGACGAAACAGCGAAGGACGTAGAACCAGAAGGGCGCGAATAATGACGAAGCCGAGGACATTTTTCGCCGCCCGAAGATCTGCTGCCCCCAGCTTGGGTCTTCGAGTTGCACGATACAACAATAGTCCTTACGGTTAGCATTACGAGAGCGATGACGACTTGAAATACATGGCGCAAACAAACGATGAATTTTAGAAAAAAAATTCCTTTCCCTGCGATCAGATAATTAGTCATTAAGTGCACTCCAAATTTCAGAATATTTCCGAAATCAGGATCAAGTGCGAGAGGGACGCCTTCCCTCGCGCAGTGGACTGAGATCGGGAGTGGCTGGCCCCGAGCACACACATGGAGCACCGGCGCCATCTGGTGGTGTCGGAGCGACACTAGTTGCCGCCACCGAATGGACCGACCGAAGGACAACGCGGAAGACCCTCTCTCGTGTGACGAAATGCATGCGAATGGCGACGGGGAGGAGCGCAGGGGTCGGGGGCCGCTGGGGGGCGACGGATGCCGCGGGGGTGAGAGGGAAAGTGGATCGGCAGATGTCCGCCCGACTCTCTGTGGTCGGGCGCTCCCGCGATACCCTCTCTCCGTAGCGAAGATAACCAAGTTGGCGGGCACGCGCGGGTAGCGGGGCTCGGGCAGCGTGACGCGACGCCACGCCGGGATGCTCCATCGACGATGCACACACGGGCGATGCACACACGTGCGATGCACACACGGGGGGAAAGGGGAACTTGGCTCGGCGCTCAATCGAGAACGCGAGACAGCCTCCAGGGGGCTCCATTAACATGGCGGAGACCACTTCCTATACACTAATCCCTTCCAACTCCTTTTTTTACTTTGATTTCAACCGCTTTCGTCTTTCTCCTCACACCACCTAAGGTATTAATTATGTTTCCAATCCCTTCAAGAACGGATCCGATCCATCCAGCCAATGGATATAAATCCTTAGGAATTGCTTTTCATCATTGCGAGCAACGTTTTTGAAACAATACCACAATGAGCAATATTTGCCGTTGAATGCGGCAAATAATTAAAATTTGATAAAAAATGCTCCTCATTCTCAGGTTTAAACGATCATCAAATGGCGTTGCGATAAATAATACCACGCCGATGCCGTCTCATTTAACCGTTGAGAAACTGCAAGGCAAAATTAAAGAGCAAGATAGTCTTATTTAAGGAGCAACGTGCATTTCTCGCCAATGGAATCACGTGGAACGCCTCATTTTGGTCTGCGAGGAGACATTCATATTGCCACCGTCGTAACGGCGTCTGTCACGCTAACTCTTGACCTTCTAAGACACGACGACGCGATAATTCAACAGCACCGACGTATTTTGAAAGCAATCGGCGAGTACCGTTGCGAGTCGATTCCGTGAGGAACCCGAGGGTTCACAGCAGCGTGGGGACGAAGTTCGCACAAAAGCCGACTTGCCTCACCCTCTCCTCGGGAGAGCGGCACAAAATCGTACAAAAAGGAAGAATTGTTTGGTTTCTCGTGGAAACCAAGAGCTTTTTCCCGCCGCCCGTGAATGAAAACGGTGCGACACCATCGCTGATGAGTCACGGGGAGCTAATTAGCATCATTTCCGGATCGTCAGCTGTTTCGGAGGAATGGAGCGGTGGGGGTGTCGGGATGCGGGCGTGACGCCAGCCGAAGGGCGGGAGGAGTCATTTACTAATGCAAATAAGAAGCGGACAGCCACGACGCGAGAGCAACAGCTGTTGTGCCCGACCTCAAAGCATACGGGGGCAGTGATGGTAGGTACTTATGGTAATGATGTAAGGGCTCTCGGCCATCTGCCGGTCGAAGTGCATGAGGACGCAATACAAGTTGCTGCTTCGAAAGGCACGTCAGGGACATCAAGACGTCTAATAGACAAGTTATCCCGGGCGAAAAGGGATCGCTACGGCTAGGCAATTACCTAGGGTGTGCATATCCCTATTAAAAGTTCAAATGGCTTTCCAGCACAAAATTTCGATTTCTCACAAGGAAATAAAAGGAAAGGAGAATCACTAAAGTGGAAATTAGATGTTATAGTAACCTATTTGATTAATAGAAATGGTAATATCAGTGTGCGGCCATTGTTAGGATTGGGTTGCAGGCAATGCATTTGGAAGAATGCTCCACCTCTTGTCCCCAGAAGTCAAGATGGGCGATGCACAGATATTTAAATGCGAACGGCGAACTCATCAAGTTGTGGCACGTAAATAGTGACCACGGCAGCAAACGAAAGGGAGGCGAAAGAAGTTCAGTATTAAGCTTATGTTTTCCATGAATTACATCTCCTAAATATTGGGATTTACTCAAATGGCTGACGAACTTGGATTTTCTAGATAAGTGTGAAATAATATAAAAATTGAATTTGGTTTTCAAAGAAATGAAGTAGCCACAAAGGCTTTGTTTGGCAGGGGGTACTGGGTAAACAAACTATACCTGAAGTGCAACACGACCCACACAATGCATTCTCCTGCAGTGCTCTCGATTTGGGATTCCTTTGGGTTGCTCTCGAACGAGGATTCCTTACATCGATCAACTCGGAACAAGAGTTTCCCAAGTTTCTCACCGTGAATTCGCTTACCAGTGCCATGAAATCATTTCCCTCCCCCATGTCGGGGATTATTTCCCTCCGCCATAAGTTAAGCTATAATCATTTGTATTTATCTGAAAATTTTAAACAGGGCTGTAACAAAATACAAACGTTTCATAGTGTAAACAATCATTCGCCTTGACCGCAATTCGATCCCTCGATGTCCGGCCGAAAGCTTCTACATCTACATAATACCCCGTAAGCCGCCGCAAGGGCGTGTGGCGGGGGGTGTTAGGTCACCAACCGTAAAAAGGAACAATACCACGTGAAAAAAAACAACACGGAAAATTACACCCACAGCAGCGCGCACACTCATGCAAAAATCCCTTCATCCAATACTCATGCAAACACATAAACCGCAAGACAACTAAAAAACTGCACCCCGTGATGCAGCACGAAAGCCATCCTACAACACGCAAGCCAGGACACAACAAGCAAGAATGTGAAACATCACTACCACATGAAAATGCACCACAAAATAATCTACCCCCCGAGGAGACTCTAAAAGGCAGGGAATGCGACCCAACGTTGCAGGTAGCAGGAATTTGCCCCCGCGGAGAGGGCCGAGGGACTGAAAGGGAAACTTAAAAACAGATGAACAGGCACTAATAAGGTAATTCGGAAAGAATGGATTATTAAAGCAAAACACATAAGGTTAGTGGAAGAGCATGCATTTAAATAGAACTAATTATTTTTTAGACGCTGAGGGTGGCAAGTGGAATTTTTGCTATCTATAACCCTGCAGTTGCTATCTCGTATTGTCCGTGGGGCTTCCGCCAATTAAGCGTCCGAGGTAAAGCGACTTTTTCCAATTCGCCGCATTGAGCTGAAGCGCATCGGGGGAGCACTCCGTCAAATGCTACTCTCGCAGCATCCCACGCATTCCTTTGAATTCGTGCGCCAGAGAGGATTCGCGCTTTCGGACAACGCCTTCGAGTTATTCCGTGACCCTTTCCTCATTGGGTTTCTTTACGAAATGGCCAATTTTCCCGTCAACCATCAGATATGGAATCCTTTTCGAAAGATTACTAATCAATGTGAATTCACACTGAAAGAGTGATCCAACCATCGCGAAAGAAAAACACCCCTCTGTTTCGAAAAATATATCCACATTTTTAAGACAATACAGCCCCGCAGATGTACCCTGCGCACTTTTCCCACGTTAGGCCCGATGACAACGGCGCTCGCGTTCGACAGTGACACCGGGAAGCACGACGTCGGAGAGAGGTTCCCAGAAGGAGGAGTAAGCGGAGGGGGGAGGCGAGAGACACTGAGGGAAGGAGTAGTGCGGATCCTTGTTCAACATCCTTGTGGGGACGAGAGAGGGGCGGGGGAAGGATGCGTACACACGCCGATTTCACGAGGAGGGGGGCGGATGGGGTGGAGTGGGGGATGGGGGGGAGGGATGGGGGGGATGGGGTGGATAATGGGAATGGGGGAATGGGGTGGGTGGGGGGAATGGGGTGGGTGGGGGGAATTGGTAGGGTGGGGGGAATTGGTAGGGTGGGGGGGAATGGGTAGGGTGGGGGGGAATGGGGTGGGTGGGGGTAATTTGGTGGAGGGGGGATGTGGTGGAGGGGGGATGTGGTGGAGGGGGGAATGGGTGGAGGGGGGGAATGGGTGGAGGGGGGGAATGGGTGGAGGGGGGGAATGGGTGGAGGGGGGAATGGGTGGAGGGGGGAATGGGTGGAGGGGGGAATGGGTGGAGGGGGGGAATGGGTGGAGGGGGGAATGGGTGGAGGGGGGAATGGGTGGAGGGGGGGAATGGGTGGAGGGGGGGGAATGGGTGGGGGGGGATTGGTGGAGGGGGGGGGAATGGGTGGAGGGGGGGGAATGGGTGGAGGGGGGGGAATGGGTGGAGGGGGGGAATGGGTGGAGGGGGGGAATGGGGTGGAGGGGGGGGTGTTTGGTCATTCATTCTCCGACCGACATCTCGACCTCGCGCGCCTCTTACTATTGGCACACGCTTGAGATTTAAAACGCGGGTATTGCGCGAGTTATCGCGTCCGGCGAAAAATACATTCACACTACTATTTACACTTGCCTCTCCAGAGTGAGGTTAAATTTCCGATGGACACCGTGAACTCCATATTATGTGTTTAACCATAAGTATACTTTCTGCCTTCAATTATTCCAATTCAACAGGCATTCCATTTTTTCAAGTACCCAGCGAGCCACCGCTAGGGTGTATGGCAGCGGGTGGAAACAAAAGACTAATTTTGACCCGAATATTTTTACCCTTAACGCGGTGCTGTTCTCATCCCTTATCGTTCGCTCCCGCATCCACTCCACCTGCCTTCTTTGAAATTGTTTCAAACAACCGTCTGTACTCCTATGCCCAGCCAGCCCTCTCCTTCCTTTCTCCTTTCCGCTTATTTTATCTTCCCAATAGTTTCAAAACCAAAATCATCGAGCATGCCAATTATGTGCGCACATTCACTGTGCTCAACACCCAAGGGCCCTCGCTCTCACCCCCCCCCCCCCCCACACACACGCACCACAAGTGTTTTACTGGTTATTTTCTTTACATCGATGGGCCGGGCACTTCTCGTCAAAACTTTCTCACCCTCTTTAACCTTAGCAAATAGTTAAATGCCCCGACTTCTTTGGCACACCAGAACTTAAAAAACTTACAACATCAAGCGTTAAACATACGCGATCCAATTTATGCAACTTTTAAGGGGTCCCTCGAGCAAAATGTACACGGTCAAAGTTGACCACTCCCTCCGATTACCCAGAACCACTTGCTCGTTCCACATGAAACCCGTTCTACCTTTTGCCCATTAAAAACTAAATTATTTCTTGGAAATATTGAAATAAGTGTGAAATCAGGATTAGACGTTTGAGAGAGCGCGAGCTTGGAAGTAAAAAGCATTTCAGCGTCGGTAGAAGACGCGCCCCAAAGAAAACACCTGACAGTTTCGAGTGTTGATTCGAGCGCGTGTTATGAGCGTCACACAAGCGCCCAAGGCCGCGCGGGGGGGAGGGGGGGGTGGGGTCATCTGCAAGCTTCTTTATCAGAGTTGACCTGGCTAATTATGAAGTGTATCGAGGTCGCGTAAAAATATAAAAAATAAATCATTTCGGTAGATAAAGTTCTTGGCGTCTGGATCACTTGAAGCGAGGAGGTCCTCTAAGGAAGGGGAGGGGGGGCCCATCCGCTCCATCCCTAACCACCCCCCCCCCCCCGTTTATTTTGCAACCAGTCACAATCACTACTCGCTCGCCCACTCACTTCATGCGCCACCGCGCGTGGCGCGACCGCCGCCTACCCCCATCCATCCCTCCTTTTACAACTCCAACGACATCATCGCATGATGCGGCCCCCGTCGGGCCCTGGCCTCAAATTCAGTCCATGCCGTTAGTTATAAATCATTACGAGGTAACAGCTACTACTTACTATAAATATTTTAAACAATTGCAGGACGCCATTTTCTGGCCTTGTTAGCTCATTCGTGGTTTAGTTTGGTTTTGAATTTTAACTTTTGAAAAACATGACCCACGCATCGGAATTAAACGCTCATTTTGTCAAAGCTTTTATCGCTCGAGATTTTCACCTCCAAGGGATATTTTGTAACCATTGGATCTTTCTTACATGAATAAAGGCATCAAATTCCGTAAAACGTTAACGCGTACAGAATGAGATGGAGACTTCCCTCCAAACGCATTACATACATTTTGCACAAGCCCCACACAGCACAGTAGCAGCATCAAACAATACTTCGAAGACATAGGTCCTTGGGCCGTCCTGCGAGCAACTGTTCCATACTAATGTATATTCGTTCTTTCCAGCTGCATGCAGCGATGTTAGCCACGACTTATTTTCAGGAGTCAACCCTCCGGTCTCCAATTTAAGGATTCCTTCGCGAAAACCATGGCCGTGTTTCACTGAAATAATATTGTGGTTATGTTGTGACTCCTATTTACCCCATGAGACACGCATTATATCACATCCCGCAATAACATACGGGACCTGCTTCGAGGTACCGGCACGCGGAAATCAGCGTCACGACGAAGGAGCCGCCACAATTAAGTGCAAGGAATGCGGACGGCCCATTCGAATTCGGGAGGCGCAACCTTCATCTGCGAGTAGCGTAATATGCTCCACACATTTAAAACAATCGTTATCTCGGCCCAGCTCTCTCGCCGCGAATTCCAAAGCAAAAGTAGGGCTCCCTTTCAAATTGGTTGGCCGCCACGGCAAAAGTAGCCTCCGATTGGCCGGGGAGCGAAAAGAGCGGGAACCATGGCAGATTTTTGGCGGGAAGGAGGTCAATCCTTTTTATTCACCCGCAATTTATTTTTATAACCTCTCGCCATTCCCAACGGCACTCGGACACTTCCTACCCGAAAGGGACGTGACTTGAAGAGGGAGGAGATGGGATCCACCCCCGCCTCGGTCACAGAGGCGCGTATCTAGGGCGCCCACTCCACTCTTCGGCCGCCACCCCCCCCCCCCCGCGAAGAGGAGCGAGTCGTGCTCCGAATGACAAGAGAGAGAAAGAGTTGGACTGAGGGACGAAGGTGGTGGGGGCGGAGAGTAATAGTAGGCATGGCAAAGGAGAAAAGTGGAGGGAGGGTTGTGGGTAAGGAGGAAATGACGCCTCCAAACGCGTGGCAACAAGTCGCAAGATATAACCGGCCGCCGACTGGTTCCCGACGGAGGAGGGGGCAATGGGATGCTGGGGAGAGGGGGGCGCGGGGAGGGGGGAGGAGTCCCCCCAGTGTGTCAGCCCCGCCACAAGGGTGGGAGGGGAACTCATTTGTGTGTGCACCGCCATGCGCTACGTTATACTAATAACTATGTTTGTCACGTGGACGACCTCTATATTTTGAAAAATATAAATTTCAATTTTACTTTAATTGATGCTGGGCGTATGGGAATATCAATGAAATGTTGAATATTGCGACACATAGCGGGCAGAATAGTAAATTGACAATCGAAGTAGAGGGAGGAAATGAATAGCCAGGTTGGTCGGGGATGAGGGAGTCATGAAGTTCGACCGAGTGGAAGGGAAGGGCTTTGAGGAATGGTTGACGCAAATTAAGGGTTTGGGAGAATTAATTTAGTATCCGAAACGGAGCTCAGAAAGGCAGCACTGCTTAGGAAGTGGATTCATTAAAAACGTATCTTGACCAGTAAATGATGATAGACAATCGGAACCAAATTGTTAAAAGTAAATTCGCACACTATAATAATTTTTCCCACCGTCTTCACTTACATTGGAGGGGTATACATGTACATTAACCCTCGATTCACCCCCACCTCATTTCGCCCATTGCTAATCGAATCGACAAACAACAATGAAGATGGGGGCACATCGTCTCTTTACAGTTTTATTTTCGACCCAAGTCGATTGGGAGCTCTGCGGGATTTAAACTCTTCAAAGGAGAGAAATCTGTGGCATCATGACTGCTATACTGATTGCAAGAATATCTCCTTTCCCATGCCTTACCCACGGCTTTAAATTAAAGGCCAAACCAAGGTATACAAATTTCCCTCGTTTGAAAAAAAGCAGCGAACTGCACCCAACTACTCTTAGCCTACCGTTCTGCGTGTGCGAGTCGAAAACGTCGAGAGAGTAATGGCAGATTCAATGCTGGATAATTTACGACCCGTTCGGCAAGTAACATTGTTCTACGGCGACATTTCGATCGCAAATAAGTGGCGCCACGCGTTGAAAATTACCGCATGCAGGAAGTGATCGAACGCTTCTTCTTCCGTGGGGTGCGACTTTCTCGAAGGAGCACATTCGATTAATTGGAACTCCTACTATGCGGAGGCATAGGCGTCACGTCATCGGCGTCGCCGGAACGTGGCTGGCATTGGGCGGTAATAGCCTTTTGGACAACTTTTCAAAAGAGTCAGCCTTCTTTTCGGATAATACACGTTCAAAAGAATAAGAAATTTTATGTTTAAATTAACCAAATAATTACCAGAAAATTTCAAATGAATACCCTGATTTGCTTTATATGTCTCGCTCGTGTCATACTTTTCTCGAAAAGGGAAACACGCGAGTTTGTCCGCCGAGTGCAGGCGCCACACCCGAGGTCGCAGGTCTCACGTCAATCGACCAGAGAGTGACTTTCGGCCGCTTTGAGGGCGAGCGGGCAGTGTCCCCGGCGCCACTCCAAACAGATTCCCGGGGCTTCGACGCTCTCGAAAACCGCCACGACCGCGGAATGGCCTCGCACGCATTGCGACGGATCGATCGCTTTGGAAGTCGACAGGGTTTTTGTTGTAGATCGACGTGGATCAGAAGGGCTAGCAGCAGCCGGCGTAAGCGTCGGGCGATCCACGAGGAGAAGAGAGGGACGGGGCCGAGAGACATTACAACTCCTCCCCTATTAGCAAACGAATGACCCATATCTGCTTCGAACTTCTCCCCTTCGCCAGAATCGTGGGTTAATTAATACCACTTACTACGGGCTAAGCTCACTGGAAATCTTTCCTTCGACCTCTTCTTCGCCAGCCACCACGCCACGCCTGTATTCCCTCGCACCAATGCGACTATGGGCGTTTCTCTTAAGTGGTGAGCAGCCACTTTAACGGTGCTGTGGTTTCTCGCCAAGTCCGAAATTGCCTCATCTGGGCCAGTTCTCGACCTTCATTACGAAATATTTTGCAACTTCGTACGGTCGGATACAGTACATTTTATCACAAGAAGTTTTAATGGGAGAGGCGACACCACATTTCGAATAGCTTCGATGGATTTATAAAATAGCGAGTAGTGAGGCGGATGCGAGTTCATTGAACGATTATCAATATCGAATATACCGTGCCAATCCACATAGGCGCACACTGCAGGACACGCGATGCGAATGGGGGATGCCGAGGGGACTAGCATCACAATCTCGGCGATGCCCAGCATCGTGCATCGCAGCAGTACAATCAATCGCCGGTTATTCAGCGCGGAGGCCACGCCGTGGTCATCTCGGAAGGCGCAATCCCGAAACCAGTGTCAACTTGTCTTCCCTCTGCCTCCTTCGCCGCCCGCACCACAAACGCCCTTGGCCTCCATCAATACGCACGCAGAAGACCGACCCCCCCTCCCCCCCCCCCCTTCTTCTTTCCACCCTTCCCGCCGCGGCGTTTCGTCACCGCGCGCGGATTTTCGCGCCAAAAGGGTCTTGCGCATGCGCCAAAAATCACGCAGCGTAGTAGCCGCGTCGTTAGCTTCCTTTTTTCCCGACGGCCTTAAAAAAAAAGAAGACAATACGGCGAGACAAGTCGGTGAGGAAGGGAGAGAACTACTCGCTCGAATGTGTGCCAAAAATGTTGAAAATGGAAAAAACAAACGCACGGCGAAAGACGTTGAAGGGGGGGAGAAGGGGGAGGGGGGTGCTTAAGGGGTGGAGGAGGGATGATAGAAATCGCATCGCCGGGAGGCGGGGGGGGGGGGAGGGATGGGGGGGTGGCTTCTGGAAGGGAGTCCATCGGGAGGGAGCGCGCGAAGGCTACGGGCGCGCGGAATGCGAGGGGGGAGACGAGGCCGCCACCGAGAGAACATTCGGCATCCGGGGCGGCTGGCTGGCTGAACGAGGAGATAGCGTCCCGAGTACCATGACAACATGAATCATTTGGACAATCAATGATGGACGAATTGGGTGATCATTATTAAGAATATTCTGCCAACCATGAGAAAAGACCCACCCCTGTGGCAGGCCTACATCGGCCGCAGCGTTGTCTCTCGGGTGACATTTTCGTCCGACACACCCCCATTCCTTCACACTTGCACACCCAACTATACTCGCAGCCTCCGTCCCTCAAACGCCCCGCATCCGACATTCCCGCCCTTCCGACCAACCACGCTCCGAAAACCACCTCTTCATCCATCTGTCGTCATCCCCGTTCAGTTCCCTTACCCATTCTTCTCCACACCCGAACTTCAGAAGCCTCCGATCTACACTTTGTAGCCTCGATGCAAGTTTCCGAGAGTAAAGAAACCAGGTACCATAGCAAAGTTTTGGTCAAACCAATACAAGATTCAATGGACGGTTTAAACCTTCAACGAAAAATTGAGGGGCTTAAAGACGAAAAGGAGGAGAAGAAAGAACATATGATTAAATGATGAACTTGAAAATTCATACTGTACCAATTATTACCGTCATTAAACATCCAGCAAGTTTGACGTCTGCATTCACGGCCCAATCAGAAATAGCCAATGTATTCCCACCAACGCGGTCTCTACCGATGGGGGGGGGATCATTACTGAACCACGCGAAGTGTTTCCTCTAAAGTGATGGCTCCCCTTGGAAGAGCGCGACGCTGTCTGATGACGACGAGAGATGGCACTTTTCACTTGATAACGGAGAAGCGGAGATAAGGGAGACGAAACGAGGCCAATTAGGACGGTATCACGAACCTTTATCTCCCTCTCGTAAACTCTCTCGCTCTCACTCGTAAATTAACGATAACTACGGTAGGGAGAAGGGGAACCATTGTACGGGAAATGCTCATCCCGCTACTTATCTCGTTATATTACTAGAATACTCCGGTTCTCGAGGCGAGACCATTTACGGTTCACAAGATCACGGCCCACCACCAACAGGTTTGGCGGCGAGGCGAGTGAGCGAGTGCTCGCGAATCGAGACCCGAGGGCCCCTTTTGCCAATAGCGCGGTCCCCCCCCCCCCCACACACATATTCGCATGTTCCGGCTCGCTATTCGTTGGAAGACGCTCGATATAAGTAATAATGCCAACGAATGTACAAGGGATTATGTCGGGGCGTGCATTACTAGTCGGAAATGGACAACATTTTTCATTCAATAGGAGCACCTCAACGTTCACCTCAAAACAGGAAGTTGAAAGTTCAAGGGTCGACACTGCTGCGCCTAATGATTGCTCAGAAAGCCGACATTTGCGTAGTAATACCAAAATATTTTCATAGACGGGGAAAAGTGAGCCATTCTTTTCTTTCTATCTGGAATTGTTAGTCTCTCGTCCTTCGAGGCATTGCTTCATCAAACAATAACCAAAAGGACGAGAGTTTAAAATTAATGACATCAACTGAATCGAACCGCAATTAATGAAGAGTATGAAACATACTCAAACGCGCGCGCAATCAACGGATAGTACCACAGAAAATCCCTCTAAATCTGATCTCTCGCGGATCCTTAGAGATTAATAAAATGAAACGCCGGATGTCGTCCAAAGTTAAATCTCCGATGACGCAGAGAAGTGACACCCGAGTAGTGGCTGGGGAAAGTAGAGGAGAGAGGTTTCTCTGGTTTTACTACTTCTCTACTCGAGGAGGGGGGTGTAAACAAGAGAGGCAGACGTGATCCCCCGGGTAGAGAGAGAGAAAGGGAGGGGGTAGTGAGGGGGGGGCGCGATGACGATATTGCGCGCCGGCAATTGAATCCGAGCGAAGGCCGGATGGCGAGGAGGAAGGAGGAGGGCGGGCGGGAACGACGGCCGGGGAGGAAGACGATTGGCGGCAGAGGAAGACGAGCACGGAACGGAATGGTAATAGTGGATCGGTGAACGGCAGAGGAAGATTGGAAGCACCAGGTGATGCAGAGGAAGGAAATGCTACGAATGCAAGACAAGGGCGAGGGGAGGCGAGTGTCGAGTGTCAGCCAGAGACACCCCAAGGAGATGAAATAAAAAGCCAAGCCTGAGGTTGGATCGACCACCGCCAAATGCTGCACATCCTGACGAGCGACCCGCACTGTATGACGGAACAGGGGGGCATGATGAAACAGGGGTGGCAACACGTAGACGTGGTTCACTATCGGAGATATTTCCAACGACCCGCACCTTGAAGGCTGGAAAATATCTCCGATGCGCGAATTGAATATTGGTGACGACATACGGGTTCATCCGTCGCCCATATTAGATAATTTATGTCGGCTATTTATTAAGGTTTAAAAGATTGCCAATAACAACACATAAGAATAAATCTTCTACAGCCATTTCTAACCGCTATCTCTAAGGTATTCAAAACCCCTTTCACCTGCAGAGAAACTTCATTAAGGGCTCCCGAACCCTTGCGATGAAAATCGAGATCCCATGACTTCCATTTTACGTACCTTATTAACACTGCCTCAGCCATTAGAATATTCTAAACTTTTCGACAATAATATTAGAAATCTAGAACTACTCCGCAAACCCTCTTTTGCAATGAGCAGAAAATGATTCACGCTGGTTTTGAATCGTTCGATTCCCTCCGTGGCCACCACCGCTCGGCCTCCGGGCGAGAGAGGGCCGCCGGCTGACCTCACTCGTCCGCCGCGGCCGCCGGGCTGTTCGTCGGCGGTGCGGATGAGGGTTGAAAGGTTGGTGGCTGTGAAAGATGGTCCGCGAGACGGGGGAAGGACAAAGGGGGGCAGCAACTGGGGGTGTGCCATTGGCGCCGTAAGGCAAGGCGAAGGTCGATGGGTTTATTTTCGCAGGCGGGAGGAGGAGGCGTGGCCGGGAGGAGTGGCGCGTAGGGAAAGATACGAGGGCGGTTCAATAAGTACCCGTGTTTGACGACAAAGGGCAATAATTAAATCGCCGTTCACGGGAGCACTCCTAATACTCGATCGTAAATCAATACGCCCCCGACGGATAACAGCAGATGGCAGCACTGATAGTGTTTCGCGCCAAATGACGAATGTGAATTCGTGCACAACCCACTCGAAGAAAGTGAAATCGAGGGTTGGCATTCTCGGGTGATGAGTCCCGTGAAGAGAACGTGACCGAGTGCACTCGGAAGTCACCGCTTTCGGGAAAGGTCTCCCGGCGACCAGTAAGTTCTCCTCCTTCGTATATCGGCGATGTCAACCACGAGGACATTTTGAGAAAACACTTCCAATACTTCGAGGTTTAGGCACCCATGCAAAGAGAAAACGCGTGGAAACTACGATTGCGGGTACTCTGGTGGAATGAGCAAAGTACGTAGGTGGGCAAAAAAATAAAACTCTTTCGTGATACATAAGCAGGGGAATAAAGGTAATTTTCGGCCCTTCGTACGCTTTCCTTGGCGGGAAGGGAAGCGCACCAGGAAGTGATGCAAGACATTCGTGGAGTTGAATGAGATGGGAAACTTTCGGCCGAAATAACCAAGTAATGAAGCGATAAAACAAAGCAATAAATTATGGATTACTTCAGAAACGGTATTTTTTTAGATGTGTGCGGAACGAAGTATCGATGCGCTAAAAAATACAGTCAAAGGTAACATCCTGCTACTGAAAGGAGGGAACGCGAGTGAGGACTTTGGCAATTTATATTTTAATTTATACAGCTGCGAGGACTTGGGCGTAAATGCAGGATTTTTCCATTTCCCGGAAGACTCCAGGAAACAGAGGCTACAATCCTGGCCGATACAAGAGCAGCAGAACGCTAAAATACCTTCGCTAATATTTGCCTCGGCTCACTCACTTTAGAAAATGATAGCATGGCGCCTCCTCCATGTTCCACGCATACGAATTCTCTGTTCTATCTCGTAAACCTGGGCGAGACAGTGCGAGCTGCCGGGCCGGGCTGCCCGGTCGCTGGGCCCTTCGGATGGTGGATGCGGGCGATTGCGACCGCCTTCTTAAAAGGTGGGATTGCCGCACCGTGATAACGTCTTCCATCATCGTTGCTGCAGGGATATTGAACCTCGTCTTTTGCTTGGCGACCGCGAATCGTGCGAGGGAGAAAAGAGGAGAATTCTAAATCTGTCCCTGCCGGAGACTCTTTCGGTTATACCGATGCTGAGCGCTCTGATCTACCAATATTATGTGGATCCCTAACCATCTTATCCCACTGTGGTGTCACATAAACTAAAAAGTGTCTCCTGTACTCTTCTCAAGCCCTTCGCCTCCATTGCCCTTCTCTTCATTGCCTTGATTGCCCCTTCATCTCCGTACCACCCAGACACGCATACAGAATTTTTTAAATAATGGACTTTTTCATTCCATTTAATTTCGCGTAAATGTTGCTCAAATACAGTTCGTTTGATCATAACGAATCAATAATTAGTATGAGCACACCTGAGTTCAGTAGCATAACCTCCCGAACAAGGCTCGTCGCCATTTTCGTGAGAACTTTTCGTCCCCAATCACACAAGTGCGGAAAGGTGTTATTGATGGAGGTGGTTATTGGATAAGCACAGTCAAGCACAACGAATAATTTAGTGATACTTTCAGATAATTTACATTTTTCCACGTGCAGGAGGAAGAATTTTTCCTCTTCTACTTTTATTTCTCACTATTTACCATTTCTTTCGCAGGGGGACAGCGGCGTGGTAGTCCAGTGGATAGAGCGCCGGTCTATTGATCACAGGGCCCGGGTTCGATTCCGCTTAAAGCCACTGAGCACCCTCCACTTTCATTCACGGTTCCTAATGACTCTTTAATTCCAAAAATAGCGAGAAGTCATTCTCCCTTTGCCCTAAACTATGTCTTTGCGACTCCCGCCCGCTTCCATGCCATCGAGGGAGGAAGACCGCAATCCTCCGCCCGGGCTTCTTTCTCCCTCCGCTCCAACGGCAATCAACATCCCACCACGCCTTCATGTTTCCCCCGACCACTTTCTCCGTCCTTTTTGGATTTCCCCAGAAACCTCACCTATTTGGCCACCCTTAAACATGAAGGGGAGGCAAATAGAGGAAGTCTCTCGTCATACGGCGAATTCTTCACCGAGGGGGCCCACGTGACACACACGGGCGGCAGGACGGAATCTGGGTGCGGGGGGTGGAGGGAGGGGGGTTGCAAAGCGGTCGACCTTAGACGACATTTTCCGCTCCTCACCCCCCCCCTGACGACTGCTACCGTTCGTGAAATCCCCCCTTCCCCCTCCATAGAGTGTGGTGGGGGGCGGGGCAGGGGTTTGGGACGAAGAAGGCGGGAAATTGTTTCCGAAAACAAACCGCGCGTCAAAATCAATACGAGCATATTATCGTCAGGTGTGAACTTACTATATGTATATTCCCGCGTGGAACAAGGCACCGAGGTCAACCAAGGAATCTGTAAGTCTGCGAATCTCAAGTTATTAGTCATTTGCGTACATGGCCCTCAATTCATTAGGACCACCGCTAATAACTCTCGTCTCCAATGACTTGCTTTAATATTTAAATTGGAGGTCTCAAGTAAAATATCCATTTCAAGTGAAACAGTAGAATGCATCACACGTTAGTGGCAGTTCATTTTTAATTTTACCAGATTAGGATACGGTGACTTGAGCAAAATTTCATTGAAGCTGCAAAGGAAGCGCGGCCACTTTCGAATGAATGCCAGCCATCAAGCCTAGTTTTGCATGGCATTCCTTAGATTTAGGTTTCACACTTCTTTTATCAAACTCTACAGTCAATTCAACAAAAATCTCTAAATCTACTATATCAAAACCGTAATATCCAGTTATCAACTTGATGGTTTAAATACATGTAGATGAGGAGGGAGCTGACTGATTGCAAACAATAAGCCCTATACATATGTTCACTACGCATGAAATTCATGCGTAGTGAACAAGGGTATTAAGCAAGGCGGCTCACATCACATTCTTCGTGAGCCGCCTGTGACTGCTTGGGAATATTAAGTACCCAGGAAAATCACAAAGATTAGGCCAAGCTAGGGATAACCTTACGTGAATTTGAACCATACCTCCCGATTACAAACCCAGAGCTCAAACCACTGGACTATCCAACGTATACTGAGACCAAATGAAAATAATGGCTACATCTACTTATACACATATTCCTATACGCCAATACTCTTCTTTCTTTTATGCATAAACACAGTTATCGACCGGAAAGTCGGTTTGGTAGGTGATGGCAGAGTTCGCCAGTACTAAGCCCTATACGGCGTGTGAAATTCACATATCCGGTTAGGGGGGCAATGCCTTTCCCTGTGCCGGTTATGATTTCCCAAGAAGATCTGGTACCCGAAAAATCACATAGCTTGGGTGGAGCTGCAGGTAACCAGAGTGCCTAGCCCGGGAATCGAACCCGAGCCCTCCAGTCAGTATTCCAACGCTCTACCCCTTTACTGCCGCGACCCACTCATTTATGTACGTGTACACGTATACATTAAAATCCGGTTTAATCTTGATCAGGGTCCCCCTCCCCCTGTTGGTTCAGGCGCCGGCACAATCTCTCCTCCCCCTCCACTCTTTCCCGTGTCGGGGGCGATGGGGGGGGGGAGGGGTCCGCCCTCGTCAGGTGGAAGGGCGGCCGAAGAAATTGGCGGGAAAACACGGCCCTCCGCTGATCACGGCAATCGCTCGCGATGTTTAGCGGGAGCGAACGGGGAACAGCAAACGAGCACGCTTCCCGTGGACTAACGAAAGCACGTGGCTGGCAGTGTGAACGACGATGCGTCCACTCGGAAGCGATCACAATGGAAAGGCGCAGTGATGGGAACCCACATCTCCTCGCTTCGATCAAACCGACCAACATTCGCCCACTAAATATTTCAGGATTTCCAGTTGTCCAACAATCCACAAGCCTTTGAACAGACCATTCCCAAGGTGTAGGATACTGAATTTCGGAATTTCTCAGCAATGACACCATTTGTTCATCCCACCAATCTTCGAAGGACAATGAAATATTACTTCGAATCACTCGACTCCATTGGTGGCAATAATAAATTCTTCCTTCAATGTGAAATCATTTTTTCCGTCAGCGCATGGCAAGCAGATTGAGAAAGCAACAGGATGGCGACGGCTGGGGAGTAAGTGAGGAGGGGAAGGGGGAGATTGGGAAGTGGTCCATTGAGGAGAGAGCACCAAAGGGAGCCTTGATGAGGAACCGAACAGGGGTGCCATGTAGGACATGCGCACACCTAGCAGGTGGACGACAACAGGGTGCGTTTATAATCCCAAATGATATTCCAAAACGGAATTGGGACTATTTTTAAAGATCAGTGTACCAGTGCATCAATACTATATTTCTAAATTCCTTAAGAGATTCTCCCTGGGAGACTGGGCGAGGATCGTGTTTCTGGGTTGGCGAGATGTATGTCGACTCCGGGGTGTCGGGCGGGAGGTGTGCGGTTGACCTACTGATGAAGTGTTTTGGCGCGAGAATCCAGGCGCTGCCGTGGGGATGAGGTCACAGAATGGAGGGATGCCGCCCGAGAGTAGGGGCGGAGGGGAGGGATGAAATGGGGGGGGGGGAGATGGACCCGGTGGCTGGAGTCGCGGAGGCAAGGGCCGATGGGAGGAGACCTCACTCCGACGGGCTGGAGTGCCAGGCTTTCCCGCGGACGCGAGCGCGAACCTCCGGGGGAGCATCCGTCAAACTCACGCGGAGACCAACCACGCTCCCGCTTTTGAATTCTATTTCACTCAAAATATTTTCTATAAACAACCACCATCTTTATTAATTTCTTCACGTTTAAAAGTGGCGGCAAGAAGGTCTTAGGAGGACTATTCTTTATCGTCATGGGAGTCAAATCCCTTTCTCGCGGCATAAACACTCATTTTGTTAAGCTAACATTTTTTTCCGGCGACCAATAATTTGGATAAGATGGTGGCAAGAAATGAACTCGGGAAAATACACAAATTTATTGTTAGTTACGTGCATTAATAAATGTCTGTGGAGTTCGACACATTATTATTTCCACCATCATACAAATGTCGCCAAAGAAATATCCCCGAATGCGATACACAATTATGAAGCCCAAGGTGATCAAAGAACATCATTCCGACCATCGGCACATAGATCTAAGAGTGCTTGTTCAATCCTGTCGCGACAGTCAGATCGGTTGTTCGCCAGTCGACTAAGTCATCAATGGCAGCTTCGAACCCTGTGCCACGGCCATGGATCGTTGTGATTGTCAAAATGATGGATACAGAGGGTGTGTGTGGTGTAGTATAACCGACTGATCTCTAGAACTACACACATCATAAATTTTAACCGTTACGCATAAGGAATATATATATTAACTTGGACTACTGACCGGAGGGTACCGGGTTCGAGTCCCGGACAAGGCACTCTGGGCACCTGCAGCTCCACCCAAGCTTTGTGATTTTTCGGGTACCAGATCTTCCTGGGAAACCATAACCTTCACAGGGAAAGGAACTGCCCCCATACCCTGATGTGTGAATTTCACACGCCGCCGGGCTTAGTACTGGGTGAACTCTACCATCACCTACTAAACCGACTTTCGGGTTGATTACTGTGTTTATGGTTATATATATATATATATATATATATATATATATATATATATATATATATATATATATTTATATGTATGTATATATGTATATATGTATATATGTATATATGTGTATATATATATATATATATATATGTATATATGTATATATGTATATATGTGTATATATATATATATATATATATATATATATATATATATATATATGTATGTATATATGTATATATGTGTATATATATATATATAGACACACACACACACACACACCTGACATCTATGTATATGCGTGTGTGCGTTTTACCATCACGAGCAGCCCGAGCTAAACGAAGCGAGGATGAAGCTGAGTCTTTAAAGAAACGGGCTCTAGAAATTTCGGTCTGGGTGGAGGAGAGGGGTTAAGTTTGGGCGGTGCAGGGGAGGAGGTGGGTAGGGGTGGAGAGAAGGGGATGGGGAAAGCGGGGAGTGGGGCGAATCGCATGGGCGTCAAAGAACACGGAGGAGATTACCACCCGCCCCCAGAGGCAAGCTTCCTATATCAGAGAAACGGGGGCGGGGAGCGATCAAAACCCCATCCACATCTACAGGGTAAACCTACCAGCCACCATTAGGATGTCTGGAATGGGGGGGGACCTCTGGCATGCGCTGTCGAAATGAAATATTACGCAAATGTTAGCAACAAATAGGAAGTATTAAACAGTATAAGCAACCAAGCACAATAATCACCCGGAAAATTGGTTTGATATGCGGATATACTTAATACTATAAACGAACACCCGAACGACGCGTGAAGTTCTCACATTTAAATGGCATTAGGGTCACCAGTTCCTGTCCCTGGCCTTGCTTGCACCGCGGGCTCCAAGGGTGTCGGACTGCGGAGCTACTACCGACGAGAGCAGTAGTTTAATTGGGAGAAAAAAGAACTTGCAATAGACTACTTAACGCAAAACATCGTTTCCCCAAGATACGATCCGACCCTCGTACACACGCAGGGGAGTCGTTTGAAGTGCGTCCGAAAGGAATGGAAAATACTCAAAAGACAAAAGAATCTGGCACCAGGGTTACTTCAGGGGGTCACCAGCCGGTCACACACACCAATGCGAGAGATGTTACAGTTCACCAATCGCTCCACTGACCGGGATTCAAGCCCGAAGCCCTGGGCTCGTCGTCTTCGCATGTTACTCCTTTGAAGCCCCCGACATGCAATCCGAGATTGTGGGCGAGCACCCAGTCCCCCAGTCGAGGGATCCGCGCTCGAATCCCGATTTATCCACGGCGAATGATTAATGCATTGTGCAATTGCTCGAATTACCATTTACTCCCCGGGCGCCATCTTATTTTTCGATCGTGAATTGCGTGGAGTAAGAAAGCGTTCCCTTGAAGCCGTCGGCGAGTGGCTCCATCCCCCTCGCCGCGTCCGAGGTCACTCATCTCCGGCTAACTCTGTACTACGAGCTCTAGCCAAGCCCAGATATTCTTCTCCGCGAGATTGACCTTAGATTCCGTCTTAGCCTTAGCACACGAAATAATGAAAACCCCAGTCGTTTGAGACGAGACATCTTGACGCACGCTACGGTCTGTGTCGACACTGATCCGCCGCCTTCGGAATTTCGTCTTCAGAGCTCTGATTCCGGGGGCAAGTGACCGTAGGGGGAAGGGGGCGTGCGCGCGGGTGCAACGCAGACGGAGAAGGGGAGGACTCCTCCGGAAAGGGGAAAGGAGAATTTTTGGCGGGCTTTGGCGCTGGCCATTCTCGGAAGAGGAGTTCGCGAAAAAGGCGGTGGCGGTGGGAGCCCCGACCGAAGGGAGGGAAGGGGGATTGCGAGCGGGGAAAGTGTTTCCGGCCGACCACGTGCTTCGACTTTTGCACCACCCAACCCCTCGCAGCGGGTGAAGGATTGAGACGTGAATCATATCTCTTAGCGACATAAATTAAGGAAATATCACACCGTAGGCCAGCGAGTATTTACAAATAAATATTTTACTTGCATGCATGTTCAGATTTTGAGTGATAAATCTATATCTGAACTAATCCTATGACACTCATATATTTCACAAAAGTAACTACGCTTGTTATATTCACAAAAATGCACGGAACTTAAACATCCGTCAAGAAATGTGAATGAAATTTTATCAAACAATATAACGTTTTGATTTAGTAGAAAAGTAAGTTTGCATAATTTCTAGCCAGAGTCCAATATTCCAATCATTTCCCTAAGCCTCGCAACTGCCAAATAAAATGCTTTCATTTTATTTTGGCATTATTCCTCCGAATCATAAGGGTACCAATTCGTTACGTACTGTTAACTTGGTACCTAATTAGTGCCAACGCAAATTGCCCATGGTTAGGTCTCCGTTTTTGTAACGTGACAACCACCCAACAATCTAGCAAGGTCGAACGCCAGAAATACTAAGAGAAGCCGAGTACAAGGAAGGCGACCACGAGAACCCAACGGACGACCCAAGAAGTAAGTATCGGAGAGGTCCATTCCAACTAGCGGCGTCGGGGGAGCCGCCGCCGCCCTCGTCTCGATAGCGGGGTGGGGGGTACGCCGGGGGGGGGGGGGGGGAACGCGGGGGAGGATGCGTCGGGACCCGCGAGATAGGCTGTGGAATTCTCGGCTTTCATGCAGGCGGTTGCGGCGATTTCGCTTCGATTGCAACTAGTGAATTGGAGGGCGGACAGGGCAAGCGAGGGAGGGAGTGGCGTCCACCCCCAAAACCCTCGGATCTTTGAGTTCCGAGGGCCCGCTCACGGAGTCGAACACAGACGGCGTGTGACTGGGATCGAATGCTACAATGCTCGCATCCCCTTTCCCTCTCGGGGAAGGAGGGGAGTCGGGATTCCCGCCAAAAATCCCCTCCCCCCTCGGAGCACGTGCAATGCTGATAAAACGGCAACCACAGCGGCGGCATTCGACCTTCGAATCCCGTGCAGGACGTGCAGAGTGACGACGGGTGATTGGTGGACTGCCTCCCCGTCCCTCCCTTTGGGAAGGCGCCTGGAACGCGGGGGCCACGGGGAAGGCAATGGTTGGGAGAGGCGGGGGTTGGGAGAGCCAGGGAGGGGGCGGGATGGGGAGGCGAGGTGGAGACGACGAGCGGAGAAACCAACCCCCACGCGGCTCCCGACGCTAACTAAAGGGGGCGGTCCAGATTTTCAAGTCTTTTCATTACCTGAGCGACGTTTGTCCCCCACGATCTCCACTGGGCGAATTTAAGTTAAATCCCACGCAAACTCTAATATTGAATATTATTTTCACAACTATGAGTAGAGCTCACATCGTACACGAACCCCAAAGGTGTTCGAACTTCACACATTGACAGTTTCAACTAACAGTGCCGGTTCCTTATTGCCCGTGTGCAGTCGCTCAGAACGGGGCCGGCACGACCACTACAGGGTTCCCAGGGCCGTCATACCTCCCCGGCCGAATTTTACCACGCACCCAACATTACATTGGTTTGCCATCGACCTTTCACCACACACGCTGTCCTATATGCGCCGTTAAAAATTCCCCCGACCGATGAGCTAGAGCAGGCAGCATTGTTATTTTAGCCGCAAAGGCGTATCAGGAGGAGGAGTCTGCAATGAGGCTTCATTGGGTCGTCATTTCAATTGCAGAGGCGATAGGGAAGATGGCACTCCCCAGCATTGGTTCCACATCTTTCCTAATTGCATTTCAGATGAAACCATGGAGTCAACAGTGGTGAGGGTGGGGTGGTCGCTATAAATTATTCGACGAAATATTTCGGTGCGAACAGGCATTCACTCTTTTTGACATATATTGCGTCATTTCTTTCAAACTTTTGAGAGGAGCCGCTATGGAAACTTGGGGGGTGGGTGGGAGGAGAAGGCAAGAGAAAGAGAGAGGTGGGGGGAGGGGATTTTTGAAAGGAGGTTGCGGCCCAAACACGAATTCCGTGCAATGCTCAATTTCCAGGAAGGTTGAAACCAGTTAGCGGCGGGATCCCTCGCCCGGCGTCGAGGGTGTTCCACGCGCGGTGCCAAAACACGCCTTCTATGCCCTCCCGGGGTCCATTCTTCCTCGCCCGTGGGGGAGGATGGTGACCCCCCCTTGGAAAGGCCCCGGACGAAGGGAGAGAGCAACCCCAAGAGAGATGAGAGGGCACCGGAGGAGTTCTACTCCCCGAAGCGCCGGTCGGCATATCCTTCGGCGGTATCCATGGCATTCGAAATAGCGTGCTTTTTGTTAATTACGCTACCTATTATTTTAAATGGAATGTCAAGAGAAAGGGATTTATTGAGTAACACTACTGCATTTAACGAACAAATCTTTATTTGGATCCGTCCAACGCCAGCACTTTACCCGGAAATTCCCTCCACCCCCCTCTCTCTCTCCGAACACGATCTCAGCCCTGTCCAACTGTACATTGATGCGCCAATCCTTATACTGCCATTATCCTTACAGAATTTCCAAGAGAAACATATTTTTCAAACACTATGCAACCAAAACCCTTTCCTTATTGTAAAATCAACTATTTAAACATATTTACGATCAGAAAAAAAAAGCGAGCGAGCGAAACCACAGACAAGAGCGATCGGAATGTTAACATTTAACGCATGTGGCCTCTGGTGTGGTGCGTGACATAGGATCCAGTTCTACGTTCTAACCACCAGGAACACCCATCACTTACCGTATGAACGATCCAAATAATATCCAAAATGACTTTATCACCACAATCAAGTTCCTTGGATCCGTCGGCATTGAACGATAACGTAAATCACCAAGTCGAACGTGAGGCAACCTCATTGCACAGAAAGAACGCCCTTCCTTTTTTCACGTTCGGATTTTCCTCAATTAAGCTTTTTCATTCGAGAAATTTTGTTCAGCAAAATCCGTCTCTTAAATATGTATTCTTATATGTCCGTTCGTTGTAGTGGAGTCTATCATCTGTTAAAAAAATCCGATGCATCAGTGAACACATAGCTGAGGAATGACTGACTCTTAGCGACGTCGACACCCCTCCCTCCCTTGGCCGGCGTCGTCTTTCGAGACGGAGGCATCGACTACCACCGGGGACGAGGCGTCGGTCCGCGGCCACGTCGCCCACGACAGACGCCGTCATCGAGACTCAGCACGCTTCTCACTCTCCCAGCAGTTTAGTCTTCTCGGATGGAAATGAACCTTGAACGCGGAAAGGGGATATATTTTTAATTCTCGTTTTTTACTCCAAGAGGGAGGACCGAAGAGGGGAATTACGTGCCAAGAGAAGGGGAGTGGAGAGTGGGGGGATGAGGACTTTTCAGCGACTCCGAAGGACACCGCAATGAAAGAGCCACGCTCATTTTTTCCGCGAATTGATTCGCTTGGGCGCCCAGTGGCCTCTCTCTGCAAGACTGCATTTCCCTTCTGACTGCCCACGGGAAGTGCGGCCCCCCGGGGCCGCGTAGGGGTTAAAGACTGCAGCGAGCCATGTCCATAAAAGGGAAGCAAGAATATTAGCGGACGGAAGCCTCGCTAGAGACGGGACAAGTTTAAAGGCAGGCAGACACACGAAATTACTACGCATCCCCCATTCCAATGCATGCATCGGTTAAAATGCATTTATTATTTTGTTTTCGTATCCAAAATGTCGAAGAAAAAAGATAAGAAATACGGATTCAATATTAAGCGAAAAGTAAGAATCGGTAATAAGACTGTTTCTCGGGTTACTTACTCATTTGAGTGTCGTCTGGCCGTGAAAGAATGCGGAATGGGAAAAATCACAGAGAAGAAGAATATGAACGAAGGGTGATCATGATTACAGTTGATGGAGTTTATGGCGACATTACGAATGGCGTTATTCATGCGGAGACAATTAATGAGAGTCCAATTAAACAGACGCAGACGAGAGGAGAGAGTGGTATGAGAGAGAGAGCGGGCGGGGAGGGGGTGAGCCAATTAAGTCGCGGGTGACAGCGGTCTTGAGACGAGAACTCGTAAAATTCTCAAGAACAAGAAAACACGTATGAGGAAATACATTCGTACGACCAAAGGTGGACAGTACGAAAGGACTACTCGCATTTATAAGGAAAATATTACGAGATTAGTATTCTTTCATATAATACAAGCAACTTTTTCTTTTTCAAAACATAAATAATTCAAAAACGTAAATTCGAAGAGACTGCACGTACATAAGGCTTCCCTTTCATTTTATCACACGGACTACCAAGGACTTATGGCATGTGACTTAAAATCAAAACTGGGTTCAAGAAAATTATTTTCAAGAAAATATTCGATTAGGAAAACAATGATATTTTGCAAATAGAGGCTTAATGCTTTAAGAGGAAGGAGCAAATTACGTCAAGGGAATCAATCGCCAGCACACTCAAGGGGTTCACAGATAAAGCGGAAAGGGTGGACGGGAATCTACGAGGGTGTCCCGGGATGAGGCGGGCGAGGGGCCCAAAAGACACAAGGGCCCCTCCCACCCTGGGAAAACGCGTCCCCCCTGCGCCATCTGCGAACGGGACCGCCTCTCGTCCTTCTTTTCTTCCTTCCCAGTCCCCCTCGCACTCTACTTCATGCCCCCCGCGTCCACATCGCGCGACCACCCTGGGGTGCGCCAGGGGGGTGGAATCCTCTTCGAATTACCCCCCGCTATGGCGACGCCGAAGAAACCCCACACACAACAGAAAGCACTGACTTCCACATTTGATTACTCAAATAATCAACATCGAATTTTAAAATACATCAATTTACGTAAGCTGTTTTTTGCTATTGATAATATTTTATCTTACAGTACATAGCCATGCAATGTGAATTCACGCTGGTTCAAGCGAAAGCCCTTGCTAAACCTATTCCGAAGATATCCTAGGCCCGAAGAATGAATACACACTCCATGATTACTTGGATTGAATTACTACCGCGTCTTTAATTAGGTTTCTCTCACCTACTTCAAACTATCGATCTCATTCCACCGACGACACAATAAATCGACCACTATTAGTTCAATAAGCTGCAAGTTGGGAACCGGGCGCTACTTGAATTACTGGCGATTCGATTTAGGTCGGTCAACGCGGACCACCGCTGAGCACCAACTGAGCCTCCTCAACATGGCGCACCGCTTCGCAGCGAGTGCATCGTGGGCCGATCAAACGAGTACGTGCACGTGCCAGCACCACGAATGGCGCCACTGTGCGTTCGCTTTCTCCGGCAGCCTTGGCGCCGAAGCCTGCCCGGCCGAATGCACTCCGCCCGGGGTGGCCGTGGCGCGCCATGGTGCAGCATTCGGTGCGGACGGGGTGACGCAACAACCGCGGGGAGCGATCCAATCGTCACCCTCCCCGCCGTACCCACGCCTCTGGATTACCCCTTCCGCATCCCTTCATCCTACGCAACCACATCTCAAACGCCTCCAATCTATGCTGCACCTCCTAATCCCTCTAGGACCACGTTTCGGAGCAGAATGGCATATTTATCCCTTCACTTCTACGACGATAACACACTCAGCTTACTCTCCTATCGCAACTCTTCTTTCGGTGACCTCACCACATTCCCCACCTTTTCGTGAAATGCCTCCCGATTGCTTTAACTGTTTTTCCCACTCTAGAGCGCGCCACATCATTTCCTTGCTTATCTCACTCAGCCTTCTCTTTTCTCGAGAACCTCAGCTATCATTTTCCACCTTTCACTCCAAGAACGGGGAAAAGAGGTCCCATAAATCCATTATTCCCGGCGCCAAAATCTCGCCTCCTACTTTCTCTCTCCGATAGCAAAAGTGGGAGCATGAATTACGCACTCAGAGGTGACCTCAGCCCCTCTAAACGATGTCATTTGATTTCAACCTTGCATTTCCCCTGATAATTATGAAAAACTCGGCGATATCGTCCAGAACTATTTATCATATTAACATCCTATGGCCGGAGCTATATGTACTAGGAATATGTCTTGTCCGGAACTATTTATCCTAGGCATATTATATTTCGTAGGAAAAACAAAAATTTTGCCAGCTATGAGCGTTCATGCCTCCCCCTACTACATCGCCCCTCCCTCTCCCACTTCCTGGGGTAGGGGGAAATGTGGGGTGGGTGATAAGGGGAGGGTGCGAGACCCAGTGACTCAGCGATGCCTCCACGGAATGATCTCATCACGATTTCACCGCGACACGCCGTGCGGAGAGCACACGCGCGGGCCTCCGCGAGCGATCCATTCATTCCATTGCTCGCCGTGCCTCAACACGCCGAGGGTTGAGAAGAGAGTAGGCTTCCTTCGTCGAGAGGGGAAGGGGGGAAGGTCAAGCCGCCGTGTTGCTCATTCTCCACCCGGCGTTGGTCAAAGAGAAGGCATTGGAAATGGACCAAAGTGGACAACACCTAGACTACGGGCGGAGAGATTAACGAGGGCTATAATTTAGAGTTCTGCATCATTGCATAAATAGGAAAAAGGGTCGGAGAGGATGGGCGTCGATTAGGGCGGATGGAGAGAAAAATAGCACAGGACAGAAATGAAGAGGAAGTCGAAGAACACCGTTTTACGAGTGGCTGGGGAAAAAATTCTGGGAGTATTTTTTCCCATTGATTGGAAAACTAATCCAATTTGGGAACTACCTCCTTGCAAAAGGCGTTCCATCGCGCATGTGCCCCTCGACATCGCCGGGTGCGGACCTAAGTGAGGGCCTGGTGGTGACTAGGCAAGAGGAAACGCCGTCCAGCCATGGTGCACTGACGTGGGGAGCTCAGATTCCATTCGCGTGCCAGCCACTCCATGTCAAATCGCATTGGAGAGAGCAACGCACAGTCGAGCTTCTGGGGAAAATTAGGTAAAGGAGGGACTGGTTGATGGACACTGTAGAGACAGGCGATTGCAGGGAAAAAGAAAGGTGAGCGGAGAAGAACTAGCATTGTGTGTGGGCAAACACACACACCCAGTACTAAGCCGGACGGCGTGTGTGGAATATTCACACATCAGGGTAGGGGGGCCAGTTCCTTTCCCTGTTCCGGTTATGGTTTCCCAGGAAAATCTGATATCCGAAAAATGGCATAGCTTGGGTGGAGCTGCGGGTGCCCAGAGAGGCTTACCAGGGAATCGAACCCGGACCCTCCGGTCAGTAGTCCAACGCTCTACCCCCTGGACTACCACGACCCCCATGTGTGTGTGTGTGTGTATAATACACACATTTAAACACACAAACTGAATAAAGGAAATGCGGGAGTTACGATATGATCTAAACCTACCATAATTAGCGCAGAGCGTTTCCTGCAAGTGATGCCTAATACTAATCAATCCTTTCATACCATGCAACACCATGGACCACCATTAATACTAACTGATTTCTGGGAGATCAGAAATGATTGCAGACGAGTGATGGAAGCATCCCGGGAGCCAGACGGCATGCCGCTGCTCTCGGGCGATTAGCACCCACGCCATCTGCACTCCCCCCCCCCCGAAGAAGCGACCCGTCGGGGTGAGCTCCACTCCCCTCCCCCTCCTCGCCTCCGACGAGTGGGGGTTGGGGGCGTCCGGTTGATCATCAATTGCGACCATCCTTCCCCGGTCCCGTCAGACGGCCTGCGCGAATCCACGACTATTCGAAAGAATATGTCACCACTTTCGACTCTATTGCATCAAATATCGACATTGTATTTTGGGCACACAAAAAACCACTCCTAATACGAATCTAATGACACATGGAGTGGAAAGTAACCGAATAACGCTAGTTACAAGCCCAAAGGCGAGTGAGTGAAAATCGCACATCAGGGTGCCGGGGGGGGGGCAGTTTCTTTCCTTGACAGACCCCGGCGTAGTGCCTAGGAATCGAAACCGGGCCCTCCGGTCAGTCTAAACATCTTCTGGGAGTGGAGAAAGATGCGGTAAAAGGGATGGCACATATAAGAAACGGTTAAGTACAATGCGCGTCGGAGGAGAAAGGGCTTTTTGGAGCAATACGAAGAAAGCAGGGGAAATGGGTGCGGGACATTTAACAGAAAAGATGAGTATCGGTGGGCACTGGAAAAAATATCATAGTCATAACGGAGTATTCAACTACCGTGATATTCTCAAATTGGCCTCCCTATCCTGATGTGTGAATTTCACACGCCGTCGGTCTTAGTACTGGGTGAACTCTACCATCACCCATACCAAACCGACCTTCGGGTTGATTACTGTGTTTATGGTATTCCCACCTATTCGCTTGTGGTGCAGGCTCCGGATTGGATGGCTCCAGCAATCGCGCGGATGCTCCTTCAATGCACGCGGACACCGATGTGATGCACACAAGGCATCTTCCGCACAAGACGAGCAATTAATTTACAACGGGGAGAGAGTCGAACCATCCGCACCTTCGGCCATCAAAACAACGTTGCCTCCGACCCTCGGCAGGGAGGCAACGGCCACCCAGGCGACATCAGCGCCGGGTGCCGGCCCTGAATCACTCCGAGGGGCGTGTTTGCCGCTGGACTCAGCGGCGGCTCTTCCTCCCCAAGAGCCATGCTTTGTGTGCCCTAAATCCACGCCTTCGCGACGCTACACCAAATTTCTCGTCCGCCGATGAAATTCAACGCGACGATAATCAGCGCTAACACGCGACACCGGCAGGGGCTAAACGGTGGAGCCCCCCCCCCGCACCACCCTAAGGCGACAGACCCACTCCCTCCCTCCACCACGGCTCGGACTTCGGCGGGGAATGATGCCACGGACATTTCCGACAAATTTGTATTCGTCCCATCAGAAATAAGCTAACGAAGACTGCCGTAGGGAAATAAGTCCACGTTAAAAAAGTGTCACGGCTTCATAAACGGTTTTCATTTTAGCACTTTAAATACTTGGGTTATTTAGTGATGCAATGCATTCCCTTCAAACCTCTAGTTCTTATGTTGGTGCTAATCATTGGCATTTTCCATTTTTAATGTTTACCGGCTGGTGGCCTACGGCGCAAGGTCACGTTCAACATCTCGCTGAAGCGTCTTCTAAGGTTAATGCAATCACATGAAACATGAGAAACCTTTTTCAAATATTTCCATATCATTATTTTGAAAATATTATACTTTTCAATTCCCATTTTTTACGAATTGCAGCCCGAAATTAAAGACGAGATATTCAAGGAAAAAGCTTGTTTTTAGTCCGGTTCTAAGTCCGTGCCGCGGGAGGAGACACGATTCAGATTGGGGGACAGCCACGACGGCGAGGGTGGCAAATCGCCCTTGCCAAATTGGATAGCAATTTGGCGAGAGGGGTGAGGGTGGGGCGGCGGCGGCACTCGCTAAGGGGCGTGCGCGGTCGAGGGGGCGGGGGAAATGCTCGCAAAAGCGAGGCGTCGTCAATTGAGGGTCGCTCGATATATTGCAAGCACCCCATTATAAAAGAAAAGATTAGGAATGCATGCGCAGTGTCGATGTATTTATTCCCTTAAAAGGCGAACAATCAATCAAAAGAGTGGAGGTGTGTGTATTCATAGAGCAGGGCAGCAGAGAGCAAAAAGGGGCTCTCTCTGTCTCCTTTGCTGACACGGCCAAAGCCAGGGGACATATTGAAAGCGCAGCCACAACCAATTAATTGCCCACTCTCACTGATCTACTCTCACTTTAGTCCGCCATGGCAGACAATTAAATACTTTCGAATCGATGAGTGACAATATAATTAAATTTATCGGCTTTTAAGGACATGTGTAGCAATGATAATCAAAGCAATATGAAAATTGCGTGACTATTATCTCCACATGAAGATATTAATCATCGCATGTCTAATTTTACAAAATTCTTATTTATATTATGATTTCAGGCATTTTAGGAATAACCTCGACGGTCACCATTCCGATGCCCTTGACGATAAAGTCCTTAAACGAAGATTTTCAGATAATTCGGGAAGTATTCAAGATTTTAGATTTTTTAATGCCCTTAAACATGGTCACGTGAACAAGCATTGTTGTACGGGGCATTGACGAAGGCCTCCGTCAATGTCAAGGCGAACAGGACGTTCAAGAAACTAGAAGCGCTTGGAATGAAGAACAAAGACAGAAGAATAATCTAGTCCTCTTGCAAGAACCCGGTTCCAACCATGCATATGGAATGAAAATAGAAGCCAAAATAAACAGAGGAGTTGGGCAAGGATGCATACTCTGCCCAATACCATTCGACGCTTATCCGGAGAGGCAAATAAAGTAGAACATGAATTGGGCATCAAAGGAGTCAAAGGTGAACGGCGAAGAAGTTAACATGCTTCGGTTTACAACGACATTGCAGCGGCTGAAGGAACGCAGCAGGACCTATAAGAAAGTCTCGATGCTCTAGGCCAAGTACTTCGGGAATATAAAACGAGTATCGAAGGGAAGAAAAATAATAATATTCTTGTGCAGGCGCGACAGAAGCTGAAGGCAGGGATCACGATTCGAGGAGGGAAACCAGTGCAAGTGAAATCCTCCCTCTACTTGGGAGACAGCGGCAACGATTAGGATGGAAGAAGCAAGAACAACGTCGAGCGAAGAATTTCCCAAGCTAAGAAGGCTCTCGCGAAGATGGGAAGCCTTTGGACACGGTGGGAGGGGAATGGCTAAATTGGACAGAGAGTGAGAAACGCGAAAGTGAAAATAAGAGCGGGAGGGGAAAGGAAGACAACGGAAGGGAAGAAGAGACCGAGGGACAATGAGGCGCAACGAATTGAGAAGGAAATATAAGGGGAAACTACAGGGAATTGAAACCGAATGCAAAAGAATGGGAACTGCAGTAATCCAACCTTCGGACTGAAACACCGATGCAGATGAACACTTTAGACTTACCTGAGCGGGTTTAAGGTGAGGTGATGATTCAACGGTATTTCACTCCCAAATTTGACAGAATGCGCATATAAATTTGAGAAAAATAAAAACTACGCAGAAGGTATCATTAATCTCTTCCGTAAAATATGTCAGAGAATTTAAGTCTTACGGGAAAGTCGTCAGACTATAAATACTGATGTGGATCGGGACGGTGCTAAGTTACTGGCTTCCCAACCAGAGGGCCCCGGTTCATAACTCGGCGGGACAGATATTTTTCAGTGGTGTCCCGATCCCTACTTTGGTGCTTTGTGGAGAGTACTTTGAGTGAGTACGCCGTTCGTCGTATGGGACGTTAAACTGCGGACCCCTCGGCGCCTTTCGTTAAGAGTCGGCTAACATCGACGCCGGGTTTCTCCCCACCCTTCATCCTTCCCTGTCCACCCTTAATGACCTCAGGTACCGGTCGCCTCCCCTAAAACTACAACAAGTACTTGCAAGTGATCTACTAAGTGTTTTCCCGAGAACAAATATTATCCTATCCTTTCCAGTATTTCCTATAATGACTCCTGGTTTTCCATCAAATGATTTTTTTGAAAACTTCATCCATAAACACGGTTGAAATGTAACCTATTCTAATTAGCATCCTTAAAAAAGGCTGCATTTTCCCACGCTCGGAGCTAAGAATATTAAAACATTCCATGAAATATTTAAAGAGTATCTATGAAATGGTGATGTTTGCTGCTATATCTCTTCCAGTGTTCTATTTCGATGTTCGGCATTATCAACCAAACCAAACACGCTAATGGGCCTCTGACATTGCGCAGGAAAGTTCTCGCAAAAAGACCACTAAACTATCAATAGCCAAACAGGACGGCGAAAAATCCACAAAGATTTAGTGTGTCGCCAAAAATGGGTGTGGGTTGATGCCAATTTAAATAAACCAAAAACTGAGGAGACCTGAGTAAAGAAAAACGATTTCTTTTCTCTTCGGGCGTCATTGTGCGATTTCCTGGCGCGGGTAGCATTCTTAAGAATCCATTATGGAATATTTGCTGTATTCATTATTCCACCAGCTTCTGCACTGCCTTCTCGTTTAAGGTTGACTCTCCATGAACAACGGGTGGGTTGGGCATCTCACTGCTGCTGGCTAAGAAGGAAATCGCCCGCGGCGAATTGGAATTTCATTTAGTCGACTACGCACTCTGCCTTCATTGCCTTATTTTAGCAGGGAAAAATACTTGCAATAGAATTATATTCGCCAGCGAGAAGATTTCCCGTAAATGGGCGACAACTCGCATACCTGCTTTATTCCTCAATTTGGTTTCACTTGCTGTGTCGTCTCTCACTGGTCTGTCATTGCACAAACGCCTTATTCTCGAGCTAAAATGCAGTGAGGAGCGGAACTCAATTTCTGTCCACGCGAAAGTTGCAGCCATAAAATTCGTTTAGAAATTGTTTGGATATTCTCCCGTTAATCCTCGCCTCATATTTACTCTGAGAGAGAATTCACGGGATAAAAAATGCAAGGCACAAATATTGACATCAATACCGAGAAGCTCTCGACTTCGGCAAGTTCAACAGTGTTTCTAAACGACAAGCGATAAAACGAAACCCCTGAGAAATACCTCCTCCAGAAATCAACCATTATTTACTTTTATGGCCAGAAATGAGCAATTATTTTCATTTTTTAGAGGTAATTCAAAATATAAACTGGAGCAAATAACCACAAATGATAGCGACGAAATTGAAAGGTGCTATCGGTCCACGTCCTCCTAACGCTAATCACGAAAATACATTGAATACTTAAGTAAACAGTTTTTACGTTCAGCATTTCTCAGCAGGAATTTTTCCACACAGGCATGCCCTACGATAAGCTGAAAATGACAGTATTTACAGTTTCCATTTCATTTTATCGACATTTTCTAACACTGAACGGCAATCGACTTCAGGTGGTGACTTCAAAAACATCACAAACGGTTTCATCCTCTCGCGGTCACAAACTATGGGTAAACAAACAATGATCCTCGTTGTTTGTTCGTTGTTGATCCTAAGGCCGGTCACATGACCTACAGGGTCATGGGACCAAGGGCCACAAAGAGGAGAAGAATATATGGAGCTAACCTGTGATTCGACGCTGCTGGTAGGGCTCGAACCTCCCCGCTCCCCGACTCAGCCCGCCCTCCCCGCATCGGCCTGCACCCCGCGGGCTAGTCCCGGGAACGCTTCCGGCCTCGACGGCCAGGGGCCCGGACGCCCAGCGGTCGCCATCCACGAGGCCGTTTTCCTTCTTGCCGAGAGGGGCAGCGACGACCGGGGGAGGCAGACGCTCCCCTTCAGGAACCTCCCCATCCGCCGGTGGGTTGACCAGACCCCCGCACCGGTGTTTCTCCCACAGGTACCGCTTCGGCTTCTCCACTGGTTTGCCGGCCGCGGGATCGAAGTCCCAGCTCTCGATGCACCGCCGCGTCTCCTCGCGGACGAGGCGGTGGTAGGCGGCCCTGGCGGCCACGGGGTCGACCACGCCGAACAGGCACCGGCTGGCGGCCCTCGTGGGCGTCGCCAGGGTGCCCGGGAGGTGCAGGCGCTGCCGGTGCATGCCGAGGAGGGGCTGCGACTCCCTGGGCAGCGTGTCCATCACGAAGGCCAGCATATGAGAGAGGGGTTGGTGGAAAGAAACGGGTGAAGACGCGGAAGGTCTCCTTCACTGTAAGCAAACCCAGACGATGCAAGTGGTGGCACGAACGAAGGAATCTCCACCCCTGGGAACCGCGTCGTACGGACTACTCTTCACACGTCACCTACCGACGTCTGCTCTCGAACTACGCGCCCGTCAGTTACGTTCCGGAGGGGAGGGTGAAGAGGAGGGGGGGAGGAATGGAAGGAGAGGGGCGCGGTGCGCGCGCATATGGTTCGACTCCGATTCCAACGTTGAAGTCAGAGAGAAGTTGGTGACGTCACAGTACTGTTCCGCGTGATGCCGATTCGTTGGGATGGACCGAAATGGTCGATTTTGATCAACCGCGATATCGATAACCTACGTGTATCTTCCGTACGCGTATGGGAATATTTGTGACAAACGTCAATGATCACTCATTACTTTTCTAATGTACGTATTAAAAATATTGTTCTGTATGTGATGTGGATGGCGTGAGAAGTTGTATTGCAAAAGTGAATGATGTGTTAACGGTGAGTGATTTTGAACGGTATATAGAATTGAAGAGTGCGTGATTATGGACTGAGCGTTGTAGGTATGGTGTGAACCTAGCCCATGGGTGATGGTAAAGGTGCGGTTTTGTAATCTTTAAGTATCATTGTATATAAGAGAATTTTGTCTCATATCTGTTCTTCTTCTGTGTGTATGTATGTGCATTGTAAGAGTGACCTTTGACCATACTTGACCGTTGCCACGAGGACAGTTGCTTAATTGCAGCGATAAATTCTTAAATGAATTAATTAAAATGAATGGTCAAAATGGTTCTCAACAAGCAAGATATCAGTAACTTTGCCAGAGATTCTAAGATATCTCTCGGCGAATTCCTTACTCCTAAAACACCTAAAAAAATCTTTACCAGATGATCAAATTTCGTGAGTAGGTATTATATTGTTTTCACAGCCGACCAAACCATTTGATTGACCATGGGCTAAATATTACTCGTATATGAATAATATCACATTCTTTTACGAACGATTTAAATAGTTTGGATGAATATGAAGGAAATAAGTAATTGTCTATAAATAATTGAATGCCTAGAAATGATCGATTCACTCTCTTGAAGAGACTCTCTAAGTTGTTATATGTAAATGAAGGAACACTGGCTCGGCAGATTTATAGGCAGGATTTAGGTTGAAATAACGTGTTTAGATAAATTTACGTTGGGCCGATACCGAACTTTCGGACAAGGTTGCAATAAATCTACGCTCTCTTTTCTTGCTAGCATTGAATAAAACAAAATATCCTACTTTCTTGGGAGCGCATAAAATCATAATAGGATTTCTCTTTTTATATTGGTATACATGCATAATGTCTATCTTTAACAATGGATTTTGTGGAGGGTTTTTTAAATAGTGTATGTAGAGTAGGCAGACTTGATGGTTTTTCTCCTGGGGTTTTATAACTCGGGCTGCGATTCTTCACATGGAAATCGTTAATTTGCAACTAATATAAATCAAGATATTTCTTTCATTTTATTGCTTTAAATATCAAATGATATTTAATGCAAAGTTTTTATCGAAAAGAATATTTTTAAAATCTGAACAAGGATAACTAAATACCTAAGGAGACACAACTTTACTTTAACATGGTAAAATGTACGAATTACGATTATTTGGCATAGAGTTATTATTATTCAAGAGCTAAATAGCCACCGCGCATGGAAAGTAATCTAATGACTATATAGAGACACAGAATTTTCCATCACTCGTGAAGGAAATAATTGAAAAAAGTCCGGCTGGAGCCGGACCGTGGGCCCCATAATCTTCCAGGCCCAAGTCCGCCTCCGAGTCCCGAAAGGATTCCCAAACACGGGGTCACTGTCGCTATTATGAACTAAGGTCGTCGGATCCGGGTACGTTGAGGAATCAGGGACAGGAGCGGACGCAGGCAGTGTCTTAATTTCATGAGTTTTCCAGCCAATCTTTTCGACTGAATGGGCGATTCTGTTGAACAAATTGTGCGTTTACTCGAATTAATCCGTCGAGTAGATTCGTATATTCGATCAAACAGTGAATTCCACGTCAGTGGAAAGAAGGGTCGAGTTCCTTATGCGAGAAATGAGTGATTTGGTCATTTGGCGGGGGTGACATCGATTCCGTCACCGATCGACTCCGGTACAGCTCCGGTTCCACCCTGGCTCGATTCCTAATCGGTTCCAGTTTCACCGTGACTTCACTCTGACCCTCTGGAACTCATGACCCAAACCTTCTTCCAACTCGTTAAACCGGGGGCCGCGTTGCCGTAATTTGAGCAAACATGATAATGAGCCACTAAGAGCGGGACAATGTCTCTCGAGCTCCGGAGCGCGAGAGACATTGTTCCCCGACCTGCCTCCCCTCAAGCGGGGGGCGGCAAGGCTGCTTCACACCCCCTTTTCCCGTCCAACCCCCGCCCGCGCTCCCGGCCAAGCGAGAGATCACCGAGTTCCATTCTTGTCCGGCGAACGAGAAGGCAACAGCCGAGGGTGTCAAAATGCTCGGCAATTGACGCTCCCTTTGAGAGGAGGGCACACGAGGAGACGACGCCGCTTTGGAAGAAGAAATCCCGAGGGCGGAATTGCGTTTTCGGATGCCCTCTCCGGCCAGCCGACGGTTTAAGATCGAAGGGCAGAGCAATCGCATTACTCTTAGCGAATGTGAAGCCCCAGCGAAAGTAATTAGTGGTGGGTGAAAATGATGTTTTTCACTCTGCTCCGTTTATAAATTCTGCCTTGGTTATATCGGAATTACAATCGAGAGCCTCGGAAGGTCAGCCCCACCCACCCTCGACTGCTCTCATTGTAACGCGGATGGCTCCCAAAGTCCTTTTTCAAATAATCCAACATAATACACTATTTATGCTTAAAAACGCATGGTAAATAACGTGACTATGCTGAAGAATACATGTATATCGAACCAATCAGATAAAGTTTCAAAAATTTATGATAATTAATGGTATCATTTCTGAACTTAAGAGGTATCCCGAGTCATGTTGCCAGGCAGTGAAATATATTTGCAAATGTTTCATTGAAATGAAAAATCTTTAAAAGGTTCCCGGAAAGCACCTGGAAATGAGCGGTAACACTTGGAATTTTGAAGAATTAACGTGGAGATTATACCCAAAAATAAATAGTGGAGGGTGAAAGGAAAATGAAAAACATTTTCTTTATTTGTTTTTATTCGAATGACCTCCCTAGCTATTTCCTATAATACCACCGTGCTTCAATGTGTACTCGTAATGTTCTGCTAGTGGGTCAAGATTGGATTTTAAAAAATTGTTTAGGGTATGTGATCCTCACGAAGTTGGACTGATTGCCAAATTGAATCGCGTGCAGCGCAGAGGAGCCAGATTTGGAAAACGTTGTTGTAGTAAACTGAGTACGTATTAAAATTATCAGAAGGACAAGATTAGGAATCACCCACGGAATGAAGGCTTAGTTACAAATTTAATCTCTCGCATAAATTGGAAAGACGCCTCTTTAGCAGTGATGTTGAAAATTTATAATTACCCCCATAGTACTACTGCTGGAGGAATCATGTTTTTGGAATTTGAAACGGTAGAATCGACAGATATAAGGATTGAATTCTTCCCACGAACATAAGGTATGAGAGTAACACTATTCGACCGCGCGAGTGGGAAAGGTATTTTTATTTGTATCTTTCTAAACAGCCTAAGCATGCTATTTTAATCTCATTTAGCCTCAATCATTGTCCTTATTGTTACATTCGGCTCCTTTCTCATTATCTCCTTTCGGCTCCTCGGGTTAGCTCAGAATTTGGATCCCACCTAGATACCGTAGTACTTGTAGTTGTAGTTATCATGGTCTGCCTTATTTGAATTATTTTATTGAAAATATATTGCACCTAAAAATTTATAAAAACTTAATTTTTGATATTTCATGCCTGGTATGTAATCACCCCCGTCACACTATATTGATACGGGGTACCATGCAGAATAGAATAATAGAAATTGTAGACGCAATTAAGTACTTGGGCGTTACCCTGACTCAGGACCTCTCATGGGTGAAACACATACAGGGAATATGTGGACAAGCTAACAAAAAATCAGGATTTATTAGAAGAGTATTGGGGAAATGTGATGAAAAGGTCAAGAGAAACGTTATTTTTCGCTGGTTAGGCCTCAGAATATTCTTTTAGTGAATGGGATCCTCGTGAGTTTGGATTGATTGTCGAAGTACATAGATCGAGCGCGACGCAGAGGAGCTGGCTGTGTACATTCATGCATAGACGTTGTTATGACAAACTGAGTAGCCTGTTAAAGTTTTAGAGGATCCAAGCTGGGAATCACTCACGGAAAGAAGGTTAAATAACAGATTAAATCTCTTGCGTAAATTGGAAGGGCGTCTCTTTAGCAGTGATGTTGAAAATTTATAATTACCCCCATAGTACTACTGCTGGAGGAATCATGTTTTTGGAATTTGAAACGGTAGAATCGACAGATATAAGGATTGAATTCTTCCCACGAACATAAGGTATGAGAGTAACACTATTCGACCGCGCGAGTGGGAAAGGTATTTTTATTTGTATCTTTCTAAACAGCCTAAGCATGCTATTTTAATCTCATTTAGCCTCAATCATTGTCCTTATTGTTACATTCGGCTCCTTTCTCATTATCTCCTTTCGGCTCCTCGGGTTAGCTCAGAATTTGGATCCCACCTAGATACCGTAGTACTTGTAGTTGTAGTTATCATGGTCTGCCTTATTTGAATTATTTTATTGAAAATATATTGCACCTAAAAATTTATAAAAACTTAATTTTTGATATTTCATGCCTGGTATGTAATCACCCCCGTCACACTATATTGATACGGGGTACCATGCAGAATAGAATAATAGAAATTGTAGACGCAATTAAGTACTTGGGCGTTACCCTGACTCAGGACCTCTCATGGGTGAAACACATACAGGGAATATGTGGACAAGCTAACAAAAAATCAGGATTTATTAGAAGAGTATTGGGGAAATGTGATGAAAAGGTCAAGAGAAACGTTATTTTTCGCTGGTTAGGCCTCAGAATATTCTTTTAGTGAATGGGATCCTCGTGAGTTTGGATTGATTGTCGAAGTACATAGATCGAGCGCGACGCAGAGGAGCTGGCTGTGTACATTCATGCATAGACGTTGTTATGACAAACTGAGTAGCCTGTTAAAGTTTTAGAGGATCCAAGCTGGGAATCACTCACGGAAAGAAGGTTAAATAACAGATTAAATCTCTTGCGTAAATTGGAAGGGCGTCTCTTTAGCAGTGATGTTGAAAATGTATCAACCCCTATCGTACTATGGTAGGAGAGATCATGATAGTAAAATTAGAGAGATTGAGTGTAGAAAAGATTTAAGATGCCATTCTTTCCACGAACGATAAGGTAAGAGCAGAATAACGTCCGACCACGGTAGGGGTCAAATACGTATAATGGTGTACACACACCCTGTGACACACAGCCTAGCGATGGCTTGCTTTTGGATTGAGTTTTTCGATCACAATAGTTACTTAATGATATACTTCCATATGAAAAGGTAGGCATAAAATATTTCTCGATTAAAACATTTCAAACCTTTCTATCATCCTCTATTGTTATCAGTTAACCCTAATATAAATATCGATTGCTGGCGGGGTCATGACAACTTCCTATTCAAATCGTGATGAGTTTACATCCATTGTCCTTCACATTGTTTTTTCCTGAGCGCTAGATTTTAAAAAAGTAAGGAAGATATCATGACACTGTTCGCATTCATATGAAAACTTGAAAATCAGAAACTCAAAACTGGGACTTCCAAAATAAAAGTTGAGTACTCTCTCTACAGTGAGTGGGTTTTAATTTAAGGGGCCGATCATAGTGCAGGACTATTTTCATTATTTCAGTGTGCACACATCTGGGCTACAACGGAAAATGCTGAAATGTTTGCGGTAGTTAATTTCGCAGTGCTCAAAGGATTTCATCGGGAATATTAGGTAGTAGTGTATCACATCGCAAATTTTCGAACAACAATTTTTTATCCTTGAAAGCCGGAGCCTGAAACCATTTAAATCCTGGCCCACGTTCAATAGTGCAATGCTTCAGCGTATACAAGTGCTCGGGAAATCAGTGTGAGTTACGAACAAACAGTATATTTTTTGTGGTAGAGCAAAACAACTTATTCTTATATTAGTGGCAATGGATGCTTAGAGAGATTAATTAAACTCTTATAATTACCACACCTCTTTTGATTGTCATTCAATTTGTTGCATAGGGCCTAATCGAAAGCAAATGTTACATTGGTAAACGGGCACCCTATTAGTTTGCCTACTCCCTCCTTAAAATTTCGGGTTGTCTTCAATATAAACTAAAAACCATACTTCCCAGATACTGTGTTTAAAAATCCATTTTTTCGACGAAAATGTGTTTTTATTTTTAAGTAACAAACTTCTAGAAATTGCAGAGGTACCCTATTTCCCAGATAATCTCAGTGTTAACTAAGGAATTTACAACATGAGCTTTCTTCGAAAAATTATCAAGTATTAAATGTCCCCAATGAGGCATGATTGCTCTGGCTCTAATTAATGACGTATGATTTTCAAATATAATTCACAATAATATTTTGCTTGCGGTTGCGAAAGTTGGATTTTTATTTCTCATTTTTCCAATACTCCTTAAATGTTCCTAGTTTAATGGTTACATCCCTCATTTTTGTGCGCAAAAAACTTTAAAACAAGTTTTTCATTCTTAAAACAAAAGTTAATGAGTTTCAATGTCAAATAACTGATATCATGGATAAATGCCCCAAAAATACCATTCAAATTAGGACAATAGGTATTTAATTCCCTTGTTTTGTTGAAGCGTTATTATTATTCCTGGCCTACCGGTCAAAATTAGACTTTAAGATGAGCCTGAAAAATATTAAATACTGCGATGGTTTCCTTATGAACCATGAACTGTTAAATGCCTCCAATTGAATCAATCTCCAGATTCCCAGAGAGTATACCTCCCGTTAACGAGAATTGCATCCACCCATTCTGGGTTTAACTGAATGCGTCTAATGCAATCTCGTTGGGCGTCGAGGTTTCCCCCTCTCTTTCTAACCCAGGAGGCGGTTCTACGTGATCTTAGGAGAAACAACCCGTCCGGCAAGAAAGTGAGTGGCTGTGAAAAGAAACGAAGCAGACGCACAGTAGGATATCAGGGTAAATCACGCTCTACCCAAGTATTCGATCGTGATGGATCCCGGCGGCCGAAACAGCCCAAACGGCCAGGTTCCCAGACGAAGAAACGTGCCACCCATCACGAGATTCGTCCTCCTCAATTACCTCCCTGCCGAGACCACGAGGGACACGTATTGCGCACCAGGGGGGGGGGGGGTTGGTGCAGAGTTCCTCCCGCTCTAGCTCGACCTTCCGAAATATCGGAGCCTGGGAAGGAGGGGGGGGGGCGATTTCGGGGCTCGTTAGGGGTGCCCGCCCCCCCTCCTTCGCGCCGCACGACCCCCCAGTAACCAGCTGCGACGAAGCGAAACGAGGGCCGGATTTGTTTCGTCTGGGGGATGACGCGTCGGCCGCCGGCGAGCTGCGGCCCGCTGGCCTTCTTCTAGGGGTACCACCCATTCGATTTTCGGCTGAACACTTAGCTCATCAAATTATTTTTTCATGCTGGACACTAATGTTAACATTTAGGGCTGCCGTAGAATAAAAAATTAGATTTTTTCCAAATTCTTACTTACGTATAAGATAGAGTTTGTCAGTTTTGTTAGCAATGAATCGTCTTCAAATTAGTTGGCAATATTGAATTTTGTCGCAAGCACCCCATTCCCAAGTTGAATGCAGTTGTTTTCACTGCACCTAGCGTGATTAAAAACAGTAAATATTTATTAAAGGTTGTAGGTCGTTTAATTCGCGGCATTCCTCAATCGTTAAGTACACATTATTTTATTATATTGAGTTTCTAATTATATTATACTATCTGCTAAATGTTATAAGATATAATTTCTTCGGGTTGTGTAATTATTTCTGGTCAGTAACTAATTTTGTTTCATTTCCATAAGGGGCATCGTGGTCAAGTGGATAAAGAGCTGGGCTACTTATTAGAGGACCCGGGCTCGAGTACCCTAAACTTCGCCCGAGGTTTGGCGATCAGATTTCCCCGAGAAACCACAGTTGGTCTGAGAAACAAGGAACGGGCCCTGCTGATTCGTGAATTTCATACGCCATTGGACTCACGTCTCGTGACTTAAACTTAAAATCGTGGTTTGTATGAAAAGTATCGGCAAAAATAGATTTACTTCAGATCTTACTTTGGTACCTCCAAATTCTTCAAAGTACATCCCTTGAGAGCGCCGACACACTTTTGCCAGAGCGGCTTTTCCATGACTCGATGGCTCCCTGAGTGGGTGGACTCTGGAAGGTCCTTAAGGGTACGCGTGAAAGCTTCTTTGACGGCACTTAGGGACTCATGGTGGTGTCCTTTGAGGGAGAATTTCACTTTTGGGAATAGTAAATAGTCTACTGGTGTCAAGTCGGGGCTATAAGGGGGTTGGGAAATCGTCGCAATGCACTTACAGAAGGTCTTCACCAGCAGAAACTCGACTCTACTCTTGGTCGTCCGTCCAAAGACCGTCGGGGCGAGTTTAGCGCGGAACTTTAACTTCGCCAAATTCTCAGTGATTATGCTGTGTGTGAACTGTCATGTTATCAATGCCAATACGATGTGCGATCATGCTTGTACTTATTGGACGGACTCAGTTAAGCACTCCAAACTCACGTCAAGAAAGAAATGTTGCCGATACATTTTATGCAAACCTTGTGCTCCTTTGGCGGGCTCCTTACTTCACCTATGAAACATAACTTCCGGTTAATTACTGTGATTATAATGCTGATGATGACACAGGTATGGGTATCGGAATGGTGCATTGATTGATGTATCGGCTTCCCACCCCGAAGACTGAGTTCGAATACCGGAAGAGGCAGGATTTTTCATTCGTGTGCCGATCCATTCTTGGGGTGCCATGTGGAGATAACTTTAAGCGAGTGCGCCGTCCGTCGGATGGAACGTCAAGTCGTGGACCCCTTGGCGCCTTTCCTCATTAAGGGAAGGCTAATGCAACGTGTCTCGTCCATGCCCTAAACATGCCACCCTTACCCCACCCATCCCCAATGGCACCAATCGCCCCAACTCTCGGGCGCCTCTCCTCCCCTTACCCGGTCTCGAACTGCATCCCTTTGGGAGCATTCCAACTTAGATCTCTCTGGCGCATCCAACTGCGATGCTGGGGGCGCGCGCGCGCTTGGCGATGGGAGCCGGGGGTGTAGCCAGGGCAGGGTGGCAGCCCTGGCCCCCCGCGGCAGAGTCCTAGATGGGGCGAGAGTAGAGCCGCTCTTTCTCGACACGTGTTCCCCATCAAATTACCTCGCAGGCCGTAATTCCCGCCATTCGTTCGGCACCGCGACCATGGCCGGCCCTGGGCCCGTAATGAGGGTCCGTGGTTCACACCCATGGTCACGTCCCGCGCAGCGAATCCCGGGAGCGAGGGGGGAAGGACGGTAATCACGGGGTGCCGGGGTAACCCGTTGAGTTATGCGTGTCGGAAGGAGAGTCGCTGCTCTCACCCCACCTTTGCAGTGACGGAGTCTGCCCCGGGCCGCCCGGGGCGCCGCGGAGGGATCCGAAGGTGAGCTGGGCATGGAATCGGAAATATCGAAGCAGAGTTAGGTATATCGGGTGACTGCTGTAATGATGTTGTTGCATAATAGTCACTATAATATCGATCCAACCCCTCCGTGGAGCACAATCACGCCGAGCAGTTTGAGGAAATGTGCGGTGCCGCATTTAATATAGCTGCACCGAGAATTCTCTCCAACTTGGATGCATTTCATTGCATTCCTATCACATTGCGCTCGCCAATTAAGGTGTAACTGATACTGCTTATTAATCAACAAGACATCATCCCAATTCAAACGTAGATCTACATCTACACGATACCAGCCGTCGGAGGGGCGGGCGTGTGGCGGGGGGTGCTAAGTCACCATGTATGCAAGCACAATCATAGTCATTACACCTGTACCCATATATCAGATCGATCATACCATACGAAATAAGGCACTTACATGCAACAATATTCAATGACAGGATATATTCAAGTCATGCATGAGTAGTGTTAAAATGATGGATCTATTAACAATTCTCGCAGGACATTGACAACAAATTTATACATAACCAACAATACTTATTCCGTTCACGCACGCGATCATATCTAATGGTTCAAGGAATAAACGGCATCTTAAATCCATCCGCTCTAAAAGATCACAATAAGATCGCTAAGACTGAGATGTGCGATACCTCATTCGTATAATGTACTCTCGAACGATCGAGAGGCTCCAGGCACGTGAATATTAGGTGAATGCATGGAATATTATGTATATATGTGAGCTTATCTCGCAAGGAGATGAAACAGGATAAAACTATTTCCAGGAAGTACCCACATTGACCCGCGTTGCAAAACATTGACACCAAACGTTCTAACGCCTAAAACTAAACACATTCATGAATTTATGACAAGACGTGGTTTAAATTGGCCGAAAAAAGACTTGATGGGGCAATAATGTTATGAATTCTTCAACAAGGTAACTTACCTCGCAGCCTTCATCAGCAAAAATTCCTCACAAAATCATTTCGAGATTACTGCATGGTGATAATTGCATTTGCCGCAAGAATAAAAATAGTTTACTAAAATCTACAATGAATATTTTAAACCGAAAGACGTCGCTAAAATTGCTGAAACCACAGGTAAAAATTGCATGAGTAGATTGCATGACCATTATAATTCTTCTTTCGTCGGACGCCTTGTTATCTCCAATGGCGGTTGGATTCGGCTTTCCTAGTAGCAGATGATTTTTCCATCGCCATGGGGATCACGAGTGATACAGATCATGAAGACTTGAAACTTAACCACCACTCAAACTTATTTTTTTGCGGCAATTGATGAATCGCGAAATGCGTGAGAATCATATGGTTCTCACACATTGGCTAACTGACGACCACTACTGCCAGGCCTTGGACGTTTACTGACTTCCGAATTCCGAGCGGCCATTTTCGATGCTTTTCTGTGTTACATCATGGTGTCGTCAAAACTGATATGAAACTTAGATACACGGAATGCGGAAACATGTTCGTTGGAAGGGTCATAGACGTTGATTAGAGGGCTATGAAATGTGGGTGTGGAGAAGGTGAAGTGGTCAGAAAGGAAATTAAATGAGGAAGTACTAGATATGGTGGGCGTGGAGAGGGGTTTGTTGGGCGATATCACAAGGAGGCAGGAAAGTTGAATGAAGGGTTTATTGATCTGCAGTGGGATGTTGAAGACTGTGATAGAGGGGAGAATGTTAGGGAAACGAGGAAAGGTCAGGAATAGGATAACCAGGGATTTTGAATGGAATTAGGGGAGGAAGGAAGTACGTATAAGGAGATGAAGAAGGGTTTACAACTGTATTGTAGTGTTGGGTGTCAGTTTGAGATCGGTGTGCCATTGAATAGGTCCATTCAATGCATCCCTTAAACGGTAGCATCCCAATATTCAAGAAGTTATCTCGGGTTTCCCAACGGGTCAGGTTGCAGTACACCCGGTGGTGTACTGCAACCTGACCCGGTGGGAAACCCGAGAGAACTTCTTGAATACCATACGCCGGGAAGACCTGAAATCCTTCAGCATCCCAATACTACGTAATGCTGATGTGTGACACCAGCAATCCTCCTCGCAGGGGGGCACCAGCACCCGTCCATTCCTGGCACCAGGCTGGCTCCCCTGGGAGGGGTGTTTCATCGCTTCCCCGTGGGCTCGAAGTACTCCGGCCCCGAACCTTCCTCCGGCCGGAAGAAGCCCTTCTTCCGCACCCCCCGGACTCCACAAAAGCATCCCGTCCGCGCGCCCTTCCACGGCTTCACCCCCGGCGCGGGAATGGCGGAGGGAGACGGAGCTGCTGCACCGCCTCGACAAGGGACACCAGCGAGGGCAAGCGTGGCGGCGGGAGAGCTTCCATCCAGGCCAGAGCCCCCACACCCTAGCATAAAAAGCACAACCCGGCAAACCCACACACCATCAAACCTCTCTTTCATTCTGCGTACCTACTTTCTTCCTCCCTTCATCCCGTCCAACATCCCTATCCTGTTCCTGCCCTTTCCTCGTTTGCCTAAAGTTCTCCCCTCTATTACAGTCTTCAACATCCCACTGCCGATCAATACGCCCCTCATGCATTCTATGCCTCTTCAGGATTTCTCCCAACAAACCCCTCTCCTCGCCCACCGTACCAGCTACCTCCTCATTTGTTTACCTTCCGGTCCATTTCACCTTCTTCATCCTTCTCGACACCCACATTTCGAAAGCCTCCAATCTACAGCTATCATTCTGGGTTAATGGCCATGTTTCTGCGCCGAACATAACTACGCTCCATATCAAAGTTTTATCGAGTCTTTTCTTGACATCCTTACCCAACGTGTTTGTCATTGAATCCTTCATCCTGGCGAAACTTGCTTTGTCTAATGCAAAACGTTTAATGTACTCTATGCTCTGCCCACCCTCCTGCAAATCACCTCCAAGATAGCCTTTTTCCTTACGTTCCTCCCACTTTGACCACCTTGGTCCAAAGCCATGCCAAGCAAGGTAAACTCTTCTGTGTACTCCTAGATACTGCCCTCGAATTTGAGGGCTGAATTTAGCCTTCCTCTTTCTCATAAACCTCATCATGTTTGTTTTGTTTGCATTTCCTCATCTTATGCCTATCCCACTGATTTTCTAATGCTTTCGGTAGCGATTGTAACCCTTTGTAACTGCTTATTTATTTTGCTTTTTCACTTCAATATTTAGAAACTTCTCATTCAATATTGATCATCCGTAAATTTTGACGATATAATGGATTCCCCGGCGGCTTTTATTCCCATCTCGAGTTCATCCCATGCCTCTTACACTCTCATTTCCTCCACATTTATGTGGAATATCATGAGTGATGATACCTCCCCCTTTCTCAGCCCTCTTCCTAACACTTCCTATCCCGACCCCCAATCCGCAAAATGCCTTTTTAAAAATCTGTGACGGGATTGCGGATAAGTTGTGTTCCCTCAAATCTATTCTAATATTATTTTATCATAATGCATTCAATGCATAAGGCATAAAGCCCCAAAATATCAGAATTTTAGGGGACGCCTCGGTAGCTTAAGTGGCTAAAGCACTCGACCGGATATTGAGGGATCTGGGTTCGAATCCCAGTCAATGCGAATGATTTTTACACTTTGAAATTGTTGCATTGTCCTACTTAACTCTTCAAAATTGACTCTGCCGAGCGCATTTCTGTACTTTACTAAGCAAACAAATAAATCCTGATTGTACTCCATGTTCCATCATTACCACTATGGCGTATGATGCGTGCGGACACTATTCTACGTTACGTTCTACCTATAGCCCTCAAATTAGGCTTTATTTTCCATTTTTTTGGGAATAGGAAGTACAACTGATACAATGAAATCTTCCACCAAATTATTCCTTCATGAAAGCTACCAATGAACTCATAAAAACTCTTTATTCTACGTTTTTCTAGAACCTTAAATAGTTCCGTGGGGATGTCATTTATCTCCGCGGCCTTAGTTCATTTACTTTCCCTTAATGCCCTTACCATCTCGCAATGTACGGGACTCATTCTTATAATTGTATCCTTCATAATTTCAATAGTTTATTGATTGACATGGTTTCCCGTTGCCTTCCTCAATAGTGTTTTTAACTGGACGATGCGTGGACTACCTTTCGTCTGGCTCCTAACCCTCGACCTATCTGGCATGGGTGACCCCTAACAGGAGCAGTTATCGATAGAAGCAATTATCTCTGCTCTCTACGACGCTGATTTAAGGATCATCAAAACTCAAAAGCACTTCCAGCACTTACAGGTTGTAGCAAATGGAGAAACATCTTCCTTCCTCGGAAACTGTAACCAACGGAATAAGAATTCCCTGACGAATTCCATCTGCTAGTAGTTTTCTTTCATTATTTTTCGATAGTGAGAACACTTTTTCCTTCTTAATTATATGAACGATCTTTCTTGCTTACTTTCCTCTGAGCTATGCACTTAACAATATGCGCCTATAATCATACCTTTGAGGGTGAAAACATGAAAGACGTCCGCTAAATTAAATTATTCGAGGCAGCTTATACGACTGTAGTCATTTAAATAATTCTAAGCAAGAAAAGTCAGCCCTTCTTCCATGCTTATCATCACACGGGCCCTCACATGGTGCACTCAACCCAATTAATTCTCTGAGTTCAGTTGATTGACCCCTCGGGCGCTGGTCTTCCAACCTGGGAATAATTGTTCCCAATATTCCCTGGAAATAAAAGAAATTTATTGCAAACAATATTCCGACAACTATCAAACGAATACGGCCTCTTGGCACAGTTATTGATTGGAAAAACATCGAATTGAATTCTTTTGGTGCAAATCGTCGCTCGCAGTTATTCTGATATAATTATTCGGAATTGGCAAAACTTGGGGCGGTCTTGAATATAAGCAGTATGCAGATCTGCAGAACGATGTATTCTTCCGAGCGGTACGGGCGTCATGGACATTTTTGGTTATGCCAATTAAGGCCCAAGTGTTTAGCGGTGTGTCGTACCTGTGTCCATCAAAAAACCATACCCCAACTTTGTGCATAGACTGCTGCTAATAATTCTTCATAAAATTTGAAAAAATGCGAAGAATTGATCAATCAAAAAATATATATGACATACATAAACCATCATAACAGTAATCAACAGTAAGGTCGGTTTGGCAGGTGATGGTAGAGTTCACCCGGTACTAAGCCCAACGCGGCATGCGAAATTCACACATTAACAGGGTAACGAGGGGGAACATTGATTAAATGGAAATGGCTAAACGAATGCATCATTGCAGGCATAAATGTCTCTTTTCTGCGATTCCGCACGCATCTGCTACTCTTCTCTTTACGCCCTGAATTATCCAAATGTAATTCTTTGGCATCACCAACCAAGCATTAAACGCGTCTTTTAGCAACATGGCTTTGCGACTCGATGAAATAGCGCGGCTGTGTCTTCTGTCACGGGTTGGCACATGGAAGCAACTGAGCTTCAGTCTCTTCTGGTGGCTGTTCACATATTTGATGGCAATACTGGGGAAGGGAGAAGTATGACCACCTACTCCTACCCATCGTATGATATTAAGCAATCGAAAGAGGAGTGCGCTACGCCAAAGGACGGCAGGGCACTTACAGGGGCGTGCGAGAGGGGGGAAGGAAGGAGGGGTGGCCGGGCCCAGAGGGCGCTCGAAGGAAACGAAGGCGTGGAGCTCCGCCGGTTGGGTCGGGTCAAGGTGACAGGGAATGGGCGAGGGTGAGACGTGACCCTTGGTGAGATGATAACACTCGTAGGAGAGGCCGAGCAAGACGGGGGTCACTGTGGTCGGCGATGCCCTCGAGACAAGGGGGATTGTTGTTGGAGTCTCTGGAGCAGAAGCAGAGCAGCGAGTGATGACGGGGGCGTTGGGGGAGGGGAAGGGGGGGCGTGGATCGCGGGCGCGATCTGGAGCTCCGTCGGTGGCCCACCGCTGGCGCCCCTGCAGCTCGGCGGGAAGAAGTTAGGTGGCCCTGGCCAAAACTTCGATCAACCAGTAATAAATAACATAATATTAATGTTCCTAACATTGAACAAGCTTGCGATTTTAGTTATAAATTAGCAAGTGCAATTTGATCTAAATCGAATGGTAATTTCATGAATGTTTGCTCTTCTCCAAATATATTCATGTTAATAGCCCGAGGGGTTCCAAATTGGGATACATATTATTAGGCGTAAAGGCGAGATTGAGAGTGGCTTTGGCATTTTGCCCGGAAAAGGGCGTTTCTGTCATCTAGGGGCAATTGGGCTTTTATCGCTCTGGTGCCTGGTCCTCTGATTTTCGCTTTGACGTTTACTTGGATGATCTGATGATTTGTACACTTGGCCATTTTTCTTTATCCACAGTTACTGATAAGAAAAATAAATAATAACAATACAAATTTGAAATATTAACTTTGAGGGTATAGTGGGCGAGGAGAGGGGATTACGATTTGTAGTTGGGAGAAATCATAAGGGTACGAAGGGTCGAAGTAGTGGGCACGTAAGGAGAAGAATTGCGCTTGGTAAAGAGGCTTTCACAAGAGGGACGTTGAGTAAGGATGTTCAGAAAAGGCTCGTCAAAATTCCATATGGAACATAGTTATGTACGGTGGGGAAACGTAGTCATTGAAGCAGGAGGATAGAAGTAGATTGGAGGCTTTTGAAAAGTGGATGCGGAGAAGGATGGAGAAGGTGAAATGGACAGAGAAGAAAACAAATAAGGAAGTACTCGGTATGGTAGGCGAAGAGAGGGGTTTGTTGGGAGAAATCCTATGGAGGCAGGAAAAGTGGATGAAGGGGGCATTGACCGGCAGTGGGATATTGAAGACTGTAATAGAGGGAAGAATGTTAGGCAAACGAGGAAAGGGAAGGAGCAGGATAGGGATATTGGACGGGATTAAGGGAAGAAAAGAAATGAACGAAGATAAAGAGGAACGTGTTGTAGGGTAGGATGTTGGATTGTGTATTGTGAGGAGATATTTATTGGGTGGTTTTGTCCATCCAATACCTACCTTAACCGGTAGATAACATATACTAATATTAGAAGAAATGTTGTTATTCTTAGAGATTTATTTTTCATTTTATATTAACGAATGTTTGCAAAGAACCCATAGAATATGTTGCGTTCCTTATTCTCATAAATGCAGTCGGGGGCATTGTCATGTGTTCGCTATTGCCGATGCGAAAGCGACGACGCTATTGGCTTTTCCTGTTCCTTTTTGCCTGGGGATCACACTCATTCACTTTGATCGTAGACAATACAGTAGACACAAGTTTTTGAAATGTTGGAGTCGGCGGAGGCGAGATCTTGAACGCTGCCCTCCGGCACGAGTGAATTGGCAGCCGAGTAAGAGGGAGAGAAGAGGGGGGGGATCGCATTTTCGCTCGATTGGGCGGAGCAGGGACTTGCGCAATTAAGGCGAGGGGCGCTCTCCCGCGAATCGAGGAGAGATGAGTCTCCTCGCATTAGACGGAACAATACCGGATCACGTCGGAAGAGTAACCCAATGAATACAATGGAACAGACGAAGACGAACTTCCGTGGAAACCCAAAGAGTGAGCCTGTGCGTCAAGACCTTCCGCCAAAACTTCAAGAATGGTGCGAGACAGCAGAATGGCAAATGTCACGGATCAAATGATGATCTAACGCGCAGGGATCCGGGAGGGTTCGTACTGCTCTGAGAACGATTCCATTTCTACGCAATACCAGTGCGTTCGTTTGATATATCCTACGAGAGAAGATAAACTGCAGTCATCTAGTCAATGAATTACGAATAGCCTATTTATTATCACAATGACATTATGACCATAATGAATATATAAGCATAATGAAAAACAGGATCAAAGGGAAAATCGGCCAATATTTAGCAGATGATGAATTTGGATTTTAGGAGAGAAGGAGGAACCAGAGAAGCGATATCAGCACTACGACGGATTTTAGAGGATAGGTTAGAAATTAATAGAAAGACTAATTTGGCCTTCATACATTTAGAGAAGGAATTTGACAAAGTCGACTGGAGTTTGCTATTCCAAGTATTGACGAAAAACAACCTTGATTGGAGCGAATGATTTTAAATTTGTACAAGGCATAGAAAACCGAAATTGATATAATTAGATGCAGGAGGGTATCACAAATGAAAAGAGGCGTGAGAAAAGGTTGTCGTCCCCTTTCTATTTAATTTATTCATTGAGGAAGCAATTAGAGAAATGAAAGAAAGGACTATTTAAAGTGAACGGAGAGGAAGGAGTGAAGCCAAAGGAAGGCTTTAAAGTGAATGGAGAGATAATTCACGGCATCCAATTATGATGATGATAAGCATAGTAAAAATTGCAGACTCTGAAAAGGACATGAATAAGATGCTCAAAATACTTTCGAGTGATCTGGAAGATTTGAAATTTAAAATAAACAGGGAGAAGACCAAGTCAATATAATATAAAAGAAGAAAGAAATTGTCAAAATTGGCGTAAAAATAGACAACACTACCTTGGACTAGGTTGAAATTTACTGAAGTAGAATCAATTCCTTAAGAAATTATTAAAGGAAAAGTTGTAGGGAAGAAACCAAAGGGACGTCCCACAGGTGATTTCTTCTGGAACGTAGAGTAGGACTTCAGATCATGTATGTTTGCCTGAAGGAAGCAGCGGTGAATAGAGAGAAGCAAGTGTCTCTTACGACAAGGCACTGTCTTTAAGTTTTGATTTATTTAATTTATTACCATCATAGATCCAAAATCTCTTCAAAGGAGAAGCGCCATTCACTGACTCCAGTAAACAAGAGGTTAAACGTGAAGTCAGTTTCTCAAGGAGAGAACGAAGATAAGATTGAAACGTGCAAAAGTTCTCTACAAATAAAATCCTTTGACTTAAGGATACGACTAGGCTGATAAACTCCTTAGATTGAACCGCCACTGATCGACTTGTTACAAAAACAAATGTGTGAATGGAAAGTAATGGCGTATGATATAGCAAGTTTAATCGTACATCCAAATTTTAAAATGAAAATTGGATCATTTTTGCAATGTCATCACAAGAAGTTTTTGCAGATGATTATCATTTCAATTTTCGGAGGGGAAGCATTTTGAAATCTCCGTCAATTGTCCTTTTTCGCCAGGTCATGCATTCCGATAACTCTGTTGCATGTTTCCCGGTTCCTGGGTTAAGGCTACTCGCAAATTGATCGCTACTTAGTTCGACTACCGATGATGACATAGTCTTTGTTCACGATAATTTTAAGTGCAGGCTACGAAATTTACGTCTATTTTCAAATGAAGAAGGTAATTTTTTGTTCTGATTTTTAATCATCTTTAGCATAGACATTTTGTATTATGCAAATATATCTCCTTTCCTTTATCAATATTCTTGCGTTACCAATAATAAAGTAAATTATGCAGTATACTAGTAATATCACCAGAAGTATTAGGTGAATATTATAAAAAACAGGTTTAATACGGTTATTTCATATTTTCTCATAGAATATATTTTAACTCAGTAGAGTTGTGTAATCGGTAGCAGGTATATTTTATTTCAGTGTGGTTTAAAGAAGTTTTAATGCTAAACATGAATGGATATAGAAATCGGTGTAAACTGTTCCTGAAGGAAAATCTACTATCACAATTAACCGTGTAGATGTGACGATTTGAGACCTCGCAATCAGTTAAGTAACATCGCCTAACATTGGGGAGTTTCGTCAGCATTTCCATCCACCGCCGGCGTCCGCTCCTTCGGCGCACGCCTCAAACCAGTCCCCCCAGCAAATGCCGTTCGTTCCCTCGTGAGGAAAGACCCACGGGCCTAACTAACCAATTGCATTACAGGAGTGACCATCTCCACCAATTATCACGCAATTGTAAACTTCGAAATGCGGTGAGGTAATGGCGAAGGTCACCTATGCCTGCTTGTTCAGTGGTGTCGGCTCTCTCTCAAAATAGCCCGCTTTTCCCGCAACCCTCGAGAATCATGAATCCATTATGGGCGAGGGGAGGCGGAGGGAGGGAAGGGGGGCGTGGCGGGCGGACGGCCAAATTTTAAGGCCCAAATCTTCTTCTTCCTTCCCGCAGGCCCCTGCCCGTACCACCTGACCCCCACCCCCTCTCCCACAGATATGGACATAATCGGGTTCAGCCCGCTCACAATAAACCGCTCGTGGCTCGCGCTCATAAACGCCCATCACCCCGCCTGGTGGTGTCATAAATGGATGGGTGACGCTGCCCCGCCTCAACAGTCCACGAACGGGGACCTCTGCCCCAGAAGTTGCTCTGCCTCCTTACGATGTGCCTCATTTTATCAGGGAACGCTCGGGACCCGCGATAGCACGAGATGATCTATCTTCTTTCTGGTGGTTTGGCGGGTGGGTTCCAGTCGTGAGCGCACTAATATCCGATCAAAAATGTCCTCGGAGTCGTGCAGGAAGAAATACGACAATCAAGAAACAGCAACCAGATTTAACACTAGTTTCGCCCCATCAAAAGCCAAGGTCCACGACCCCAGAATGGCGCACCTTTGCTACGTAAGATAAAATATTGCGTGTAAGGCATTCAAAATAGCTTCAGAATCAAAAGAATGCGTTTAATTTCAATCGTGAAATATAAATTTGGAAAAATAAATTTCAATAATGCATAAGTACAGCTAGTTCCTAAATAAGCTACCTATTTCATTGGAAATTTTCTTGACCACACGGATTTTGGCGGTTGTTAAGCCCGTACCTTCGCATTCATTTCCTTCCACGGTAACCTAGATACTTAAATATTTTTGCAGAGATATAACTTATCACAAACTCGTTTTATTTCTGTTCCATTAAGCCCATCTCCACTCGTTTGAGAATCAGTTATGCCTGGTCATAAGCCATTCTCATCTAAGTCATATTCTCTTTCTATGCTTACTTGATGGCCTAATATCCTTATCGTATCTTTGCAAAATTTCTCCCTCCCCGAATCGTTTGTGGGTCAAGTGATAGTTTCCCTGACCTAGCTTCCATTGTTTCCATGGATTTTCCCTCCTCACTTGCCGACATTGCTTTCACCTTTCACCCTTGGTAAGCATTCCATGCCCTCGCACTGCGTTCTTAACCACGCTTCTTCCGCTCAATTATTTTCCATCCATAGTTTCTCATTTATATCCCTGTACTTTTTTCTCTTACCAAATACATTACCGTTTACATTCTTTCGTTGACTTTCTTTCTAATCATTTCGTCCTTGATCCATGGTTTTATTGTCATATTCTGCCACTGAACTGAAACTATTGATACGCGCACCTTGTAAGATTATCTCGTGTTATTCGTGTAACACGTCTTTTTTTCGACTTCCTTTTTCGATGTGTGTTCCCACCCTTCTCTTTTCCCTTTGTCCTTCGACGCTAATCATCCTTAGCTTCCTGCCACTCCGCCCTCTCTTCACCATAGCGTCTACGCTTCCTTCCCTCATTTTTCTTCCCTCTTTTCGCCTCTTGAACCTCACGGTGCCCTTGAATGGCACGGCATGGTCATCTGTATCTGCATTGGCTCTTGGGAACTATGCGAAATAATACACGATTCCCATATACTACCTTGATCAAAAATTTCCCGGAATAACCACCGTGTGGCGCTCCCATCGTTCCGATTTGAGTTCTGTTTTTTTTGTTAAATTGGTACATCTGTTGTTGATATTCCCTTTAAATCTTAGTGTCATAACTTGACATTTGCAAAAGTTACGTAGCCAAGAGTACATCTATCTCTGTGTGTGTTGGCGATTTTTTACAATTTCAGAAATGGATTTAAATTTGCAACAACGAACTTGTATTAAATTTTGCGTAAAAAACGGATTTAGTGGCGCACGGACGTTGGAAATGTTGGAAAAGTGTTTCGGCAACGATTCTCTAAAAAAAACGGTCGTTTACCAGTGGCACGAGCGGTTCAGAAGTGGTCGTGAGTCAATCGAAGATGATGAACGCAGTGGCAGACCATCGACATCGAAAGTCGGTGAAAAAATTGATAAAGTAAAAGAAATGTTGGTCAATAACCGCAAATTAACCATCAGAGAAATAGCGGAGGACTTGAACATTGCCTATGGATCCGCCCAAGACATTGTGGTTAATGATTTGGGTTTCCGTCGTGTAGCATGCCAAAAGACCTCAATTTCATGCAAAAAAGAGACCGTGTTGACGTCGCAAAAGACATGATTTGCGAGGCTGAATCCGATCCCACATTCATCAAAAGGATCATTACTGGAGACGAGACGTGGGTTTATGAGTACGACACGCAATCCAGACATCAGGCAAGTGAATGGCGTTCACCAAATGAGCCGAGACCAAAAAAACCACGTCGTTTTCAGTCAAAAAAGAAGGCAATGCTGACGGTTTTCATGGATTACAACGGTGTAGTGCATCATGAATTTTTGCCAGAAGGCCAGACAGTAAACAAAGAGTATTATTTGGGCGTTATGAGACGTTTGCGTGAAGCAATTCGCCGAAAGAGACCAGAAATGTGGGCAGAAAACTCGTGGATTTTGCACCATGATAACGCACCGTCGCACAGTGCTATCATTATTCGTAATTTTTTGACGAAAAATGCAACAAATACCATCCAACAGCCACCGAATTCACCTGATTTGGCTCCCTGTGACTTCTTTCTGTTCAATCGAGTTAAAAAACCATTACGGGGAACGCGTTTCAGCAGCCGAGAGGAAGTAATGGAAAAATCGCAGGAAGCACTGATGGACATACCGAAAACCGAATATAAAAAATGTTTCGAGGATTGGATCAAGCGCTGGCATTAGTGTGTTGCAGTCGATGGGGATTACTTTGAAGGGGACAATATAGATTTAGGTGAATAAACTTGTATTTTTAATTTTCTGAATAAATTCCGGGAAATTTTTGATCAAGGTAGTATGTGTCTAACCACAGCATAATCTAACTGACGTCTCTCTTGGTCTCCAGGGCTTTCCCGCACGTCTGCCCAAGTCCACCGTGGTCTTTAACTCTCACCCTCTTTGAGGGGAAATTCTCCCGAAAACAAGTGAACTGCTCAAGCTCCCTGCCACAAGCTGTCTTATTCGGGTTTTCATTTTCAAATTTTTTCGCAAATTTGAGCAAAAGTTTCGCAAGTTCTGTCTTTGCAAAGTACCCTGGTGGCCTTCTATCAAACATTATTATTATTATCAGGTAATCTACCGGTTAAGGTAGGTTTATGGATAGACACAGCTCCTAAATAAATAGTTTGTGACTCCTAGCAAAACATCTACATCAGGTCCCTCTTCATCTCTGAGTACCTTCTTCCTCCCTTCATCCCGTCCAACATCCCTATCCTGTTCCTTCCCTTTCCTCGTTTGGCTGACATTCTCCCCTCTATCACAGTCTTCAACATCCCACTGCTGGTCAATACCCCCTTCATCCATTTTTCCTGCTTCCATAGGTTTTTTCCAAACAAACCCCAATCTTCGCCCACCATACCAAGTACTTTCTCATTTGTTTTCTTCTCTGTCCATTTCACCTTCTCCATTCTTCTACACACCTACATTTCAAAAGCCCCAGTCTACGTCTATCCTCCACCTTCAATGACCACGTTTCCGCGCCGTGCATAGCTACGCTCCATATCAAAATTTTCACGAGTCTTTTCTTAACATCCTTACTCAACGTCCCCGTCATCAACTCCCTCCTCCTTGTGAAAGCCTCTTTGTCTAGCGCAATTCTTCTCCTTAAGTCCGTACTACTTTGACCGTGTTGGTTCAAAACACTACCGAGATACGTAAACTGTTCTACCTGCTCTAGTTTTTGCCCTCGTATTTTAATGTTAAGCTTAGCCTTTTTCTTTCTAGAAACTCGCATAACCTTTGTTCTGTTAATATTGATTCTCATCCCATACCTGTCCCACTGAATTTCCAATTTACTAGGAAATGTTTTCCGCCCCTTGGCTGACTGACAAACTAAAGCTTGGTCATTAGCAAACATATCTGATTTTACGAATTCCCCGCCCACCTTCATTCCTACCTCCAGTTCTTCCCACGCCTCTTTGATCATTTCCTCTTCATACAGGTTGAAAAGCAACGGTGATAATGGGTAACCCTGCCTTACACCTCTTCCTAACACTGCCCATCCCGACTCCTCGTTCCCCATCCGCACCTGAGCAGTCTGAGATATGTACAGGTTGCGGATTAGCCTCCTTTCCCTCCAATCTGTTCCTATTTTCCGCAATATACTCATTAGTTTTTCCCAGGTCACTCTATCAAACGCTTTTCCGAAATCTACGAAACAGGCAAATACCTCCTGGTTGTGTTCTATATTCCTCTCGATTAATAATCTCATTACTGCAATGGCATCACGCGTTCCTCTCCCCTTCCTAAACCCAAACTGATCATCTCCTAAGTAAACATTTGCCCTACTTTTGTATCCTTTTGAGAGTGATCCCAACTTTAGCTGAGTGCGATATCAAAATTATTGTCCTGTAGTCCTCATATGATGCAGCCTTTACCTTTCTCGGAATAGGAACTAAAACTGATCTCACACTACGATGGAAAATTTGACATGCACGGAAGCAAGTCGTGATGCGTCCCTATGTTAATGGACGCGAGAATGAGTCACCGGAGACCAATTTTTTGAAAATCTATGATCATCTATCACACCATTAATTTTCATTCCTTACGCACTTAGAATTGCTCAACTTCATCTTGAATTTAGATAATGTAAATCAGCTGGTAGTGCACGTCTTGAATTAAGGAGTTGAAAAAAAATGAGCACAAGATGCGAACCCTTATGCAATTCCGTGCGCGCTCGCGGCATATTTCAGATTGAAAAACGTTCCCTGCTTGGAGTCGAGAACACACGAGCGCATATTTTATTTTATTTGTATGATAAGCACATTCTGAGGACAGTTTTGATGTGGCGTGTGACCTCTCCCTCCTCTCCTCTCATCCAAATGTGGAAGCATTCGATCAAAGTCTTTGCATATCAATCTTTCGATCTCCATTCCAAACGTCAAATGACAGAGATCGTCCCCTCAATAAAACAGTGTTTCCGATGAAACGCCGTCGACCAATGGGCGAAGGGCCAAGAGGACTGAATTGCTGTTAATTGTTTCGCGTATCGTTCAAAATCCGCGCGCGATATACGCCACGTACCACGGAAGTACGCTCTTGTAATTTCAAAGTCATCCCTCGGGCCATATCTGCCACACCAAATTAAAAGGAACGCTGCATGTGCAACTTCGATATGGCCACGAAAATGATCTTCCAATTCTAGATGGAACAATGAGAGTCGCCAGTACCTAAGTAGTAACCTCTATCTTATTAAGGTGTGCAATTTGTTAAATATAAACGTACATGGAATGTCATAACTGTTAACTCTTCTTAGATTATTTTATGGTTTATAATCACCAATAACATGTCGTATCGTCGAAACTGAATATTCCCATTAATGCCTCTGTTAATTAAAACTCAAGAAAAAAAATCATCCCCCTTCAATGCCACTTATATGACAATAGCAAAAGGAAAAATGAATACATCGGGTATAATTTAAGACGGCAATTTTTTCATGAAATATTTTGAAATAATGGCCTTTGGGGAAAACTGCAGGGGACTATCAAACGTAGTCTACCTGAAAAATATGAAGAGTGAGACGGAATGCGTGTGCCGAGGCAGCGATGAAGGCGGTAGGCCTTCGGGAGTACACAGAGTAGAAGGGGGGGCTCAAGCGAGCAAAGTGAAGGCAGTAATTGAAGGAGGGCGACCCTGCAGAAATAGTCATCCCTCCGCTTGCCTCTCTCTTCACCTGCGGGCGTTGAAGCGACGCGCCGTGGAGTCGTCAAGTGTTGATTTGAAATGATCGATCGATAGCAGATATCCCAACGCCTACAAATCACTTGTTTACTACTCGCATCGTATTTTCGACCTTCTCTGAGTGATTCGATTCCAAGGGGTCGGCACGAGGTGAGAATTGATCGGGCGGGCACAGGAAGCGAGGGCATTGAGAGGAGCGCGCGCACATTGATGAGGCCGGCGGTGACGTCAGCGGGGGAACTGCGTCAGTCAGTCAGGGGGGAGGGGTCCTCCCTGCGACGTGGAGTCACGAGAATCACGACCTCGGGGTGCTCATCGCTGCTCTACACCACTGAGCACCGCGTGCTACGACGGGGTCGTCCAAGGGAAGAGAATTGATGCACGCAGCCAATTCAAGCTCGGGACGCCCTGCTTCACTCATTCAAATGGCTAAGATTTGAGACGTCATATCACTTGTGTTTTCGGGAAATATAAATTGCTGATGACGTTCCGGGGAGCTCAAATCCAATTCAAAAATGTGGAAATGTCAAAATGAAATATGTTTTCCTTAGAAATTGAAAATCAATAGGATTATAGGCGATATGTTTATCTACTTTCAAATTTCAGAAAATGTAAAATAAAAATACAGCATTTGAAAATATACTGTAAACATCATGAGTTATCGATTGCATTTTAATGGGAGCCCTGATAATTTAAGGGATTACCATTTTCTAACTTGCTTCAATCTAAATCATCAAACAGCATTATGAATATAGTTTTTTAAATGTTATTGTGCATTCCAAATTCTGTAGAAAATCTAAATATCTTATATGAGTTTTAAAACCACTTCGAGGTGACGACATGTTGCAATCGCCTCTTTTGCCAACGCATTTCTTCTCGTAATGAATTTCTCATCACGCTGTCCCTTTTCTTCTAAAATAATCCTTAATAACGGGAGGTACTGGCCCTGCTCCAGTTCATGCCTTCCTTATTAAATGTTTAACACAGCTTCCCTGCTTTCCGTGAATCTCAGCATAAGTTTTCTCATGGTTACTCTACCACCCATGCCTGTTGGACGTCCACGATAACTGGGATTCCTTTGTTTTCCTGGCTGACTATTGCTTGATGTCGGCAAGCGCGAATGAAATAAACAGCTCACCGGTCTCTTCGTCCCTCTCCCTCACTTCTCAATTACGCTTCCCCCTGCTTCTTCTAGAGTCGCACCCGCCTCTGATGAGCGCAACCCATCGGCGACTAAGTCCTTGCTTATAGTTCGATTACAATTCCCTAATCCAGTAGGTCACTTTCTCATTAATGCCATAATGTTTCAGTTTGTGCGTCGAGTTCTCGTGAGGGACGTTGTCGATGGCTTTTTAGATAACTACAAATACATGGGCGAGCTGGGTATTCCCTTCCGCCGATTTCATGAATTCATGGATGAAAGGCCCAATTTTGTTTCGCATTAATTCCTTTTCCTAAACCCTGGAGCTGTCTTGCCACAGTACGTTTGTTACTACTGTCGAGTGAGGCCATTGTATTGCTAACTTATAAACGTACTAATATTTGTTCCAAGATTTTCCAGGATATTAATTTTGAAGGGATCGGCCTGCAATTACTGGGGTTCCTTTTAACGCCGTATTTGTATACAGGGATTATATGGACTAGCTTCCCATCGAGAGGTTCTGACCTTCTTCTTTCGACTTGTAAATAACTGTCTTTAAATAAGCCGCAATGTTTTAAGCAAGTTCCTTCCGTATTCTACCTGGATTTTCTGTCGAATCTGAGGTTCTGTATGGTTTCATATAAGCAGAAGCTTTTTGCCTCTTCCTTCCTGTGGCAGTGTCACTCGTGATATCTCCAGGTGTGCGGACGACTTCGTTTTCTACATTAATTATTTTAAAATACACTTTTTGCCATACATTCATTTGGATGTTCACCTTTTTGCCCTAGATATTCCAGTTTTGTTGTTTTATGCCTATAAAGAAAGTATATTTTAATTGTTCCCATGCATTTACCTGATGTAAGACCAAAATAATTGTCAGCTATCTTCTAAATATCCGCATAGCATGTTTATAAAGGTGCGAAATACTTTTTGCATAATAGTTTTCGTTTTTGCTTGGCATTCTTTGAGTTTTTCTGCTGACATTCTCATGAGATTTACGTAATTACTCATAAAGCTATTATTGAAATATGAGATTTTTTTGCCTCGTAAACGCTACTCTGACTTTTCTAAACTACCATTTCTGTTCCTTATCCTCGAGCTAACGTCCGACGAAATAAATAGCTCGGTCACATCATTTATTTCATTTGGTGTTTAAAAGGATTTTCCAAGTGTGATATGCGTGAATGTTGGGTGTTTCCTTGTATGAATGTTTGTAGTTCGTGTTCTAATTTCTGCTAAAGCCTTCATATTCTCTATACGGAATAATTCTAAATACTAAATAGATGTGTTTTACGTTTTGCCGTCGCAAATGCCTTAGTTATTTGTAGGTGCACGTTTGTAAGAATCTTCAGCGTCTAATTCGCAAATCTTTCGAGTATGCTATTACGACTCGTAGGTGATATAACAATTCTCTCTATCATGAATGCGATCAATATATTCAGAATTTTTGACACATATGGTGATTTTGTGCTTGCATTACCATAGCAATAGTTGTCTCCATTAATTGTCCGCAGGTTAAAGTCGCTGATGACTACAAATATGCTCAGGGAAGAGACTGGAAATGTGATCTTTGAGTTTTGGGAGAGCATCTAATTTAGATACAGGTCTGGTCTGAAGAAATAACATCGTAATAAACTTCTGTGATTATATTCCTTGACGTAACGCCAAACACGTTCTACATATTGATCCCGTCGCATTCATGGGAAACAAACTGCTACATGGTGAGGTGACACCCCCTCCTCTTAAATCCATCCGATATGCCGGTTCTGTAGATAATGATATATTTCGGAAATACCACATTGTGTGTGTAATATCTTCCAATGGGCCAACTATTTTCATCCTTCGGCAATTTAACGAGATAATAATCATTCTGCCCGAGAAATAATCAGCTTACTCCTGAATCTTCTACTGCTACGCCCGTTACAAATCCAAAATACACCCCCGATGAGCAACAGTACAACGCCGCCCAACTCCGCTTTCTCGGAGACCCTGCATCCGCCCAAGTGTGCGCGAAGCGTGGAACCACCTCGAACCGGAATGGTCCGGCAGCGGCCCTTCAGCCGCGCCTCCCTGTCGCGTGGCCGCCACGGCCACCTTTGCCTCCGCGCCAAAAATGCTGATGCTCCGCGAAGACATCTCATTTCCATGGTGACGACCCGTTTCACATAAACGGCAGATTTGTCACGCACCTGATTACGCAGTCGATTCTGCGCTGAGGGCAAGAGCATTAGAATATTGAGTATATTTAGATTTTCCCACGCATAAAGAAGCCCCCGGATCCTACTCCCATCGCCCCCATTTGTCACCGTGCATACGGAAGTCCCTCTGGCGGGATGAATATCATTCGAGGGATCAAAAAACCGGCAACGACCGAAATAGTGTGGAATGACGACCTTATGACCCGGGGAAATGTGTAGAGAGATCAATCCTTCCTTCATGAAGAGAAAATGGCATCCGAGTTGAAGAGAATCGACCACTTAGATCAATGTGAAGGCTATCGCCCTCTCAAATGCAGAGCCCCTCGCCGATTCACAGCGCCGGAGAGTTTATTTCCAATAGCACCCTTGGCTTTCGTTTTGTGAACCTTAAAATACAGAATACAATCCGTCGTATGGAGGCACTGTGCCTCAAAAGCAATTAAAGTGCTGGAATTCAACGACTATCATTCTCATATCATTCATATTCATCAATCTGTATCCCGATCTATGTGGCACTATCATTCGCCAGTCATCGCGTCGTGTAACTTCGATAGAGTGCGAGGTTAAGATGAAAAGTTCTCGGCCTTACACAGAGATGGCGTTCCAACCATCGAAAATTTTTGATTCCTGCCTGGCTACCCATATGATTAGTTCGTAAGATAAGTTTCAACTTAACGTGGTTTCAAAAACGTGGTTATACATCCATCGAAGATGACCCACGGGAAGGACGGCCAAAAACCGCAACCAACCCGGGATCCACCGAAAAGGTGCGCGATATCGTGTTGGACGATAGGCGAGTGAAGGTGAGTGAGATAGGGCGTGTGGGGGATATCGGAAGAAAGGGTGCGAAGCATCTTGCACAAAGAATTAGGGATGCGAAAGCACTTTGCACAAGGTGGGTGCCGCATTTGCTGGAAGCCGATCAAAAGGAAATGCGCAAACGATTTTCGCAGCAATGTTCGGATTGATTTAGGAGGGAACGGACCAATTTCGTGTGGCGATTCGTCGCCAGGGATGAGACACGGGTCCACCACCACACGCCAGAAACGAAACAGCAGGTGAAGCAATCGGTTCGGCGCCAAAGAAAGCGAAGTCGATCGCATCTGAGATGGCCAGGGTGTTTAAGGGGGGGGGGGGAAGGGATTCTGTCTACCTTGAAAAAGGTAGAACAATTACAGGCGAATATTGCTACAACATCCTTGACCAGCTAGATGCCAAATATTTGCGAGAGGAGGCCTGGCTTGAAGAAGAAGAAAATCTTCTTTCACCAGGACAACGCACCTGCTCACAAAGATGTGCTGGCGATGGGAAAACTACGGGATTTGGAGTGAGGTTTGCTCTATTCTCCTGATTTAGCACCTTCAAACTTCATTCTGTTCCCAAATTGAAAAAAATTTGGGAACAGATTGAAGTCTTACACGTCCAATGAAAAATTTGAGAGGGCCATAGATTGATATTTTCTCAGCCTTCCAGACTCTCACTTCCGGGAAGGAATACTGGTGTTGGAGAAACGCTGGACCAAGTGTGTTGGAGTCAAGGGAGGCTATATGTAGGAGGGTAAAATCATTTACTAACTGAGAATCGCAGTCTTTCATTGTCAGGCCGATAACTTTTAACCTTGCCCTCGTAATGGGCTCTCGTATCATATTTACTCACGGATCGAAAATGTGAGTGAGAACTGCGTATTGATTCAGAGAACCAATTGAACTGGCGACAAAAGAGAATGCATGCAATAACTGCAGTGATGGGATGTCGCTTGATGTGAATTGCCGTTACTTGAGCTCGCGTCGGTGACATATTATTCCTCGTGCCGAGCCTATTGCTCGGTTTGCGTACAATGAAATCCCAGGCGAGCTTCATTTGAAATTACATCGCTTGAAGGGAAATCGACGTCATATTTGCTTTTCGCCAACGAAGAGATGTCCACGCATCGCCATGCCCAAAGGTCTTCGAATTTCTGGCTATTAAAAAAAGAATGGAAATATTTTTCATCGGCATTTCTTTACACAATTTTTCTTTATAAAATAGTCGGAATATATACGCATTTCACTTTAGACCTTTGGCAAAAAACTGTCAACATTCTTACGAGAACTGGTATATATTTCATTTTTTAACCAGCTCACCGTACCTTACCGTTTTGAAAGACATTCTAAGGTGCTTGTCCTAGTCTTTGAAATACTCTTCCGGATAGGTTTGAAATGTTTCGATTTTGACGTCAATCAAATCAAAACTTAAGTTTCTTATTTAATGTTTTATTTTAATACTGTAAGATGAACCTCGTTGTATTTTGTCAATTGCTGTCTATTACAATGTCACATGCCTTCCATCTAATTACCCACAATGCTACTTTGCCGCGAGGCAACCATGAATTGAGGAAGTTGTTGAACGCCACAGTCTACGATTAATGGGATTTTCTTTTTTTATTGAAGTGGCTTACCACTTCTAAGGATTAATTAATTTGTTTGACAATTTTATAATTCCTATACATTATATTGAAATTCGTATCATGAGAAAATGAGCTCTAAACTTTGTTTCTTACTCATTGCTTGGTTTTATGGAAATGGGCAATGAGAGAAGAAGGGGTCAATCAGAGTTCCTCGGAGGACATCCGCCCTATCGCCCCCTCCCTCCCACACAATGCCTCCCCTTTTCTTTACGAGGAATACAAAGACATAATCACCTAACTATGGTAGAACCACAGGAAAAATCTATGGAAATGCAAGTTCAGTCCCAAAAGTAGTGACTTATTATTTCCCGGATAGACGGACGGACCGGCGGCGGTTTCTCTGGTTGGGTTAGAGGGAGGAGAGTTTCAAGAAATACTGGAGGTTGGTGAAATTTTGCTCCCAGCCTTTGCAGAGTGCGGATCTTTCGTTTGCGAAGCCTCTATAACGTGACCTCGTTTCGGGAGGGTAGAGAAGATATTGAAGATGCCGAACTTTCAGGACGCCCTTCGACCTCAAACAGTGATGAAAATCTTGCAAGAGTGAAGGTTTTGTTGGTCAGGGATCGCAGATTAAGTACTTGCATGGCTTCTGATGAACTTGGCCTCCCTAAAAGTGATGCGCATCGACTTGTGGCCGGAAACATGGGTATGAGAAAGGTGTGTGTGCGAAGTTGGTGCCGCGAGTCCTCTCGGATGAGAAAAAAGGAAACTCGTACGCGGCTCTGCTTCTCGACCACGTGAGTGAGTATCCAAATTTTACAGATAATACCCCATTAGTCTTCTCCCTCTTCCTCCGCCTCAAATCCGCGCAGAAAGGGCGTCTCCACGGCTCGGTGGAATGGTTGCAATAGACTCTGACAAGAGACCTTGGTAGAAGTTCGGGCGCCGCCTTCCAGGAGGCGTGGAAAACCCGCTGGCAGCAGTGTGTGGACACGGGAGAGTCCTAATTCGTAGACTTTTGAGTGAATATACTAATTCTGACAATAAACGTTTTTAATCGACTCGGTCCTACTACTTTTGGGACAGACGTTGGAGTCTAAAATGCCAATTCTCAATACCGCAATCAACCAATACCGGAATCAATGTACACTCAATAAAAATATATTCTTTCGACTGTGCATTGATGAATACACGCATCCATGGCGTCGCACGCACTTGAGCATATCCCCACACCGGTAGATCATAAGGTTTAATAATAATAATAATAATAATTGGGCCCGTTCGAGCAGGATCGGGCAATTTATTGTTTCAATTTGTTTTTTTTTGGGTGCCTTATGTTTAAACCCCCAATACAATTTCGTAATTTTACAAAATACAAAATATGAGTTACATGCCATTCCTTTCCGTTACTCTCCCCGTTCTTACTTTATCTTTTATTGATAAATATTTCCAATATTTTCCTAATCGGTTCCTCATGTAGGTATTGCCCAATTTGTTGGACGTTATGCAAATACCCAAGGATAGCTTCCAGTTCGCGTCTTTCCTCGGCATAAATTGGGCAATAAAGGACTCTATGTATTGCCGTGTCCTCCTCCATCATGCATTCACACGTCCCCTCCTTTTTTTTCCCTATTTTCTTGAGGTATGATCTAAACTCCCCGTGGCCCGTTAAAATTTGCGTAATACCGTTGTAAGTTTTAAAGTTGATCTTCATTCTTTCCTTCACGCTAGGTAAAAATTGTCTGGTTGTTTTACCCTTTTCTAATGTTTCCCATTCCGGTTCCCACATATCCAGGAAATACGCTCTTATAAGATTCCTGTTCCTGCTCCATTTCTCAGTTGGAGACAAAGCTACATCTCCCATTGACAAAAAAGTTGCTGTCGAGCACTAGGGTCCACTCAAAGAGGTGTTGCTACCGTTGCGTGAGTCTCACGGATCGGACGCCCGCGCCATTGATTTGCCCGCGATGAAGCAGGGAAATGCCCCCGCCTTCGATACGGCCTTAGCTCTCCCTCCGTCGGGGCATACGCACGCCCGCACTGTATGTTAATTCCACAAGCTGGGAAGTCAGGCCCATCGCGCTCCACGCTCGACGGAATCCGAGGCGCGATGGTGCACTCCGAGGGACGGATCGTGCGCCATTGTGTTAAATGGAGATGCAGAATAAGATGTGCGACGACACAGCCCATCCGCCTGGCGCTCCTCGACCCCCTCGCGGCCCGAAAGCGGCCGGGGGGTGACACCTTGCGCTGCGACGGGTCGAGAGTACACAGGAATGAGCTACTTATGCCGCCAAAATCAATTTCGCACGCGGCATCCTTCAATTCGAGTGGCTCCCTTGTGTTTTTTTTTCGGCGAATCTTATTGTCATTTGCATTTTGGATTTTAAGTAATGGTTTTGGAATATAGCACTCACTGCAGGGATCACGCCGAAAACCAACTTCTACCACCTGATTTTCTGAAACGGATCTTCCCCAAAAGGGGAAGAGGGTTCGCCCCTTCTCCCTCCAGTGCTTCCCCAACAGGACGGCAACATTTATGCAAATCTGTGCGTTTCACATTCTCCTGATAAAATATGAACAAAACAGAGATTGCCAGGGCATGGGAGAGGGATTATTTCAGCCAATGAACTACATGGAAACACTTCATTGTTACGACGCTGAGAAAAATAGGTGCACCTAATGGCGACATGTTTGTGAGAGTTCGTTCAAGTGCTGAATGAAATTGAGAAAAGAGCAGGCGAGGTGGAGGTAGAGGAAGAAACTCGGCATTTTGAATAGAATCGAGCGAAGTAGAAAGTAATCCAAGTCAAAGGATGAGTCATTGTGATAAGAGGTTTCAGGCATCTTAGTTACGGCTTAGGAGTACGTAGAGTAGTGTATAGTGCGATGGTCCATCAAAGGACTACCCTGGGGCCTACTGCCAAAAAATAGGGTCCGGGCAATATTTTTCCCCGAAAGCCCTCCTCTCATACACATTAATTATATATCCAGGTTTTCTTTCTCCAATTCATATTTTTCTCTCGGGAATAACGCCACTCGTGCATTTATGACTCATCCCTCGAACATGTAGCATTTCGCATTGAAATAGCTAGAGAGTGCAATACAAGGAAACCGCATCATCCATTTTGCAACGTTTTCAAATCTGTAAGTCCAGCAAGAACACAGTCTTCTTCGTTTTGCAAAGGGAGCCTCCGTTCAGTAAATGCAGTCCAATCGCACCAATATTCAAATCCGTCGACGACACCTAGAATTTTGAGCATAATTAAAGTGGACACATTTACTCCTGCGCATTACAAATTGTTCGTAATTGTGAAATTTTCACCTTGAAAATTTGAGATCTCTTCTACACATTTCACAATTTCTTTTTCCAAGTCCTTCCCAGAGAATCACATCTCACAAAACAGACGAACGTATGTTTGAGATACTACAAATAGATATTTTGCGTGTGAAGTCCATGCATGGAGACAGATAGAAACAAGATTCATTATGGCAATTTACCATAAAATGAAAACACCAGAGTGCTAGAGTTATCGTTTTCTTACCGGAGGATGTAGGACTCATTCATGCCTCTATTCGAACCCTATTGAAACCTACAGGTGTGCGCTTTCAGGGTACTTAGGTAAACGCACTCAGGAAAGGGCATAGTATCCAGGATATGGCTTCGCCCATCACCTTGTCTTTCGTGACTTTAACGCCCCGTGCCTGGAGCCAAGTGCCCCACGCCCCTGCCCAAACCTCTCACGTGACATAATGGCTTCCCAATGCGCTTTAAACTTACTTTATTGAGTTCATCATTGTTGATTCTCCGTTTTATCCCGCCGTGATTTTGTAATAACACACGTGTAAAATTGCAAATCAACAGTATGCAGTTGCATGGGTGACATTAACTGCAATCACGTTTCTGATAGTAATAATGCCTCTCTTAGCCGCAAACAGAAGTAATTCATTCGGAAGATGACGATGACGCATCGCAGCAGTATTCTTCGGTCCAGCGGAAGCACCGATCCCATTGGTTTTACGTAACTGGACTGCCACTTTCTTGAATCGTTCTCCTTTGCGGGAGGAGGTGCGGAATTCGCGTGCGAGCAATGACGTACGAGGCCCGAGTGAAAATAAATACGCATGCACATGTCCGCCAATAGCTTTTTCCTCCCTTCATAATCTCCGATGCAGAATTTTTGTGTGGATTCGAGGAGGAGGCCGCGGCCGTCGGTCGGGAGGACACGACGCGCCGTCAGGGAAACATCGCCCGTTTATCATCTCTGGCAAAGCGAATGTGAATAAATATGAATTCGGAACGATATGGACGGGTCAAAGATTATGGAATTTGAGGGGTCAAGGGAGGCTGAGGGGAGGGTACGGGTGAGTTGGGATTTCGAGGGCTCTGAAGGGCGGCGGGGGAGGGAAGGAGGGTGCTGGGCCCTCGAAGGGTGTTAATATGGATGAAGTGTTTCCAGGAATGACACGAACGGGGCCATATTTTCCTCCGACCGTAGTTCGTCATCTGGAGCGTAAACAAAAGGCGATCGGATCTCGAAACTCCCTCTCCTTCTCGCCCCGTTCGCCCTGCCCACTCCCATTCCCCCCCCCCCTCCCCCCGGAGGATGAAAAATCGACACCTGCTAATCGCCGGGAGCCGTCGGATTCCGACCATCCATCTCCCGCCAATGTATATCCTTCCCTGCTCATTCTCTCTATGATAGACTGTCGAATTATGCGCCCTTCACCCCCTCCTCGCCATCTCCCGCCAATGAATGACAGTCGAACGGAGCAATCCGAAGTGGAAGCCACGTTTTCATAACACGGTTATATTTAAAATGAGACAAACGCACCTTTGAGTGGTGGAGCAATTGAGAGACTATGGGTGCGTAACAAGTATCGGCAGAGAAAGTAACGGCTTCACTGGTTACAGTACGATGTCCCTTAGGTCGCCAATACATAGAAGTACCACGAATTCACTTACTTTATACTGATTTCCCCTGTAAAATCCCTAAGAAGTGCTACGTACTGCGGTGTTTCCTGCCCTAAACGGCACTTAGGCAGCCGTTGAACTGCATATGTTTCAACCAAAGATATTCTGCCTATAGTTTTGAAATGTTAAATTGCAAGGAATAATGTAAATATATTATCCATTATTCTAGATATTCCCGTGTAATATTACTAAAACATCAGGAGATCTGAATTTCATCGCCCAACCATTGAAATCAATGCATTTGCATGTCGTCCCAAATTATGAGTAAGTAAAATAAAAGCACGTTCTCCGTGAATACGAGTAAGGTATTGTGCCAATCGTTGGGATTCCGCCGAATATTTTCCGATTTCTTGACTCTTTAAACATCAAAACAAAACTTACTGCTTACTGCTATTCTTTTAGAAACCTGATTATTGCTATTTTTGAACTAATTCATGCGAATATTTATCATTTAATGACGGAAATTCAACGAAGAAAAATGGCGATCAAATAAGATCATTTAAATGAAGAAATTTTTGGAGCACCGCCACATCCCGGATGGCAACCTCCACGGCATGCCAATGATAGCGCATCCAAATCCAAAGAGCCTTGGGAAGGCGAGTGACGTGAACGGAGTCGATTGGCGCAGAGGCAGTGTTACGTACATGTACGAGGTTGCATTCACTTCGCAGATAGAATAGAGGATGTAGAATAAGAGGTAAATGGAATAACGATGAACCAGCTGAAGTACACGAAGAAAAGAAAACACAAGAATTTGTTAAAGGAGATAACTTCAGGCGTCACTTTGTGGAAACGATGCATATTGCAAAAGAAACACTTGGTTTTTCTATATAAAATATTTATTCACGACCTAGGTTTCGACGCTCAGGGTCATCTTCAGGTCCTGAAGATGACGCTGAGCGTCGAAACCTAGGTCGTGAATAAATATTTTATGTGGAAAAACCAGGTGTTTCTTTTGCAACAAGAATTTGTGATTAAAGTGGCTAAATGCATCGAACGTGCATTCGATTACTGAGTAATTTTTGTTGATTTGATAGCATAAACATGGAGTCACTCCATCACCCACCATTTTGTTTTAGAAAACGCCCAGTCAGCTAAAATTTAGTAATTCTATGAGTCTGTAGTCCACACATGAAAGATTTTAATTTTTAATTACTTGCCACCTCAAGTTTATTCAGCGGTCGATCGGAAAGGAGGACATGTTCGCAGACCGCGTTTCATCTCTCCAAATCGAGGCCCAGTTTTTATTTCCCTTCCAGGCACGACCCCCAGTCACGATTTCTGCACAGTGCAATGCCTCGGCCTCGGTGCGTGGGGGGGGAGTGGGTTGGGTGGAGGGACCTCCCACCAGAAGGAATGCGGGCGAGGGACTGTCTTCGTGAATCTGGAAGGTCCCTCGCGGGTCACAGGTCAAGAATCCCACCCAGCCAAGCAATTCCCTTGAGGACGATCGCCCTCCCCCCCTCTCCGCCCCTCCACCCCAACAACCCCCTCCCATCCCCCTCCCCACCCTTCCTTCCTGACCTTTCTCAAGAGCCCCCGTCGGAACGCGACAATGTCCCAGGCATTCGGTCGCCCCCACACTTCTCTTCGGCTATTTTTTATCGCCTCCCAAGTCCGAGATAGATGGACAAACCGTGATCTTTTATTTTCGGAAGGAGGGCCTACGGGAAGAGCCTGGAATGCGCGGGGCTAGAAAAGATTCCCCCGAGAGGGGAGGGTGGGTTGGCCGGCAAGAAGGGGTCCACCGACAAAGGGTTCTGCGTCCCTCATCCCGACGCTATCGGAGAATGACTTCTTGGACTTGTCTAAATGGGATTTCGAAACACATTTCAAAGTCACCGCCAGCTGAATAAGCTAATTAAATGGAAGTAAAAGGATTCTTTAGAGCGATTTCATGTCATCAAAACAAAGGATATCCCATTCGTTAATTTCAGGCCGTGGTAACGTTCCACCAAATTCTATTTCTTCTTTCGTTCCACCAAATTCTAATTCTATTTCTACTTCTTACACTTAAGCTCTATATATATGTATATATGTGTGTGTGTATATATATAAACATATATATATATATATATATATATATATATATATACATATTATCTATGTTTGTGTATATATAAACATTTTTTTTTGTTTTTTAAGGTAATCTACCGGTTAAGGTAGGTTTTTGGATGGACACAACTACCAAACAAGCATTTTATTATTCCTAACAAAACAAAAAAATCCATCATCCTACTCTATATCAGGTCCCTCGTCATCTCTGAGTACTTTCTTCCTCCCTTCATCCCGTCCAACATCCCTATCCTGTTCCTTCCCTTTCCTCTTTTGCCCAGCATTCTACCCTCTATCACCGTCTTCAACATCCCACTGCCGGTCAAAACCCCCTACATCCACTTTTCCTGCCTCCATAGGATTTCTCCCAACAAACCCCTCTCTTCGCCCACCATACCAAGTGCTTCCTCGTTTGTTTTCTTCTCTGTCCATTTCACCTTCTCCAATCTTCTCCACACCCACATTTCAAAAGCCTCCAATCTACGTCTATCCTCCTGTTTCAATGACCATGTTTCCGCGCCGTACATAGCTACGCTCCATATCAAAGTTTTTACGAGTCTTTTCTTAACATCCTTACTCAATGTCCCTGTCATCAACTCCCTCCTCCTTGTGAAAGCCTCTTTGCCTAGCGCAATTCTTCTCCTTACGTCCCTACTACTTTGACCGTGTTGGTCCAAAACACTACCGAGATACGTAAACTGTTCTACCTGCTCTAGTTTTTGCCCTCCTATTTTAATGAGGGCAAAAACTAGAGCACGGTGGATAGACGTAGACTGGAGGCATTTGAAATGTGGGTGCGGAAAAGAATGGAGAAGGTGAAATGGACAGAGAAGAAAACAAATGAGGAAGTACTTGGTATGGTGGGCGAAGAGAGGGGTTTGTTGGGAGCAATCCTATGGAGGCAGGAAAAGTGGATGAAGGGGGTATTGACCGGCAGTGGGATGTTGAAGACTGTGATTGAGGGGAAAATGTTAGGCAAACGAGGAAAGGGAAGGAACAGGATAGGGATGTTGGACGGGATGAAGGGAGGAAGAAAGTACTCACAGCGGAAGAGGGACCTGATGTAGAGTAGGATGCTGGGTTTTGCTATGGGTCACAAATTATTTAATTAGTAATTATGTCCATCCAAAAACCTACTTTAACCGGTAGATTACCTAATAATAATAATATATATATTTATGGTCGATTCGGCGAAACGTCAGAACTACATATGTGAGTGTCCTTTTTTTTTGTGTTTCTATGTTTTAAAAATCTACATCTGTGTTTTTATATATTTGTGCGTCGCCGAAGAGCGTTCCATTTCGAATAAATTTATATACATACATATATATATATATGCATATATATATATATATATATATATATATATATATATATATATATGTATATCCTTACCACTTACTTCTTCACGATTATATTTAACCTTTTCCATTTTTTTCACATCAAAGAAAATGTTTACCATACGAATGATACTATAAATTAAAATCCTTGTGACACAGATTAAATACTGTTTCTCTTTTTAGAGTCGAACTTAATATTTTAAAAAATTGTAAGTTTGTTATTCTGTTTTAGGGTTCGATATACCCAAGGAATCTTTCTGAAAGGCAAGGGGTCAAGGGAAGGTGAGGGGGAGGGCAGGGCGGTGGAGGATTTGAGTGGCGGAAGGGGCGTGGGGAGGGAGAAGGGGGAAGAGAGCTCTAGAAGGGAGGATAACTGGAGAATGTGAGAGAGGAGGGAAGCACTCACAAGTAACCGCTGTGGATGTAATCTCTCCTAGTTTACTGACTTAACAACCTCACCCAAACGCACCCTTAATTTCATTGTGTGGTAGGCATGCACAGGCAAGCGTTCGTGCATGTGTTCCCCTTCCTACCAGGGTTAGAATCCGGCTTCACTTCTGTCGTTCCCTGCTTGGCCTTCCGATCCCTCCTACTTCTCGTCCGCCGTACGTCTTCTGTCGCTTTCTCAGGCATTCTCTCTTGGGGCATCCGTACTATGACTTCTTTCCATTTGGCTTTCCCTTCTCACATTGTGTTTGCCCAGGGCTGAACTCCTAGACACTGTTACTGATCGGAAAGATTCCATTTAGTCTTTATTCTGTTTGTTTTAGGTTTTTTTGCTCACTGTACAGCATTCTGATTCATATAGCATTTTGGGAATTGCCATCACTCTATTAGTTTTATTTAAGATTCTTTTTTGCTTTTCATAGATCATCTTATTTTCCCACATTAGAAAAGGTCAATTTTATTTCCTATGTCTTTGTGTCCTTCGGACCTCACATTCTAAATGGGATATCTGTTCCAGCACGTGAGCTTCTATCGCCAGTTGACTCTCATCGGGTGGTTTCCTAGGTAATGCCGTCACTCTTGGGAACACACCAAAGCCAAAGCTTAATACCTTGGTTCGTGAGAATTTCCGCTATTAGCTTCTTTCCAGAATCAATTATATCTTTGGCAATTTTATGAAACCGGTCGTACCGCAATAAAGTTTGGAGTAATCTAAAAGCTTCCTAATCTCAATACTCTTTGTTACTCTCATCCGATGTTTAAAATATCCTCTTCTCCAATATTGACAATAGCTTTTTTTCACGAGTTCAAAAGTCTTTTCATGATCTAAGAAAGATAGAAGCTTCACTAGTATTGGTAGGAATGAGCTCTTACGGCTAGTAATATATAATAAATGTGAAACTCCAATAGCCGTAAACAGTTTACCTTTCTAAACAAAGTAAAAATGAAATTAGTTGGCTAGCGCCACAAGTCAAGAAGGGGTAAAAGGTAAAAAAGGATAATGAGGTAGGTAAAAGGGGTAAAAGGTAAAAAAGGAGAGGATAAGAAAGGTGAATACATGTTGTGTATTCGTATTCACCTTTCTTATCCTCTCCTTTTTTACCTTTTACCCCTTTTACCTACCTCATTATCCTTTTTTACCTTTTACCCCTTCTTGACTTGTGGCGCTAGCCAACTAATTTCATTTTTACTTTGTTTAGAAAGGTAAACTGTTTACGGCTATTGGAGTTTCACATTTATTATATAAGCTTCACTAGCTTCATTCTTTTCGTTTCAACGTAAAACTATCGTTTGTACAAGACTCCCTTCGGGAAGCCAGCTTTTCCTTGCAATAGCATACAGATATGTATCGTTCTTGTATTAACAGAGATAGCTCGAAAGCTCTCGTTATTTATTTTAATGAATGTTTTAGAGGAATTATTCTGGGGTCTTATTTCTGTATAGTGATACTTTACATCAAAAATATGAATCTAATCGTGATGAACAATGTATTTGAATTTGGTATCTGTAAGATGTAAGTATTATAAGGATAAAATACTATATACACACTACCACTACTAATTATCATCTCTATACCTGTAATTATACCTATCTTGATATCAAATATTATGAGTACGAGGAAAAAACGACATTTTCAATTTATCCGTTCTACTGTCTATCTCCCTGATTTTATAAACCAAGGTAAATCAATTGAAAGCCTTGAAAGCGCTCTAAAATTTCAAACTTGTGTCCCACGGTCCTGTTTTTGGTGACCTATGATTTTTTATGAGTGTCACACAGCAGCATTACGCTAGAAGACAACAATTTGGGACAGCAATAATGTAAACATGGTAGCCGCACTTGAAATACATACCACTTGTTCTATATTAATAGGGTAGGTGAAATCATGTAGATATTATTTTTTATCTTAATTTGTTTAATGTTGAATACTGGTTTATATTTAATTCCCAATTTTTCGCTCTGAAGATGCTTTGCATATAAATCGAAAAATTTTCATACATGTATGAAATAAAGAATGAATTAAATGTTTTGGCGATTTTCTCAATTGTAAGGCAGTGCTATTTCATGGACAGTGTTGTCAGATTTCTCTTTCAGCGTTTAGGATAATACCGCCGGCCGTTCCGCCTGCATGGAAACACGGGTACTATCGATTCGGCCCTTGATGGCGTGGTGGGTGCGGCCCACTACCCCACCCGCACCCCCTTCCCAGCGCCTTTCGCAAAGGAGGGCGGGGGTGCCCTCTGATGGGGCGGAGGGCAGGGGTGTGCCACAGTTCGAACAGCGTTCGAACCCAAAACGCAGCTGCCCCCGGAGGAAAACCGTTGGGCTCCGATAGTGGGGTAGGGGAAGGCGGCCCTGAAGGGGGAGGGGGGACTACCTTCCTCCTCTCTCTCTCCCCTCCCCCTGCGGAACCCACATCAACTCCCCCTTTCACCATTAAAAACGGCGCCCCCACCACAATCCCCCATAGCCCCCGCAGCCTATCCCATCAGCAGTAGCTCATTGCCGTTCTTGTACGCTCTTCCTTCATTGTGTGGCGGCAAAAGGAAGAGTCAGCTGTTTGGGAAGTTGGCCAGTGCAAACAACAGAATAGAGCGCATTGATTAAATCATAAGACTTGATTAGCACTTTTAATTTAACACACCTGGAAACTGTTCTGATTTCACTCGACCAGGTAATGAGTAACACGAGTAGTAGCCATGCGCCTACGAGTATTTCGGTTGAAAAGAAAAGCTCGTGATTTCAGTCTCTGATTTTGGTATTAAGTGTGACTGGACCCTCCTTGCATTGCTCGGCGGGTAATGTTACACCACAACTGGAAATAATTCAAGGGAGTTGCAACATTCATGTATTTTGCGCAAACAGATATCTCGATCTCCGACTTCGCCAGAGGGCACGTTACCTGCCGATCTCATTTGAACGACCGGTTCTGCAATATCATAAGTTATTTTTTATCAACCTAATTAAATGAAGAGTTTTATTCTGTTTGAACTAACATTTAGATTTGAAGTTTATGTTTCCCATTCTCTCTAGGTGACGCCACTATTCAATTTCGTCGTCCATCGAGCATTCATTTCCGAAACAATTTTGAATAAAAAATCTCGCAAATCGACGCCTGTTAAACTATTATAGAAGCTACTTTGGGTGAAACTCTTTCATACGATGTCGAGAGTTCACTTTTTCAATGGTCACTCACGAAATCACGGTAGAAATTTCCCCTTTTTTGGGGATTTGGAAGGTTTATGGAATTCAGTGGCCTACGTAATGGGATATTTGGCTTTGAGAAAAAAATTACCATGCATGGTTATTATTTGGTATTCAGTCGTTTACGCTAAGTTTTGGATAATTCATTTTTCATATCTAACAAATTTTCCATGGATAATTCATCGTAAATCGCTATTTGCAGTAGCAATTTAGATCATGCAACTAAATCTACTTCCTTCAAAGATTTATTGAGTTCTGAAACCAATTGGGTATTATCGGTTTTATTTGATTGCCATGCTGTACGAGTACAGATGCAAACATGCTTACAATCCCGAGAGTCTTTCATCAAAGGACGGAATGTGCGTAAGTTTTCCTTTGGGGCAGAACTAGGTAGCTATTCTGAGAGGTAATGGATTTTGAGGGTCATCTGTATTATTCCGCATAACTGTTTTGAAGGATCAGGTACCGATTAAGGGTTATTGTGGTAATAGGATTGGCTAGGATTACAGCAGACGGGGGGAGGACTGAGACAACTCTGGAGTCGACAGTGATGCCGTCAATATAAGAGGAGCGGAGAGACGAGCGGACTCCGCCAGCGGAATTCCGCAATCCACTCCACTCGGCACCGCACGGCACGCATCCAAGTTCAAAATGACATTCGATAAATGAAAACTGCGTAACTTCTAATGAATTTTATTAAAAACCGATCGATTTCGTCGAACACTCGGCAGCAGTGCAAATCTGACTTGATGATGCCGACTGTACGACTAAATGGTGGTTTAATATACAATTCAAGGGCGCTTAAAGTATTTTTATTCAACAAAATTTTCCACCATTACAGTTCAATAAATAGATAGATAGACGTCTTTATTTGGGCAAAATTGAGACTAAACGACCCCTTCTTCCATTTAAACTAATCATTTAACCTAATCAATCGGACATTTATAACGAAAAGATATGCACATGATGTGATTATTTGATATTTAACCAATAAATAAAGTGTTTTTTACTTTTTTCATTCCCCTTCGGACTATTGTTTCAAGAGCCTCACTCAACATTACTCCAATCCACGCTTACGTCGTTCCCTTGTCCCAACCAGCAAATTTGCAAACCATACAAAACTACGCTTCATACGTAAGTTTTCTCTATTTTTTCATAACATTCTCCCTCAAAAGTCCTCGACATGAACTCCCTCACATTTGTGTGAGCTTCTCGGCCGAAAGCAGCATCTTATTAGGTCTCTACTGTTTCCACCAGCTTCGTCCAAAACATTTCCTGGATGCATGCAGATGAATTGTTCTACCGGCCCTAGTTTGTGCCCTCCAATTTGAATATTTATACTCCATAGTATTCTTATTCCTCGAGCCCTTCGTTTGTTCCATTTATACTGATTTTCATCCCATATTGATCACATTGATTTTGCAGAATCCACGGCATTGATTCTAATATTTTGAATGGCTAACCATTCGCTCCCGGAGCGGGAGTCCAACCATCTTTGGGCGTCGAGCGATCGAGGCGGGGAGGGAGTCGCCACGAGACCCCCCCCCCCTACGTGTAGTACATTACCCCTCCCCCCACGAGGCCTCAAGGATGGGATCGAGGAACGCCTCACATGCGTGACCGATAAAAGCCAAACAATTTCGCACGCACGAACACGCAGGCACGCCGGGGGCAAAAACTCGCGCATGGCAGCTTCTCGAGTCGATGGGTAGGAACTGCTTCGTGGTGGACAGCAGCCTCCGATGTGCGTGTGTGTGTTGATGCAGCGAAATCTTCCAGCACCCCCTGCCCCACACCCTCTTCCTCAACGGCCCCCGACCCAAAACGCTCCACCCTCCTGCGCCAACAATCGGCGCCCATCTCCACCCCCACCCTATCGTTAGGTCCCTATACCACTTCGAGGCTTCCCTTACCACCGGAGATCCAGCCCAACTTACAGCGGACAACTACATATTTTTATTTTAGTACCATGCAAGCCACCGCTGGGGTGTGTGGCAGGGGGTGAATACACAACAGACTAATTTTTACTCAAGTATGACCCTACCGAGGTCGTACAATTTTATTCCGATCCCTAATATTTCGTGGAAAAAATTACATCTTTAAGCTATCTGTTATACACTGATTCTCTCCAATTTTATGGTCATGGCATTTATTACCTCCATCCTACCGTTGTGCGATGGGGGTAATAATACATGTTCAACATCACTGCTAAAGAGACTCCCTTCCAATTTATGCAATCTGTAATTTAACCTTCGCTCCATGAGTGGCTCCCAGCCTAGCTACTCTAATATTTTGAGCACACTACACCAAGGGCAAGTTCACCATAACAACGTTTTGCAAATCTAGCTCCTCTACGCTGCACGCGATCCAATTCGGCAATTAATCCACATTCGTGAGGATCCCTTATTCTCGAAGCATATTCTAAATGAGGTCTAACGAGCGAAAGATGACATTTCTCTTTGACATTTTCATCACATTTACCTAGTACTCTTCTAATTAATCCTAATTTTCTGTTAGATAGTTCACATATTCCCCGTATGTGTTTTACCGAGAAAATAATTTTAATCAACTCTACACATTCCATTTCGGTGTTCCCTATGCAGTAGGCGTTCGCGAGGGAATTGCTCTTTTTCCAAAAATACTTATATAACACGCACTTTTTTAAGCTTAACTCAAATTACCAAGTGTCGCACTAACGTCACATTGGATTAAGATCGTTCGCTAAAGTTACCAGAGTGTTATCTGAGACATTAGGTGAGACATTGCTGAAGACGCTTTGAAAGAAGAAGTTAAATATGGAGGTATTTTCAAAACTACTGGTTATTCCTTTGCCCTTATCTTTTTTGGGTAAATTAGCCGTAGACATATTTCTTTCCACTTACATGGCAGAGGGCCGAAACGCTTTTGGATTCCCGTTCAGCATTTCGGCTAATATTGCTATTGCCCTTTTGAATTCGCTTATCGGCTATACATCTTATAATCTTAGTGACCTCAATCCGTTTGCCGCTAGAAATATTATTCCTCCATGCTGGGAAAACGGCATTTATTGCTCTGCGGTCGCTAATTCTCAAATAGGTTGTATTTTAAAGACTTTTACTTTCATCGTTTTAAAACCATAAATGCTCCAATAAATAGGATTCGACGTGGTATGGTGGCTGGCGTACTGGCTCCCCCCGTGGACGCGGCTTCGAATCTCGGTGGTTCCCGAATTTTTCTTTGATATTTCATTGATGATTCCTACCATGAAGGTGCTTTGTGGAGAGCACTATTGAGTGAGTACGCCGTCCGTCGGATGGGACGTTAAACTGCGGACCCCTTGGCGCCTTTCGTTAAGAGTAGGCTAATGCCGACGCCGGGTTTCTCTCCACCCTTCCTCCGCTCCCTGAACAAACCACCTCCACCAGATTACCCTCACCTATTCCTAATGGCACATTTGACCTCTGCTGTCGATCACCTGCCCTAATTACCACTACGGCCATCTCTTTTGGGCATCAATCCTCACCGACTTCCCACAATGCAATATTTTATTGCGATTTCCTCCCTACAAAGTATTCCGCTGACTAATGTGTTTTCCTCCGCCACTTTCTAGGTTGCGACTCGCTGCCCTATGCTCACCGCTGCAATATTTATAACTAGTATTCCGAACGCGAAACAGCTAAAATAAATACACCTCGGTCACGTATCCCTGCCTTACCTGTGCACACATTTTCGAGCTCGACCATACCAAATAGAAGAATCAATTCCCGTGGGCCTTGGCGCCGTACTCGAGCGCGGCCCGCCAGCCGGCCCTGCCGTCATCTCGCCCAGGGAGATGGAGCCACGAACTCCCCCGGCCCTCGGTAGCACTCAGCACACGCAGACGACGGGGGGGCGCAGTTGTCCCCCACCCCCCTCCGCCGTCAATCAATCGACGGAGATTGGCGGAGAAGGAAGCGCGTGCGTATGTTTCCCCTCGCGACGCACGCCGGGCGACCTTCCCCCTCAATTGGAGGCGGAGGGAGGGGGCCCTCACTCGTCCAACCGAATTCCAACTCGGATCAGGCAGCGGAGGGGGAGCAATTCTTTCGACGCCGAGTGCCCTTGTCGTGTGTGCGGACTCTCATAAGCCTTGTTCTCTTGCTTGGTCTTCACAGCAGGTTGTCTCACCCGCGTAGAGAGGTCGTATTATACACAGATACTCAATTAAAAGAATTAGAGCTTAAAAAGTGTTGTAAAAATCTTTCCGTCATTTGAATAATGTGCCATTTCCATTCGAAAAACACTTATTTCGATGTAGATTGCCTGCTCACCCTCTGCGACTTGCACGCATTCCCTACGGATGCAGAGGGAAGGGAGGGGGGAGGTGGTGAATCCCCGGGGATTGGGCACCGAAGGAACGGCCAGGGGCGGAGGGCACTGTGCGCGCGTGCGAGCGTCCGGGGGCTGCACGGGAAAAGGATTAGGATGGCTGGGGTCAGGGTAATTGTGACTGCCCTTGGATTCTTAATAGCGGAACGCATTTCGAAGAAGAGCGCATGAGTGGGGGCGGGTGATTTCAAATTGCGCCATAAGAACTTCGGCTGCTCTTTTTTTGATATTTATCACTAGGCACTCAAAAAAGTACGTGGAGATAACTTTTTGGAAAAGAGCAAATCCCTCCCGAACGCCTACTGCATCAGGAACACCGAACTGGAATTTGTAGACTCGATTAAATACTATCTAGGCGTTACCCTCACTCACCATCTCTCCAGGGTGAAACAAAAACGGGAAATATGTGAACAAGCTAAAAAAAAATTAGGATTTATTAGAAGACTACTTGATAAATGTCATAAAAATGTCAAAGAGAAATGTTATCTGTCGCTGGTTAGGCTTCATTTAGAATATGCTTCGAGAATAAGGGATCCTCACGAAGTTGGATTAATTGCCGAATTGGATCGCAATTGCAGGGTTGAGGAGCTAGATTCGTAAAAGGTTGCTATGATAAACTTGGTAGCGCGTCAATATTATTGACAGGACTAGATTAGGAATCAATTACGGAGCGAAGGTTGAATTATAGATCTATTAATCTCCTGAAATTGGAAGGACGTCTTTTCAGCAGTGATGCTGAAAACCGTATTAGCCGGGCCGACGAAGGGGGGTACCATTCAAATATTGCATTAAGATGCTAAAGTGATTACAGGAATTCTCTGAAGTAGTGTATCATTTTTTTGATTCTTTTACTGTTATTCTAAAATATCTTATCCTATTACCTTCAGTGTTTACAGTGTTTTGAACGCTGTGGAGGAATCCAGTTCTTAATCAAACTAAATTATTAACATTAAGCTTAAAAATACCCTCCAGAAAGGCGGGTGGAAAATATCATGATAATTTAAAACTACGTTTTAAACAATATAATTCAGCATGAGCTTTAGTTCCCGGCGTAACTTTATGGGAGTAATCCATGCCTTCAACGAACACACAATGAATGAATTACCGAGGGGAGATATGGGAGAGAGCTGGAATTCAATTCGTAATGACACGTTGTGTCTCTCCAGGTCACCTCCTCTCCACACCCTTGCCTCCAACCACCCTCCAACGGTCGCTCGGCGCAACGGGGTGCCTGCATCCCAGACCCCACCCCATCCCTCCGACACTCCTACGCCAACCCCACCACCCCCTGTCCTGGCCTTCCCCTCCTACTCTTACACCCGCCTATAACCAACCCCAAATCCACTAAGGGTATATACACTATACGTGAAATGTAATTCCTGTTCCGTACGCCTGATGATGACGCCAAGCGTCGAAATTCATGTCGTTGCATAAATAAAAAAGCCATAAACACAGTAATCAACCCGGTGGTCGGTTTGGTGGGGGATGGTAGAGTTCACCAAGTACTAAGCCCGACGGTGCGTGTGAAATTCACACATAAATAGGGTAGGGGGGGTAGATCCTTTCCCTGTGCCAGTTATGGTTTCCCAGGAAGATCTGGTACCCGAAAAATCACATAGCTTGAGTGGAACTGCAGGTGCCCGGAGGCTTGCCCGGGATTCGAACGCGGGCCCAGTAGCCCAATTCTCTACCCATGAACTACCGTGACCAACGTTGCATAAATTATTATTATTATTAGGTAATCTACCGGTTAAGGTAAGTTTTTGGATGGAAATAATTGATAAAAAATAATTTGTGACTCCTAGCAAAACACAACATCCTACTTTACATCAGGTGCCTCTTCAGCTCTGAGTACTTTCTTCCTCCCTTCATCCCGTCCAACATTCCTATCCTGTTCCTTCCCTTTCCTCGTTTGCCTAACATTCTCCCCTCAATTACAGTCTTCAACATCCCAATGCCGGTCAATACCCCCTTCAACCACTTTTCCTGCCTCCATAGGATTGCTCCCTGCAAACCCCTCTCTCCGTCTACATATAAATAAATATATATATATATATATATATATATATATATATGTATATATATATGTACTTATATGTGTATACATATATATATATATATACATATACATATATATATATATATACATATATATATATGTATATATATATACATATATGTACATATATATATACATATATGTACATAAATGTATATGTATATATATATACATATATATATATATATATATATATATATATATATATATATAATTAGGTAATCTACCGTTTAAGGTAGGTTTTTGGATGGACACAACTAAAAAATAAATATTTTGTGACTCATAATAAAACACCATCCAGCAACCTAGTCTAATCTCTATATACATCCTTCCTCCCTTCATCCCGTTCAACATCCCTATCCTGTTCCTGCCCTTTCCTCGTTTTCCCAACATTCTCCCCTCTATTACAGTCTTCAACATCCCACCACCGATCAATATGCACCTCATCCATTTTTCTCGCCTCCTAGGATTCTCTCTAACAAACCCCTCTCTTCGCCGACCATACCAAGTACTTCCTCATTTGTTTTTTTCTCCGCCCATTTCACCTTCTCCATTCTTCTCCAAACCCAAATTTCAAAAGCCTCCATTCTACGTGTATCCTCGGATACGTATTATATATACATATATATATCATCACTCACTCACGGACCCTCAAGGGAGACGGACGTGTTTTCAAGCAGCGCATTAGCGACCGCTCGAGAGGATTAGTGACCGCTAGTAGGCACACTCTCTTGGGCGAAATGGGAAAGGGCATGGCGGTGGATGTAAAGTGTATTATTTGCCGTAGAAAATTGAGAAATGGAGTCCAGTGTAGTGGGCGTTGCTCCTGGTACCACTTTAATTGCTCTAAGAGTAAACTGGAGGATTGCGTGAGTGATAATTGACAGTGCAGTAAGTGTGAAAGTCAGAAGAATCGAAGAGGTTTAAAAGAAAAAGAGGAGGTAATTGAAAAGCTGCAAGCGGATTTAAACATCGCTCGTAAGACAATTTTCAGTCTTTCCGCTGAAAATGAGGAACTGAAAGCATCATTAACAGAGATGAGGCGGCGGGTGAAACAGCAAATCGAAGATGATCTCCACTTTGTCCGAAGGTGTGATAAGAGGATACCGGAAGATTTAAGGCCGACCAGAAGTGGAACAAGCTCATGTGACGCGGATGCCGATCGGGCTGGAGGAATACGGGAAAGCATCCCACGGAGAGAGCAGCCAAAGAAGCGAGGAGATGGAAGGAAGGATAGGATAAATGTGAGACCGAAGAGGGAAGTGCTTCCGATGAGGGAGGTCATAGTGTCAAGGGAGGGGACGTCTCTTGGTGATCCAGGGCCACCCAAAGAGAAAATATTTGGTGATTCTATAATACGTTTCGTCGGAGATTATGGCGAAAGTATCAATGAAGGCGTTCAGTGTTTTCACAAAAATTCACGGAAATCCTCCACCTGGAGAATAAGGGGATGAAACTTGACACACTGGAACAATTGGAAATACTGCAGGAGGACCACAATGTTCTCCTGAATGAACAAATTTTTGTGAACCATTCACCCCTCCTCAAGATCCCTTTCACGATTAATAAAATCCAGAATCAAAATCCTACTGCCCCTCCTCTGCCATGACTTCACCCTCCTACCTTCTCTTCTCTTCCCCCCCTGTCAGGGTCTCTCACTGTCCACTACCACCGGTCATCATATTTTCCAAGAATTAACTAGTGAACTTCCCCCCCCATTCCCCCCCTCGCAGCACGTGGCTCATCCCTTCCACTAAAACCAGCAGTGGGCTCTGCTTCCTAGAAAGTTACCTGTTTAGCCCATCTTCCCCCCCCCCACTATCTCCTACTGATAATTCCTTCCCTATGTCCTTAAGCCTTTAACCCGCTGCTATACAACAACCCACTCCCGATACTCCAGCCCCTCGTCCCCCACTTTGCGGTTTTTCCTGTCATTAACCCCTATTTTTCGCTCTTTATAACCTCTCCGCCTCTCCCCCCCCTCCTCCTCTCCCCTACTCGACTCTCCCTCCCCAACCACATCTGCTGTCCATATAAATAAGGTCTCCTTACTATTTAGTTTGTCTTGTACCTGATGATGACTCTGTGAGTTGAAACGCGTCGTACGTTAAATAAACTGTGGAAAAGTGCAAATTGTCATTATTTCATTATATAAATGATCTCCCAATAAATATTGATTCTCAGATAAGACTTTTTGCAGACGACTGTATTATCTACAGGAAAGTCGAAAATGACACAGACCGTGACAAACTTCAAAGGGACATTAATAAAATGGCAGATTGGGTGATAAAAAATGGGATGGATATTAATGTTAACAAATGCAAATCCATCACTTTTAGCAATAAGGTAAATGGAAACAATAGGGAATATAAATTCTCAGAAAATGTCAATCCTAGAAGTGATACTGCCAAATACTTAGGTGTATATTTAACTAAGGACTTAGGGTGGGGGCTAAATGTGGAGTGCATCTATAAGAAAGGTTTCAAAACTCTTCATTGGGTAATGAGAAACCTCAAAGGGAGCGTTAGAGCAACCAAGGAGAAGGCTTATCAGACCCTAGTAAGACCAATTTTAGAGTACGCTTCTCTTGTATGGGACCCTCATGAAGAAGGTCATATTAAAAAACTGGAAAAGGTGCAAAGAAAGGCTGCCCGATATGTACTGGGGAAGCATAGGAGGATGGAGAGTGTGTCTGACATGCTAGAAACGCTGGGCTGGGAACCTCTAGAATCTAGAAGAAAAGTAAGCAGACTTTGTGGAATGTTCCGAATTTTGAAGGGGGAGAAAGCTTGGGCAGATCTTAGGAAAGAGGCGGGGAACCCAAATTTTATAGGCAGAAATGATCACAAATTTAAGATAAAATGCCGGGCACAGAGAACAAATAAAAAAAAATTTTCTTTTCTAAATAGAACAATTGTTGAGTGGAACACCTTACCTGCAAAAATATTCGAGCCCTTTCCTAACAGAGTGTATACTTTTAAGAATAGATGTAAGGCATATATGTAATAATTTGATTGATGTGTGGTGTATGGTATTATATGTAATAGCTTAATTTTTTTTCTTGCTGATTAATGGTTGTAAATGGGATGGGGATTCACTTGTTTTGTTAAAGAGATTTGTGTTTTGAAGTCTAGTTTTATGTATTATCTTTTGCAATTATTTGGGACTTATGTGCCACCTGACAATGTCTATCAGCACATGTGTATTTTTAATAATATATATATATATATATATATATATATATACATATATATATGTATATATATATATATATATATATATATATATATATATATATATATATATATATATATATATATATATATATATATATATATATATACAGGGAAAGGAACTGGCCCCTCTACGCTGATGTGAGAATTTCACACGCCTTTTAGAGCTTAGTACTGGGTTTAGTCCACCATCACCTATCAAACCGACCTTCGAGTTGTTTACTATGTTTTTGGTATACATATATATATATATATATATAATTATTATCAGGTAACCTACTGTTTGGGGTAGGTTTTTGGCTGGACAAAGGTCATAAATAAATATTTTGTGGTCCTAGCAAAACTTTTACATCAGGTCCCTCTTCATAACCTTCTTCCTCCCTTTATCCCTTCCAATACCCCTACCCTGTTCCTTTCTTTTCCTCGTTTACCAAACTTCTCCCCTCTATCACAATCTTAAATATCCCACTGCCGGTCAACACCCCCTTCATCCACTTTTCCTGCCTCCATAGGATTTCTCCCAACAAACCCCTGTCCTCGCCCACCATTTCAAGTACTTCCTCATTTGTTTTCTTCTCTGTCCATTTAACCTTCTCCATTCTTCTCCACATCCACATTTCAAAACCCTCCAATCTACGTCTATCCTCCTGCTTCAATGACCACGTTTCAGCGCAGTACATAGCTACGCTCCATATCAAAGTTTTTACGAGTCTTTTCTAAATATCCTTACTCAACACCCCTGTCATCAACTCCCTCCTCCTTGTGAAAGCCTCATTGCCTAGCGCAATTCTACTCCTTACGTCCGTGCTACTTTGACCGTGTTGGTCCAAAATTACCGATATACGTAAACTGTTCTACCTGCTCTATTTTTTACCTCCTATTTTAATGTTTAGCTTAGCCTTTTTCTTTCTAGAAAATCGCATAACCTTTGTTTTATTAATATTGATTCCTATCCCATACCTGTCGTATTAATATTGATTCCTATCCCATTTTTTACCTCCTATTTTAATGTTTAGCTTAGCCTTTTTCTTTCTAGAAAATCGCATAACCTTTGTTTTATTAATATTGATTCCTATCCCATACCTGTCGCACTGAATTTCCAATTCATTCAGCAATGCTTGCAAACACTTGGCTGACTGACAAACTAAAGCTTGATAATCAGAAACCTAATTGATTCTGCGAATTCCCCGCCCACTTTCATTCCTACCTCCAGTTTTTCCATGCCTCTTTTATATTTTCCTCTGCATACAGGTTAAAAAGCAACGGTGATAATGGGCAACCCTGCCTTACTCCTCTTCCTAACACTGCCCATCCGGACTCCCCGTTTCCCAACTCGCACATGAGCAGTCTGAGACATGTACAGGTTGCGGATTAGCCTCCTTTCCCTCCAATCTATTCCTATTTTCTGCAGAACGCTCATTAGTTCTTCCCAATTCACTCTATCAAACGCTTTTTCGAAATCTACGAAACAGGCAAATACCTCCTGGTTTATATTTGTTTGCATTTGCTCCGACACCTAGTTTTCGTGTACATGCAAACAGACACAAAGTTGTTAACACTGCAAAACCTCCCGCCGATCGAAGCATTTGCCATTTTCTTTCCTTGTTTTCGGATCACATTGCATCCTGACGCAAAACAATGTTCGCCACCAGAACAAAGGAGAAAGGAAGCAGATCCAGAAACCCAACTTTTGGTTTCAGTTTGCTAAGCGTGTTTAGAAAATGGCTACCGGGACACGATTCAAACTTTTAGACAACATTTTCGGTTTTAACCGATTTATGTAATCAATCTGAAGCATTGAATTCTAATCTCCAATATGATAATCACTACTTTTACACTATTTATTAAGAGCGTTTTCATAGTTCTTTTATTTATTTTTTCCAATCTAATTTTTCCGAGAAATCTTTCCAAATCTTCAGTTCCTCATCGTTTTCTGGAAGAATCTCACGTTAATAGTTCCGAATAGCAAAGCGTTCGGAGGATGCCTACAGCTCCATCAAGTCAGCATTTTCTTATTGTAGTATTAATTGAAGTTCTGATGAATTTTTCTGTCACATGGTTTTTTTAAATTGCTCTATTTTTGTTCTTTCTCCATATTGCGGCCAATACTTGTGATTTTCTCTCTTTTAAACTTTCTTCCCAGCGTTTTCCATTATTCAATATATTCTCATTAACTGCAATCCCCCTTCAATGCATCCCTTACCATTCGGGTATAGGGTACGGCGCTATAATCCGGACAAATTTCGCTATTTGAATTTCCCGCCATATCGTAGGTCCACTGGAGGCCGCAATTGGCGTTCTGGAAAGCTACAAGAATCTAGTAATCAGTCATAACCTCAAAATGGTCGAGATTTTATGTGCAAGTGCGGAATACAATCGACGAGCCTCCATTGTCGAAAGTGTTCGCGTATGGTCGTAGCTTTCTTCCTCTCCATAGCAGCGACCCAATAAAAGCGAAATCGACTTTTATTCCAGTTGGCATTTCGTTATTACAAGGCCGCCCCAAATCCGGATTTCCACGAATCGCTCGTTAGGCTCCGCACTGCTGCCTTCGATGGATGTCCTCATCGTATCGGCAGGGTGGTGGATACCAGAAGCACACAAATAGATAAACCGGGCCCTTCGGTCGACGTCGAAGGATTCAACCCTTCTTCCCTCAGCCACCGTAACGGTTTCGCGTTGTCTCTGCCGCGACGTGCTATGCGTCCCTTGATCCCTTTCGTGAGCCTCCCGCTCCCTCTCCGCCAGGGTTCATCCGCGTCAGATTAAGGGCTCACCTGGAGTGCTCACCTCGGGTTCGAGCGGAAACCGGTTCCACGCGATTGGGGCCGTGGGGGGGGGGAGGGGGGCAGGGGAGGAGGGGGGAGCTGGACCCGCTCGCCCGACGCCAAGGGGCAGATGCGATCGGGAGCGGGGGCACGGCAAGGGGTGCGACTTGCCTTTTTAACGCTCCCGCACGCGCGCGCCCTTTGAATGCCGCGTGTGTGGACGCCCCGTGCGCATGCCCCGGGAAGTTAAAACCAACGAAAGGGCGCCAAGCGAAGGGGCGAGTGTGTTGCGTGTTTGCTTCGGCGCCGTTTCGGTGTAAGTATGAAACGATTCCGAATTATTGCGCTCGTCCCTCGAGATCAAATGTCGTTGGACTCCTCCTCCATCATTAAAATCTATTACTTAAGACAAGCCTCCATGAAAGCGTTTGGCAGGGGGTGATATGTAATATTCGAATGAAGTGGTTGCTGATTGCTCTTAATTCATGGCATGTGGCGATTTAAGCGAGATATGCGCATCAAGAGATGTGGAGAAAGGAGATGGGCTCCGTTTTTGTGAGTTGGCGATGGGAATTTGGAACAAGGGGGGACGTTAGTTGCAGAGTAATATTTATGGTAATTGGTGGAGAGGGGTCAATTTGGAGTGGCCGTGGTACTGCTTAAGAAACTGAATAGAGGGCGAGAGAATATGGTGCGATGCAATTGGTAGATTTAAAAGCTGACCCGACCAATCGAATCGAGGTGTAGATAACGGAAAGAAGTTCTAGGGGAAAGAAGGACAGTTTTTGCGATCAATTACCCGAAATAATTGAGAACGTTCCAGGGAAGAAACAACTGATAGCAACGGAATGCTGCGGTAGGCGATGGGACGGTTGGGAGAGTGGTAAGCGTACGCCTCCATGCAAAGGAAGGAACCGGGCCCCGACGTGGAGATCACTTTCAGCACACCGCCCTTCGAATGCGACGTTTAACTGCGGACCCCTTGACGCCATTCGTTTATTGAGAGTGAGCTAATGTCGACTCCGGGTTTCCCTCCACTTTTCCCCGAGCATTACACCCACTTTCCCCTCACCGCGCGAATGTCCTAGTATGTCTGTCGCCTCGCCAAATAAATACTTGTAATGTTGGATAACCTCGTTTGAGTGCCATCGGAAGCACGATGGTTACACAACCCTTTAATTTATTTTATGAAAACAAATCATTCCAGTTGAATACCGATGCAGAAGGAATAGTCCTAGCCCTGCCAGGCGAGACCCGGAGAGAGGTCAATGGAAACAGACTACTGCCTGATAGACCGATATAAGGAATCCTTCGACCCTGGGACTCTTCGGGACCACGAGGGCAGTGGCAAACGCCAAGGGAGGCCACTCGAACTTCTCAAAAATTAAAATTAACGACTTGGTATTTATCGGTGATAACTGCAAGGTCTGGTCACCATATAGCCTCTGCTACAAGTCTTAGTTGTGACTTGTAGTTTAAGACGCAGACGGATGAATGCGTGAGTTTCACTGCGGTTCGGACTTAGTGAGACGCTGGCACTCACCTGATGGAGCCATCCGAGCGAATTTCCAGGCCTGGTTTGTAGACTCGAGCGGCAGTGAATCCCATGGGGGTGGTGGCAGGGGGTGCGGAACCCCAATCGCTCGCGATAGGCAACGGCGAATGGCTCGCCACTTAACGGAACCGCAACGGAAGTGAGGCGTCCCCTCGCTCCGTTGCCTGCGGATGCGCCGGGGTGCCGTGCCTTATCTCCTTGGGTGATTAAACCCGATATGCGGCGAGGGCGCTTCGCGGAATCCACGGGAGGCGCGTGCATTTCCCCAAAGGACCCGCAAATAACCGTTCCCATCATGCGTTCTCATTGTGTGCCGTGCACGCGGCAAGGCACGCGGCCCCTCCGCCACCACGCGGGCGGCCCTTGCAAAACCAGGTTGAGCGAGGCCACAAATACCCCTGCCCCCTCTCTCCTCTCCGTAAGGGTAAGGGTGCTCTAGCATTGGCCTTCACTTTTCTCAAAATCTTATTTTCGGTTTACCTGTCAATTTAGGGTGATCGGAAAATTGATACTATGAGGGCTTTCCTCCCCTTTCGGAAATGGTCACCAAAAACCAATGTGCCCCACGAAAATGTTTTTCGATTCAATTAATATTTACCTCTGCTTACTCGAAATTGGACTCGTTAATTTTTTTGAAAAATCTTGGAGAGTTTTCGAAGAAAGGAGACTTGGAAGAACGGACTAATTTTGGTTATGGTTGCATGCGCCTGTAAATTATGTCCTAATTCTTCCGAAATTATTTGAAGAATTGAAAATTTCCACCAATTCCTAGTCAGAGATATTGCGATGACCATGACGATTTCGATTTGACCTCGGAAGGGATCGGCACCGTAATTGTCGTCCGTCTATGAGTGCAGCTAGTCTTAGAACCACAGGGGTAACGAGATACGGCATGAATTGTGTTGCTTCTTCCTGCGTTTCGGAATATTGCTTTGGAATTTCTGAAATTTAACTGCAGCCGTAAAATCTGCAGTGCTGGAAATATCAAAAAAATTATCGTCATATATTTGACACATTTTTAACGCGAAATTTTAGTGCGAAATAGTAGTGGTATGTCATGGTGAAATGAGGATGCAAGAATAAAAGTTTAAATAAATGGAATTGAATTGACCAGGACGAAGCAAGGTGAATTTTCAAGAGTGAGATCACTCTCAAATTAATGGAGGACACAATATGTATATCTGCGGCGTACTCCGCAAGCCGTCGCAAGGGCTTTATACATGAATTTGTGCGTTTGAAAGTATAGGGATGAACATAAACATATGCACAGATTTGAAAATGTGTATAAACATACGTATCGTACATATCCCTATTTTAGCATAAGATTATTGGTGTAATCGACTAAATCTTTATATTTTAATTAAAGTACAAGGGGGCATAGGTTTGATTACGCTATCATTGTGCGTGATGATCGGGAAAATGAGTACCTGAATGTCGCGCATCGACCTTATTGAAACGGGTCTTCATTGATTGGTTAGCAAGCAAAACATGACGAACAGCAGGAGATGTGTGATTTCGTACTCTGAGCCCACATTGGCATTAATCGGACTGTGTTTGGGGTCCATCGAAGAAAGTATTCTTTAAAAGACTAAAGCAAAGATCTTTGGGAGATGTAAAAATGGGTAGCAAGAAAGTGGGGCGGCGTTGTCAAGGAAGTGGGGACAGGAGTCTTAGAGAACAGACTTGCAGGGAGGAAGCCAGCCAGGCAAAGGAAGACAGTCACTGCAGCGGCGGGGCGAACGTCTCCTAAGTCCAATTTCTTCCGTTTCATAACTAACCCCCGCCATATTTTCGATTAGATTTAACGACTTCCCGATTACTATCACGAATTCACGATGAGCGATAATTGTTGCTAATACGTTTACTTCAACTTTAATCACAATTACAGAGGAGACGCCATAAAGCTTTCCACGGCATACTCTCGCGGTGGTAAGATGTGTCTGCATTATTATTATAATTCAGATTTACACGATTGTATTTTCATAGTAGTAGTAGTTTTGAGGGGAGGCGACCGACAGCTGAGGTCATTTGCGCCATAGGGGATGGATAGGAAAGGATGAAGGGTGGAGAGAAACCCGGCGTCGGCATTAGCCTACTCTTTACGAAAGGCGCCAAGGGGTCCGCAGTTTAACGTCCCATCCGACGGACGGCGTACTCACTCAAAGTGCCCTCCACAAAGCACCTCAAGGAGGGATCGAGATACCTCTGAAAAATATTCAACACCGCCGGGATTTGAACCCGGGCCCTCTGGGTGGGAAGCCAGTGCGCTAGCCCCCGCACCATCTCGATCCCCTTGTATTTTCATATGAATGAAAAATTGCATTGAAGTTCCGTCATATGAAAGCGCCGTCATGATATTCAATGAAAAGAAGACGAAGGTAATGAGGCTCTCGAGCATTAGAAAGGCTTATGAGACGAATATAAATGTTGGTGGGCATAAATTAAAAAAGGCCAAACAGTCCACTTATTTAACAAAATGTTTTAGAAGAAGAAGGTCTAAATAATATGCATCCATAATATACCTCCACAGCACCGCTAAAGGGCATGTCGCGGGCAATGGTGTTCGGGCACTGCCCTTGTATTTATTTTAATTGCTTACACATGAAGAGGGGCATTAGAAGTACTTGAACAATTAAGAGTTATAACGGATTCGAGGACAAGCGAACAAACTATGAGGATATGTAAAGAAGGGTGAAAGGCTTAAGTGAAATGACGATTAGTAATAGTTTGAACGTGGAGCGTAGCATGAAATGGAACGGAAAATTGGTCGTTGATGCAACAGGATAAGCGTAGATTGGAGGATGTTGAGACGTGTGCTTGGAGATGATGGAGAAAATGAAATAGAAAGGAAAACACACAAAGAGAGTGGTCGGGAGGAAATCGGAGAACGCAAGAAAAGTGATTGGCGGGTATATTGAGTAGTCGTAGGATGTTGGAGACCACACTGGAGGGGAGGAGCGGCTGAGGTAGAGAAAGGAAAATACATGTTGCATGTCGGACGGAATGCTGGGAGGCAGGCGGTAGGCTGGGAAGAAAATGGTTTATTATGATGTAGGCTCTCAGTGCACTTACTTAGTATCGTGTTAAGCTCGTTGTTTTGGGGTGATCATACTGACAAAGTCTAATTGTCCATCAGAAAATTAAGATGGCCAGTAAACTGCCTTTAAAAATAAAAATAAGACAGCGTTTTAAAACTATTTATGAGTCCCCGAAATCGCGGTCGTTTACATGAAATGCTGCCGTGAATAGTATTAATTAACATTGATTTGTTAGAACAGCGCAGCGAAGGGCTGCCTGGGAATCGAAGGAGTCTGAGGAAAGGGAGTCCTCCCACGCTCTCGTGAGGGCGCCCCCATGAATGAATCACGACATGCACGGCCAGGGCCTTCGTGCGAGAGGTGAATGGGCTCAACCCCTCCCTCCTCCGCCCCACTCATCGATACGATTGCACTTGTAATTGCATCAATCGCTAGCACGGCAATGGACGGAGGGCGCCTAAATTGTGTGCCAGCATCCGAATCCATTGTTTCTATCAGTGCAAAAAGGGCGTGCTTCGATGCGGAGCACGGCATATCATACGAGGAAGACGCCAAATTCTCACCTTTGGTCATATGCTCCCTGCAATTATAGATTTACTCCGCGCCCTCGGACTTCGACGAGAAACCGTCTTGCCATCTGTTTTCCAGGGAACAGCGCGGAGCAACTCTCACGGAAATGAGATTAGGATGCGTAGAGTAAACAGCGCCAGTATGCTCCAATCACTAAGGTGATAACTTCTGCCGCGACTGAACCCCTTATCTGAAGTGCTCTGTACGCGAAACATCTAAGTTTTTTGCTCTTTGTATGACTTTTAGATTTTTATCCTTTTATTTATATATTGTTTGCTTTCATTTGCATATTTTATTTTAATTCTGTGATAACTATCCCAATGCACCTGTTTTCTATTGTGGATGTTGCAAATATCTGCGTTCAGATATCCCTGCTTAATGAAATCAAGCACAATTGGAAACATTTATTCTAGGTCGGTGATTCGCTTCATCGTTCGTAAAACCATATTGATGAGGTTCTGAAAAAATAGGCTAAATTAAATTTTTATTGATTAAAAACTAGATCACGGAGAACAGCTAACCTATTTAAGAACGGTATCATAAGATGAGGAAGGTGCTCAGAACATTAACGGGAGCACTCGATCAGATGACGGACCATTTAGAAGGGAAGGGAGTTGATGATGGGAACCTTAATTGAAAATATAAAGAAAAGATCAAGAAAAATTTTTTTCGGACGAATCCTTTTTGAGGATTCGGAAATTTGGTCGTTGAGGCAAAAATATTAAAAGTAGATTCTTGAAATAGGTCGGGTGCTGGGGAAACGGGAAAAGTATGCCCAGTGAACGGAAAGGAAATCAAGCGGAAATCGGAAGGGAGGCATTTGAATGAGGCAGGGGAAGTACGCGTAGGAAATAGTGCGAGGCATTGGGGTGGAAGACGGAGATATGCAGGCGAGAGGCAATTGCTTAGGCAGAGGAGAGCACTTTGGATGGAATTAAGGAAGCCATGTGGATCTAAGGAACTAGGTATCATTGTACGTGTTATATGGGGTCGAAGGACCGTGTCAGGTAGGGCTTAGAAGGACAGGAATGAGTGGCGCCTTTGGCTCACGGAGGCCGACTAGGGCAAAGTGGACCACTGCCGATAAAGAAGCCGAAGGTTTCCGGGAGTGCCCTCGCCGTAAGTGTGGGCCGCAGAGGACATCGCCGCGTCGGTCTCCCGCCTCACGCGTATCACCGAAGGGACAAAGGGTTCCCTTTGCTCCGTGCACGGGCTCGACACTTCACTTGCAATATAATCCAAAGTTTCATTCACTTCAGCGAATTAGTGTTTCTAAAGGGAAAACCTAGTAAAAAAAAAGGGAGATGGAACATTGGAAAACTGGAAATTTGGAAAAATTGATCTATGTATGTTTTGAAAAAAAATGCCCTGAACTGTGAAGTAACAATATTGATTGCCGGTGGTGTTCTGGACCAACGGAAATCAATATTGTAATTTCGTACGATCGCTGGAAATAGATTCGATTCCCCTTTGGAAATGTCACATCACCGACCGGGATCGGATCGACTTCTTCGGTGTCTCTTCACTCCCGGCTCTCTCCGAAATACTCTGTCCAAAAATATAAATCATCCTCTTTCCTTCCGCCGTAGCACTCCCTCGGCATTTACTGCATATGTGGCTAGATATGCGTCCCTTCGACAAAGTCGACTTGGGCACATCACACAGCGGTCATATCTAAAGTCATCATCCATCCCTAGACTTGGTTTCTGAGAAATGCAACGTTACGATCATTACAAAAAGAAATGATATTTTTTTGTGTTTTTTAAAGCCGCAATCATCAAATTCCTGCTGCAATTATTGTGTCATGGCAAACTAAATAGCATTTATTGATAAAATAGAGCATAAATGTAAGCTGGTCTCACATTATTTCGCACGTAAAGACGCTCGAGGTGACAGGAGGCGAACGTGAAACCCAAAAGTGTCTCGCAATGTGGTCAAGTACAGTACAGTTCATTATTCTGCTCTGCTATATTTTTGGTGATATAATGGCATTTTTCTACAATAGAAGCAAACTATACCAGAGCCAGTAATGATTTGATAAAGGCAGATCACACGGAGTGCAATTGGATCTTTTCATGAACGTATTTCTGAAATCGAGTGAAGGGAATACGCAAGTGGCTCTCATATTTTCATATCTTAAGAAAGCTTTAGACAGCGCCTTTCGCGAGATGTTGATGTAAAAATAAGATATTATGGTAATTTCAATGCAACAATTTCAGAGCGTAAAAATCATTCGCCTTGACTGGGACTCGAACCCAGATCCCTCAATATCCGGTCGAGTGCTTTAGCCACTTAAGCTACCGAGGCGTCCTCTTAAACTCTGAAATTTTGGGGCTTTTAAAGGAACTAGATGTTATGACGAAATACCGTACATACAATGTCACATGTATTCGTAGTCGTGCGCGAGGCGCCACTGTCCACGAGGTTAAAGCCAACTTTAAACACGTATGGTGTTTTCCCTTTGACAAATTCCAAAGAAACTGCGGGAGATGCCGCAACAGTAACTTTAACGGAGTCATCCGCTAATGTGCATTTCAATGCAACAATTTCAGAGCGTAAAAATCATTCGCCTTGACTGGGACTCGAACCCAGATCCCTCAATATCCGGTCGAGTGTACACTCGACCGGATATTGAGGGATCTGGGTTCGAGTCCCAGTCAAGGCGAATGATTTTTACGCTCTGAAATTGTTGCATTGAAATGCACATTAGCGGATGACTCCGTTAAAGTTACTGTTGCGGCATCTCCCGCAGTTTCTTTGGAAGATATTATGGTATTAATGAGAAATGGACTTGACTGGATTAGGGATTTTTTTAATCTACAGGCGCAAGCAAAAAGCACTCGTCGTACAGCAAACCTGTAAGCGCAAACAAAAAGTACTCGTCGATGGGATGAGTTCATTAGAGGCAGATGAAATGTCAGAAGTGCCACGCGAAAGTGTTATGGGACTCTTGTTATCTTCTTGTTATTCGTCAAAGTTCGAGGTTACCGCGTCGGCGACCACCATAGGTTATTTGCAGCGAAACTGCCATTTAACGAGGAATAAAGACAACCGGGAATGGCGAGCCACGCTTTAGCGATTTAGACATTGGAGTGAGTAAAGGATTGGAGGTTGGAATTAAACATAAAATAATACTCAGTTATGAAATCATGGAATAATAGAAAAGCGAAAGAGGGCGTAAAAAAGAATAAAAGAGATGTAATCTAATGGAGAAACTAGGGAAAGGTGAAATGCATGGGTGTTAATTGCACTCGTATTGAACCATTCATGGGGTACGCATATCAGAAGAACGTACGTGTAAGTCTTATAGAAGCCCCATTTCATTTGTCGGGTTGGAGCACAAATCAAAAAGAAAAGAGATTTGCCTTTGGCTCGGCCGTAGCAAGAATATGGTGTCCTAGGGAGAAAAGGTCCATTAAACAAATTTGACAAGGTTTATTCCACAACGTTAGTTAATAAATGATAATCACTGATTGTGAGTGAACGTAGACTCATTTAAACAGAAATTTCTCACTGAGGGTGCACCATTTTTGTGTGAATCGAAGAACGCAGGAATTTAAATGGAGGGTTGAAGAGTAGCCTTTTCGCATGTATTTAGGTCTTTCCAGGCACCCATATGATTCTTCGAACCTGAAGTGGAAATTTGAATGGTATTCCGTGCTCAGCGTTTAAAATGGATTTCAAAGAATTACTGAATCCTACGCGAGGTCATTGCCGATTCTCTTAAACTGTTGACATTATTGACGTAGGTATCGTAATACTCGTATTCGGTAACTATTAGCCCTGGAGAACCAAGATCCCACGCGATTTCCACGGGTGTTTCTCTTTGTATCTCTTCCCGTTTTTTATCCCCCGCCCCATGGGCATCCCACCCCCTAACCACCTCCCGGCTCCACGGCGTCAACCCGTCCGCGGGCCGGAAGTCGCCCATCAAAGGCATTTTCAAATTCCGTTCGATTAGCCGTTGGGACCCGGTGTTTCGGGAGGACCAGGGGGGGGGGCGTGGTAGAAGGGACCGCTGGCCTATCTGGGTGGTTTACGCATTCACTTCCCAGCTGCCTCCCCCACTCCTCCCCTCTCCCCATCCCTTGCGCACCCCTTCTCGTGCAACGGTCTTTGGAGGGGTCCCCTCCTGACGGCCCCCCCTACGTGTGGTATCCCCCTTCCAACCCACTCCCCGTTCACCCACGCCGCGGCTCCCGCCGAAGATTCCATCCCCAAGGATGGGAACATGTGCCTCCACTATGGCATGGAAGTATATAGTTTTCCATTTTTTCGTCATGGAACTACACAGCACCTGAGTCAGTTTCTCGCCTTTTGCCTCCACTTCACATTTTTACACACACTTCATACGCACAAACACACATATATATCTATATATATACACATATATATAGTATATATATATATATATTTATGTACACATACATTTATTTATACAAACACATATACTTATATATACGTGTGTGTGTGATATATAATTATATATATATATATATATATATATATTGATTAAGAAGGACGTGATATAGAGTAGGATGCTGGACGTTGTGTTTTGCTAGGAGTCACAAAATATTTATTTAGGAGCTGTGTCCATCCAAAAACCTACCTTAACTGGTAGATTACCTAATAAGATATATATATATATATATATATATATATATATATATATATATATATATATATATATATATATATATATATATATATATATATATATATTAAAGGTAATATACCAGTTAAGGTAGGTTTTTGGATGGACACAACTACCAAATAAACATTTTATTACTCCTAACAAAACACAAAATCCATCATCCTACTATACTATATATCAGGTCCCTCTTCATCTCTGAGTACTTTCTCCCTCCTTTCATCCCATCCAATTCTTTTGGTCAATATGTGTTTTTCCTCAACGGGGAGAGCACCCCATGCACTAACTAAATAAACGTGCTATTTGTTCCTCATATTCAATAATTTCTATTCATTCTGAGAAAAAGATTTATTTGAGTCTTTTTTATTTCTAATAACTTAACATTTTTACCGTAAAATTAGAATATCTCTTGATTGAATATGTGAGCCCTATTTTTTTAGGAAAACGATATAATTCTTAAGCTCACAACTTTTAAAAAATATTTGTTAAAACTGTCACATTTAAATATTTTTATTAGAATCCGCGCATGAATAGTAAATAATTAATATTATTAAACGTATGACAGTTAATATTAGAAAATTCTGATATAAGGATCCATCTGTCTCATATAGTATGTACTTCAATGCGTGCTAGTTTAAACGCGCAACTTTGTGGGGAAAATAAATATCATGGTATCGTGGCATAATTTATTTCCTTGGAGCAGACTGATCGGTCTCGCCTCGCTCGCCGGCAAAAATACAAAGGGATCGTAATGTCAATCACTCAGCAAAGATAAGCTGAAAACTGATTCTCATGCAATCAATAAATAATCTGGAATGCCAAAAAACAAATAAATATATATTCACTCCAAATTTTTCAGCATTTCTTATTTGAGTCTGAAGCAGACATTCTGGTCAGTGGAGAATTACAGCAAAATATATTACTCCAATTCTCCAGTAATATTCATTTTTATGTACCGTCTGTATTTATTTGGTCTTGAAGAATGTATATTAATTTGACTCACGCAACGTGTCATTAATGCAGCTGGCTCACTGAGCTGGACCGCTGGAAGCATCTTTTTCAATTTCTGGGGAAAAAAACGTTCAGGGAATTCAAGCAGATGGTCATATAAATAATTTTGTTAGAGAATATGTGTTCTAATTTGCCCAAATATAGACAACTTTAATAAAAAGAGCAGAATAAGACATTCCATCATTCTCGCTCGATTTGACCAAAACAAAGCGCTTTTTTATCTGCTAATGGAAGGATTTCCAGTCCACGGAATCGCCAATTAAAAGGTTTTAAAGGAGCCAATTCGACGATGAGTGAATTTGCTCGCTTAGTGGTCCCTTAATGGCAACGGCGAGAGAACTATTATCCTAGCCCCCGAGAACTAAGGAGGCTTTGTCTTTCGTCCGCGGGGCCATCCCTCGCTCCGGCAGTCAACAAACGCCTTCCCGACTTGCGCGCCACTTCCGAATGGAGGCCCGCCGCGGAACTAGCAGAGGGATTGCGGACGGAACTGACTACGAGGCGTAGGACGGGCGGGGGCGAGTTGGCGGATGCAATATGCATACAATACAATTAGATTCAATAGAATATCCTTTTGGAACGGTAGCATTGGTCACCGATTCACTAAAAACGACTCCAATTTGAATGTTCGTAAAGAATTAAAATGTAAAATGGTGGCCGTTCGTAAAATGGTGGCCGTAATCTAACGGCCACTATTTCCACCGGGCAAATGCAGAATGATCATCGAATCCATGTGATTTGATCGTTGAAACTGGTGTGGGACATGAAGCGCAGGAAAGTTGCTGGACTGGAAAGTCCTGATATGAAAAGGAAACCAAGTACAGGAGAAATATCTCAGTGCAAATGAAAAGAAGAAAATTCAAAGATAATCGAGCGAAGTAAAATCTTACAGGACCTCAAATGAATCTCTTTGGTATCTCACTCCCTGTCACATTTGTAAGGTAATTTCTCGGAAGCTTAAATCCATTTAACCAGGGGTGGCTGGTGGATTTTATCGTGAGTAAAGCTGAACGAGCATTAATTGTTCTGTGAAACAAATTTTGCTTCTCATAATGACGAACTTCCCATGCATCTCGCCTGAATCTGCTGAATTAATTATTCTGTTCCAATCAGTCATAAACATTGTTGTTATTGTTATCTGCCCCATATTTATTTATTTTACATTAATCTGAAAACTGCGTTTTGGCCTTAATATCGGGATTTTAACAATCATATGCATATAACAATAGAAACAATTACAAGCCTCCAGTTAACGCCTATCATCCTGTTTCAATGACCACGTTTCCGCGCCTCACAGAGCCCATATCAGAGTTATCACGAACCTTTTCTTAACATCCTCAATCAATTCCAAGAAACTACGGGAGATGCCACGACAGTTACTTTTTGATAGAATCATCCACTAATATGCATTTCAATACAAAAATTTCAGATTTTAAAAATCGTTCGTATTGAGCGGGATTTGCACCTGGATGCTTTGATGCCCGGCCGAGTCGAATGATTTTTTCACTTGGAAATTGTTGCATTGAAATCCTTACTCAAGGTTCCTGCCATCAATTATCTTCTTCTTGTGAAAGCTTGTTTTCCTGACATAATTCTTCTCCACATGTTCCCTCTACTTTGACCATTTAGCCGAAAACACATTCAAGATACGTAAACTGTTCCACCTGCTCTATCTTTTCCCCTCCTATTGTAACGTTAAACTTGGCCTATTTCTTTCTGGAAAATCCTATTACCTTTGTCTTATTTACATTTATTCTCATCCCATACCTATGACCCTGATTTTCTATGCACTCAGTAATGCTTGCAACCCCTTGGCCGACTGACATATTAGGGCTTGGTCATCAGCGAACCTAACTGATTTTTCGTAATTCCCTCCTAATTTTATACCAGCCTCCAGTTCTCCATGCCTCTTTTATCATTTCTTTCACGTGTATACGTTGAAGAGCACCGGTGAGAATAGACAACCCTGCCTTATATCCTCTCCCTAACCCTGCCCATTCGGACTCTCCGTCCCCCACTCGCGCCTGAGTAGTTCAACAAGACTTACAAAGGTTGAGGATAAGTCTTCTATCCCTCCAATCTATTCCTATTGTCTGCAATACATTCATTAATTCTACCCAATTTCTCTCAAATGTCTCCACGAACTCCAATGTACAGGCAAATACATCCTGATGGTATTCTATGTTCCTATTTTTTAGGGACATCATTGCTGATATATCATCACACACGCCTTTTTCCTTTTTGACCGAAAATTGATCATCTCCGCCGTTCACCCTCCTGTCCATTCTCTTATTAGTGACTTTGAGCCCCACCATAGCAGTGTGTAAAATCAAGGCTATTGTTCTACAGCTTTCACAATTGGCTGCCTCTCACATTTTCGGAATAGGAAATAATACTGATCTGAATAAATCCTTCCTTCACAATCTTCCTTCCTTTAAATTCATCCTTCACCCATGCTACAAATTTTTCCATAAAAACTCATCCACTCACGTCTGTTTACTCATTCTGCCTACTTCCTGCAATTAATGAAGGCATCCTTTCAGAGGATTCATATTTTCATTAAATGTGCCATTAATGCTACTGTTCAATTTCGATCTCGCGTTTCATCAACATGGAATCATATCGAGTTTTCATATTAGTTTCGGTGATCGTAAGAAATATCAAGAACTTCTGTTTGGCTGCAATTGCATTAGGTTAGGTTGAATGGTAAGCCTCTATCCATCTACTATCTGCATGGTACTCTTCAAGCCACCGCCAGGGTGTTGTGGGGGTGTGACTACATACCAGGCATAAAACATCAACATTGAGTTAGTCTCCATTTTTAGCTACAGTATATTTCTGTAAAATAATTCAAATAACGTGGACCATGATAAATACATTTTCATTTACTATGGATCTAAGCGAGATATTTTTCTCTATGCACATGGCAGCAGATGTTAGCAACAATAATGAAATTAACTCACGCTAAATGATATAAAGGCAGCACAATAGGCTACACAGAATGAAAAAAGAAGAACATGTTTCCCTTGGTGTTGTCGGACAGTGCTATTCTAATCCCTTATCACTGGAAGGAAGAATGGCATTTCTTTAACCTGTTGATTCCACGCTCTCGAATTTCATGAGCATAATCTCTCCCGCCGTAGTTCGATGGGGGTAATAATACATTTTCAACGTCATCACTGCTAAAGAGACCTCCTTCCAAATTATGCAATAGATTTAATCTGTAATTTAACCATCCCAACCTAGCTTTTTTATTTTGGGCACGCTTCCCAAGTTTATCGTAACAACGTTTTACAAATCTAGCTGCTCGACGCTGCTCGCGATCCGATTCGGAAATCAATCCAACTTCGCGAGGATCCCATAACATACTAGCAGTATATTCTAAATGAGGATTGCCTAACCAGCGAAAGATAAGATTTCTATTTGACGCATTCATCACATTTCCTCAACAATCTTTTAATAAATCCTAATTTTTTGTTAGCTTATAAACATATTCCCCATCTTTATTTCACCCAGGAGAGGTCTCGAGTGAGGCTAATGCCTAAGTATTCAGAATGGTTTGAGGCGTCACTCTGTGGGAGCGATTCATTTCGGAAAAGAAAATATTTTGTTCTCCCACATATATTAGATAAATAAATAAATATTAAAATATTAGCGGGAGGACAAGATATTTTTTCTTTTCCCCCTAGGTATTTAATCGAGTCTGTACATTTAATTTCGGTGTTCCCAATGCAGTAGGCGTTCGGGAGGGAATTTCTCTTTTTTCCGAAAATTCATCACCACGCGCTTTTCTAAGTTTAATTCGGATTGTCGTCATGACCTGATGTAGCGGCGGAGTGCAGCCATCAGCGGAAAACGCAGAAAGACGTTCATTCGTGCTAAGCGCACCAGTAAAATATTATCATGAAAAGCGGCATCCTAAAAAGTTCAAATCTATATCACGCCACGATATCTCTAGCTACGCACAGAATGAGAGAACACTGAATATTATAAGATATTTAGGGCGGATTACAAGAAGAAACTTCGACAAGCTTTAAACGAATGTAAAAAGAACAAATTAGCTGAAAATTTAAACGAGGATAAAAAAGCATTTGGGTCGTTCGCCAGAGAGATTCAAAGAAATAAGTTAACTGCTAATTGACTCAAAAATTATAATGACGAAAGAGTAACCAGCAATTTAGAAAAGGTTAACTTATTAAATGTCTACTTTCAAAGTATCTTCACTAATATCTCACCGACTTCCTCCGATAGCTTACCAAATCGGCCATCCGATATCCAAAATTGAAATGTCAAATTATGAAATAGAACGTTTGCTGAAAGATTATTATTAGGTAATCTACCGGTTAAGGTAGGTTTGTGGATGGACATAATTACTAATTAAATAATTCGTGACCCCTAGCACAACACAAGATCCTACTCTACATCAGGTCCCTCTTCAGCTCTGAGTACTTTCTTCCTCCCTTCATCCCGTCCAACATCCCTATCCTGTTCCTTCCCTTTCCTCGTTTGCCTAACATTCTCCCCTCAGTTAATGTCTTCAACATCCCACTGCCGGTCAATAGTCCCTTCAGCCACTTCTCCTGCCTCCACAGGACTTCTCCCAACAAACCCCTTTCTTCGCCCACCATACCAAGTACTTCCTCATTTGTTTTCTTCTCTGTCCATTTCACCTCCTCCATTCTTAACCAAACCCACATTTCAAAAGCCTCCAGTCTACGTCTATCCTCCTGCTTCAATGACCACGTTTCTGCGCCGTACTGCGATGATTCCCTCCTCATAAATACTACGGATCAGCCCATATAGCCTCTTCCTGCCACATTTTCCCAAGCATTTTAAAAGTTCCTCGGGAATATTATCGACCCCCACGGCCTTATTTAGTTTCATCTCCCTTAATGCCCTTTCTATCTCATTGTCTAGTATGCCTGGACCTAAGCCATCTTCCTCTACGTCATGTTACTTTTCAATGTCTAACCTTGCTGGTCTACTATAGCTCTTTACTATATAGTTCTTCTATATATTCCTTCCATCTCTCTTGGATCTTTCCTGCGTTAACTATTACCTTACCCGCCTTATCTCCAACTGCAATCGCTGATCTCCCTTTCTTACTTCCCGATAAAGATTTAACTTTACTTACGGCGCACAGCGCACACTTTGTACAGCGCACCGATTTCACCCTTCCTCTGCAGACTTTCCATATCCTAGCACTGCGTCTTCCACCATGCTTCATTTGCTTTATATGTTGCCCGCCTCAATTTATTGTTTAATTCTTTGTGCTTCATTTTGCCTATCTCTGTATTGACATTCTTCCATTTTCTCCGTTCATCCATCTTTTTAATCATCTCATCTGTGATCCATGGTTTCCTAGTCCTTTTAGCGTAAACGGTTCCAATAGTGTCTTTTGCGGCTTTATACAACCTTTTCTTGATACTTTCCCATTTTTCTTCGATAGTACTTAGCTTTTTACCATCCTCCATGATTTCCTCTACCGCCTGTTGGTACTCCTGCCTTTTCAAACCATTTAATGTTTCTACATTCCACTTTCTAACTAGCCGCCCCTGCCTTATATTTTTGAAACGGACGCTACATTTCATAGCAACTTAATTGTGGTCAGAGCCCTCATCCGCTCCCGGGAAGCTGTGCGAATTTATCACAATGTTCCTAAACCTGTGTCTAACCAGGATATAATCTAGCTGGTACCTTTCTGAGTCACCTTGCATTTTCCATGTATACCTGCGTCTTTTGTAGTGTCTAAACCAAGTGTTGGTGATGACTAGCCCCTCTCTTCTGCAGAACTCAACTGCTTTCTCCCCGCGGTCATTCCTCGTGCCTAAATGTTAGTCCCCGACCTCATCACCATCTCTTTCTTCGCCTACTGTTGCATTCCGTTTCCCCATCGCTATCAAATGTTTCCCTGCAGGAGCACACGTGATTTTGTCCTCTGACTGATCGTATATCCTATCGACCTCTCTTCCTTACGGCTACTCGGTGGCATGTATACCTGAATAATAACTATGTTAGTCGGTTCTGCTTTTATCTCTACTAGTAGTATTCTATCCGTTACCTGCTCTACGTTGACTACGCTTCTTCCTACCCCTTCATTTAATACTATGGCCACCCCTCGTTGGCTCTTGTCCCCGCCGCTGTATATTAATCTATATTTAGCACTCCAGTAATCCCCGCTATCTCTCCATCTCACCTCGCATTGACCTAAAATATCTATATTTCCCCTTTCCATCTCTCGCTTGACATTCTCCAATTTCCCTGTCCTCATCATTGTCCTAACATTCCACGTTCCTATTTGAACTAATTTGGTCTTCTTCTCCAACGTCTTCTCTCCTGCTGCTGCTGGTTTTCCCTTGCAAGGGTTTCGTTGGATGACGACCGCGGAAGCCTTGCCTCCCCCGCTGCCGGGCAAGACACACGGCCGATTGGGCCGAGCCCCGTAGTTGCCAGGACTCAAAATATCTGTATAGTCCATCATATTTTTATCCATTACTAAAAAAGAAAGAAAGACTCGTACTTTTCCACAGATTTTATTATACGGTACAATACGGCCGTAGTATTAAATGAAGAGGTAGGAAGAAGCGTAGTCAACATAGAGCAGGTAACAGATAGAATACTACTAGTAGAGATAAAAGCAGAACCGACGAACTTAGTTATTATTCAGGTATACATGCCACCGAGCAACCATAAGGAAGAAGAGGTCGATAGGATATACGATCAGTCAGAGGACATAATCGCGTGTGTTCCTGCAGGGAAACATTTTATAGTGATGGGAGATTGGAATGCGACGGTAGGCGAAGGAAGAGATGGTGACAACGTCGGGGACTACGGTTTAGGCATGCGGAATGACCGCGGGGAGAAAGCAGTTGAGTTCTGCAGGAGACAGGGACTAGTCATCACCAACACTTGGTTTGCACACCACAAAAGACGCAGGTATACATGGAAAATGCCAGGTGACTCGGGCAGGTATCAGCTGGATTATATCCTGGTTAGACACAGGTTTAGGAACAGTGTGATAAATTCCCACAGCTTCCCGGGAGCGGATGCGGACTCAGACCACAATTTAGTTGTATGAAATGTAGGGTACGTTTCAAAAAGATAAGGCAGGGGCGGCGAGTTAGAAAATGGAATGTAGAAGCATTAAATTGGTTGAAAAGGAAGGAATACAATCAGGCGGTAGAGAAAATCATGGAGCATGAACATTAAAGTAAAACATTAAAGTAGGAGGGCAAAACTAGATCAGGTAGAACAGTTTATGTATCTCGGTAGTGTTTTGGACCAACACGGTCAAAGTAGTAGGGACGTAAAAAGAAGAATTGCGCTAGGCAAAGAGGCTTTCACAAGGAGGAGGGAGTTGATGACAGGGACTTTGAGTAAGGATGTTAAGAAAAGACTCGTGAAAACTTTGATATGGAGCGTAGCTATGTACGGTGCGGAAACGTGGTCATTGAAGCAGGAGGATAGACGTAGACTGGAGGCTTTTGAAATGTGGGTGTGGAGAAGAATGGAGAAGGTTAAATGGACAGAGAAGAAAACAAATGAGGAAGTACTTGGTATGTTGGGCGAAGAGAGGGGTTTGTTGGGTGCAATCCCCAGGAGGAAGGAAAAGTGGATGAAGGGGGTGTTGACCGGCAGTGGGCTGTTGAAGACTGTGATAGAGGGTAGAATGTTGGGCAAAAGAGGAAAGGGAAGGAACAGGATAGGGATGTTGGACGTGATGAAGGGAGGAAGAAAGTACTCAGAGATGAAGAGGTACCTGATATAGAGTAGGATGATGGATTTTGTGTTTTGTAGGAATAGTAAAATATTTGTTTGGTAGTTGTGTCCATCCAAAAACCTACCTTAACCGGTAGATTACCTTAAAAAAAAAAAAATATATATATATATATACACACACATATGATCTATGTTTGTGTATATATAAACATGGATAAAAATATCCTGGGTTTTTTTAAAGACATTTTGGATGGTCGGGTACAAAGTGTAGTCATAGATAAAGTTAGTTCAAAAGTTCAAGCCTGCTTCCGACTGCACCGAAACCACCGAGACTGTATGGCCTGCCCAAAATTCACAAGAAGGATATACCTCTCCGACCGATTGTGAGCCAGATTGACGTTCCGACTTACCGACTCGCCAAATACTTGGCGCGGTCTCTGCAGGACCACGTCGGACAGACACCCAGCTTCGTAAAAAACTCGACGCAATTCATTGACGTAATAAGAAACATCACCATCCATGACAACGATCTCATGGTCAGCTTCGACGTTGAATCGCTTTTCACCAGCGTCCCTATTGAGGAATCGCTAAATATCATGAAGGAACTCACCTGCCGCGGAATCCCTAAGGACTTTCCAGGATTGGTGGAGCATTGCCTCCGCAATTCCTTCTTCCTATGGAATGGTGACCATAACGAGCAGACGGAAGGAGCTGCGATGGGCTCACCCCTCTCCCCGGTTGTGGCCAACCTCTACATGGAGAGCTTCGAAAAGAAACACTGGAATCCTGGGACAAGCGGCCCTCACTGTGGCTAAGATATGTCGACGACACTTTTGTCATTTGGTCACACGGAGAGGGAGAATTAAAAAAGTTCCTGAAACATCTGAACTCACTGCATCAAGCCATCCACTTCACTATGGAGGTGGAAAAGGATCATCAACTGCCCTTCTTGGACGTCATGGTGAAGAGAAATAAAGGGAATGGGAGGCTTGGACACAGAGTATACAGGAAGCCTACTCACACCGACCGCTACCTTAATGCTGCATCGCACCACCATCCCAGTCAGAAGACCTCACTGGTAGACTTGTCAACTTGCATTCACTCGCAAGACACTTGTCAACCGAGCATATAAAATATGCGACTCCGATTCTATTCCCAACGAGAAGAAACACTTGACAACTGCCCTGCAAAGGAATAGATACAGCGCTCATATGATCCAAAAAAGGGCCGAGAAGGAAGAAAAGAAGAGACAAACCTGGGAGTCTTCCTCCCTGTTCCTGACAGGGAGGAAGACTCCAGACCACAACCGAAGGCTTACGTCACCATCCCCTTCATCGCAGGGACTTGGGAAAGAATTGTGCGGGTGTTAAGAAAGCATGATGTGGTAACCAGATTCAACTGCGTCACCAAGATAGCTGACACCTTACCCGGGCACAAGGATGAAATTTCACCGTTAATATCAGAAGGCGTGTACCAAGTGTCATGCTCCTGAGGCAAATGGTACATCGGTGAAACATGCAGAGCGCTGAAAACACGCATGAGTGAACATCAGAGAGCAACCAAGGCCAAACAGTGTAGAGCATCGGCCATCGCTGAGCACGCCTGGAGTGAACCCGGACGCTCTATTCTGTTCGACGACGCTAAAATAATGGCGAAAGAAGAAAAATACTTCCCGATGATAATCGGAGAGGCCATTGAAATCGTTAAAAGGCCAGAAAATTTTAACAGGGAGGATGGATATCCACTCCACAGTGCGTGGAAAAGAATTATTCCGCGCAAATATGAGGACGTTCCCTGATTGGCCAAGAAATTTCCCGGTATTGGCGCCGGATTTTCCCTAAATAAACGAGACAACGAGCTTCTTTTCATCCTTGACCTGAGGACGCCAGCAGGATAGCTGGCGAAACTGTTGTGCATTTAAACGACATACGCGGACGCAGCCCGAAAAATGTGGAAATCACATAGATAAAGTTAGCCCTGATGCAGTAGAAGTCACTTCAAGAGTCCACCAGAGAAGTGTTATCGGACCTCTTTTATTCTTTAGCTACGTTAACGAGATTATCTCCTTAGTCACTAGTAACATACGTTTATTCGCCGATGATGCAATGATTGACAGAGATATCCGGAGTCCTGAGGATAGTTGAGGCTTGCGGGGTATTATGTAGACGTAGATTAGTTTTAGCAAATTGCTTCCAAATGGTATCGAGTACAACGTTGGTGCGACGCTTGGCAATTGGAATTTAAGTAAAAAAAGGATGCGTAATGGTGAATTTTTGGCTTAGAAAAAGCTTTCTCCGCTGTACCAATAGTGCAATAAATATAACGTTTGAATTTTGAATGCAAAGCACAATGTAATGAGAGAAATAGTTTTATCGCTAATTGCAGGCTACTCGTTTATGGCTTCTTTTTTATTTCCTTTAATTTCGGTTATTATTTCATCAAATTCGGTTTCCTTTCTGACAAGGGTTGGTGAAATATCACGTGTCCTGTGCATAAAAGGCATTTGCAAAGCGAGGTTATAACAGCTTACATATAATTAATAATTGATATTTTATAAATAATATTGTTTGCTGCCCTGGTTCATCCTCGAGAATGATCCGCGTAAAAATTCGATTAGGTGCGTAAAAAATGGCGTATTGATTATTATTTACAGTTTGATTTTGCCGAAAAATATTTTATTAATTGCGAAGAATGTTTTAAGGCATGTCAACTTACACTAACATTTGTAGTTGGTGATGTTTTGGAATTATTTTATGTCAGCTGGGATCATTTCATTCTTATGTTATATATCCATTAAAGATTGGTTTTGGACGGTTCTCACCTGGTACACAGCATGTTCTACGTATCGCGTGAACGTTTTACATGCCTAAATCGCCTAATCCCTTCCTTCCTTCTCTGCCCAGCTCACCTTACCTTCTCCCCATTCCATCACGGAATTCAACTCCGACTCCACCCACCCCTTCCGCCTTCTTCGGATTGTACCCAACATGCTCCTTTGTTCTCTCGCCATATTTCCTTCAATCTTCCTTCCTCTTCGACTCTTTTCCTCCATTCTTCTCCACACCCGAATCTCAAGAGTATCCAATCTACGAACACTCGGCCTCTCGCCTCAAAGACCCGGTTTCGTATCCATACTGCTCAGCGCTCAGAGTTTAGTAATCTTCCCTCTAACGAATGCCGGGGTTGGCGTGTCGGATGGGGCGAGGGGTACCGAGGGGGCCAAAGGGGGCGGGCCCTCGTCGGGCGTAGCTTGCTCCCGCCGACTCCCAAGAGAAGCCTCCACATACACTCCTTGGGATTGCGTAACTCAAAGCTAACATCTGTACATCCGTTTTCACTATCTGGATCACTTCAGGACGAGAAATAGGGCAAATTCCTCCGTGGCTGACGAAAATTGACGTTAATCTGACAGCCCATCGATGCATAATTGGACCACATGATATAGAGGAGGTTCCGAGCGACACTTGGGTTGGCGGAGCCGAAAGAAACGAAGAGCTGAGGTGTCGCCGCCTGACCCTCTCTTGCGCCGAGGTCACTGGAGCGTAAAATGAAGATTTGGATCAAGTTTGTGGGAATTTTGAGTCGGGACATTCATTTTGCTACACTAAAGGTGAAAGGATAGTTGTTGAAATATTCTCAGCAGAAGATTCTCTGATAATGCTTCGTTTTACGGGAAAATGAAATTAAAACAAAACTGGAGCCCGCTAACTTCTACACGCAGGTGAAAAAGTTAGCAGAGGTCCGCAGAGGAAGCAGGAGAAGCGAAAATTGGCGAAACAAAGGTGGCCCTTGCAAAATAGAAAGCAAAGCGTAACTTGCCCTTCCACTACCAGCTGATAACTTCAGTACAAATGGGAGGCAGAATCAACAACAAAATTGCATAATAGCCAAACAACCTTATGCACTATTAAAATGGCGCAAAATCTTGAGCTCATTAAATAACAAAAAATAAAAAAAATATCGGGTCTTCGACAAATAATAAAATTACTTACAATTTACGAATAATCAGACCACACAGATAAATTATTAATATCATATTAAAGTAATGCAATTGCAATCTTAAGGAAATTATATCCATTTCAAGAATGAATCCCAAAGTTGGGATTTAATTACGTCAGAGGGCCCCTCACTATAAGGACAACCCTTTAGCGAATAAGACCAGAGAGACTCTTGCGGCATATTTACACCCATAGTCAAAAAGAAGGTAGGGCACATGATATGTCAACCGAAATAACTAATAATTAATTCTTGAATGTATTCACCATAGAATCCCTTCTGTCACCTCGGAGCCAAGGCCGACCCCATTCCACCCCGGAAGGTAAGAGGTTTCCATTCAACATCGTCTTCATCGAAAGAAGTCATCGTCTAAGAATAATCAAAAATAAGGGATACTTTCGAGACTAATCCTTCAATTCTCCTGGCTGAGGCGCAACGAGAAATTTTAATAAACTGAGAAATAGTCTACATTACCGCCAATCATCAAATGCTTTGCTCGTCTTGGTCGTGGAAAAGGTACGCATTTGGACCAAGTGTTGCGCCGTCCAATGGCAGATTCCGTTTTTTCCAAATCGCTGCGATGTTTTTTTAAGGACGTGAGAGCGGCCCATCGCGGGGGTGGGGCCCTCCCAGGTTATGGTTATTCCTCCTGAAAGTTATTCCTCTGCCCCCACCCCGGCGTCTTCACACCTGGTCCCACGCCCCCCGTGGCGGTCCACCGAGGGCCCCACACTCCTCCACCTGCCCCCGGGGGCGGCGGCAGATGAGAAGAGCCGCACACACACCACATCGGCCCCCGATTCGGAGAGTCGCCCCGTGGACAGCAACCGCCGCGACCATAAATCAAGGGCAACGGCCCTCCTTCCCGGCCCTGAGGCCTCCCACACCCAACCACGACCTCGCACTATCGCCCGCGACGATCTCTCATAGAAACACTCATTAGTTCTACTTCGCTCTCGACTCAGTTCCACCCGCACCCGCCCTCCTCTCTGATTATTTTCGACTGGCCCGGTGGGGGAGGCGGAAGGATGGCCGTCTTCCGCGCAGCCGCGGTCGCCGCCTCTTGCATCGCCCCCCACCCCCCGATCCCCCCCCCCCTCTTCCGCTCCGATCACGGGATCGATCGGAGTGGTTTTGGGTGAATCGCTTGATCGCGAGGAAGACTCCGCCACCGATGACATGGATTGAGGAGAATCGATAGATTTGGACGAACCCATAAATGAGTCTTACAAGCGCAAAGACTGCTTGAGTTATTCAAGTAGACAGCGAATAAAAAGGGCATTCAATGAGGAGAAAGGCACCCGGGAGATAATGTCCAAATAACGATCTTCTGTTGTTCACATAATGCATATTAATCAGAAAATTCTTAAGCGATTTGAATAAATTTTAATCGCAACCGCATAGTAGGTAGTTTGTAGAAGGATGTAACTGTCATTTTGAACTGTTCTCATTTGAAACGGGAGAAAATATACCTTATTTCTAATTATATCCCCTTTGTATTTTCACTTATTGCCTGAGAAATCAAACACAAAGATCAATTGCTTGCGGGCCTCCAGACTCCCCTTTCGGGAGCGCTTTCTTGCTTCGGAGGCGCCAAGTGAGGTCTCACTTCTTGCTTCACCCTTGCCCTCCCGGCCGGCCCTTCGTTCGTCCGAGGGTCTCCTGCCGCCGACGCCGGGCTCCCCGTCCACTTCTCCGCATCTGCCCTCTCCCTATACACGCCTCTCGCTCTCGATGTAATTACGACAGAAGAGCTCTATGGCCGGCGTAGATTGACTGTGAAATAGTCCAAGGAGCCTCGTCCCCCTCCAGGGATACCACACGCACGCAATTCACTCCAAACCCCCTGCAGGGAGAATATAGTACGTGTTTGATTATAGTCAGGGATCGGAGCGTATTAAACTCATAACTAGACAGATGCGTCCCGTGATTGAATGAGAGTAAACCCCTTGGCATGGGCAATTGCTCGTACTCAGGACTCCTGTGGATGTTTTTCCATAATTTGGAGGAGACGCCGATTAATAAATGCACATTCAGGTCAATTACAAACCGCTGGTTTGGAGTGAAATTATTTCTAACTACCATGCACGCCCTCTTGCAGAAACCAGGGCCGGTACTTTTTCCATCGATGTGATTTATGAGCGGAGTGCTATCGCTTTTAATCCCTCGCTGTCTCACTCACACACCTGCGCCCAAGGCACAACAAGTGGAAAGCATTTTTAAGTACTGGCAGAAAGAAGCCTGCAGTCAGAAAACATGAAGGATGAAAATGATTCTTTACACAAATTGAGTAGCTTCAGGCGTGATGTGGTGGAAGTCGAACTTAATGAATAACTGATCTTGTAGCACTTTTCGACTTGATAATTTTTTTTATTTTACGACCGGGTGTCGATGTATTACATCATCATCATCTGATGATGATGGAATACATCGACACCCGGTGGTAAAATAAATAAAAGGTCATCAAGTGGAAAAGTGCTTCGATCAGTTATTCATTAGATTCTTTACACGCCTAAAGGAACCAATATTCGTACGCACTTTGGTTACAAAATAGTCCACTTCAGCATATCAAAGTAAATATTCAATACAACCAAAGATGATGTCACTCTGGGATCGGGATGGTGCGGTTGCTAACCTACTGGATTGCCACCGAGAGGGCCCGGGCAGATATTTGTCAGTAGTATTCCGATCCCTACTCGAGGTGCTTTGTGGAGAGCACTTTGAGTGAGTCCGACGTATGATGGTGGGATGGGACGTTAAACTGTGGACCCCTTGGCACCTCTCGACAAAAGTAAGCTAATACCGACGCCGGGTTTCTCTCCACCCTTCCTTTCCCATCCATCCCTAATGGCGCAAATGACCTCAGCTGTCAGTCACCTCCCATAAAAATTACTCCCACTACTAACTACTATGATGTCAATCAAAGTGGCGCATATGCTGAATCCTGGAGAGTTTTAATTTTCCAAAAATTACCTTCCCATTTGTCTAGAACTTTTCTGGGCTAGAATAGTGTGTGTCTATTTCTCAGGAGGGGTATTTCTAGAGTAAAACGATATTCGCCGCGAATCTCGGTGAAAAGCCAATCGATAAGACACACGACAGCACTCTGGGTGTTCCCCATTGGTGCGGCGATCGAACTCCCCTTTTTATCTCCCTTCATTTGATTTGAAGAATCCTACTCCAGCAAGATTCCCAAGGCTTTCATTTTGCTCTGGACTGGATTTTCATAAGTTTCTAAGCCATAGACGGGCACACTCCGTAGGAGTATTTTCACTTCTCACTTCCTTGTTTTAACTCCACCGTTCCTTTTTACACGCTTTAACTTGGTTTCCTTGGGTAACACTAAAAAATTGAGAATGGTGTTTTGCTAACTTCCCGGTGTTAAGTCAACTTGAGTCTTCGCATGATCATGTTTGCCCGATGGCAATATCATGAAAGCTCCATCAAAGTTGGGTGAATCGCTCAGCAATTTTCTTGCCACCCCCGGTTTACATGTCGCCAGATATATTATGCAGCAAGGGTGGATACTATATCTATAGCAATGGCTAAGTGTGTTAAGGGAAATGAGTTTACATTTGAAGTTTTCAACTCAAATATTTGTACTCTACTTGTATTGTACTTCAAAACAAGATTGGAGTCCCTATCATCCTTTGCCATCCTCCAGGATGTTTGCGTTGCCAGGAAACTCATGCGTTCATTTCCGGAGAGATGGGGAGGAGGAGTCACGCGAATCCATCGCGGGAAGCACACGCACGCAAAGGAAGGAGAGCGTTCAGATCAAATCAGGGAAAAAATATTTCCAAGTCAAAAATTGTGCAATACCAAAACAATTATTTTGTGCCAAACTGCCACAAAAGTATAAAATAAATTTTTCTCCAGCAACCCGTAAATTTCTATTCACGAACAACTAAAAACAAGTTTGGGTTCCTTTCAGATCTCCGCTCAATTGACACCGCCTTAACTTATTAATCGTCTTAGGTCTGAAATTTACTGCTTATTAATATTTCAGTTTTAAGAAGTCGTCGAAGATTTTACATTTAGCGCGCGAGCATAAAAAATGCTCTCCATTGAAGAAGTATATTTTCTAATATTCAATGCATTCTGAAAACTATATTTTTAAAATGTTCTATAAAACTTAACTTTTGGCGCTGTCTTGCCGTCTACACGTTGGGTAAATATTTGGCTTGAGACATTTTATACCATGGCCCCTCTTTAATCACACAAAAATTGTCCGCTGGCTAAATCTTTGTGCCTTAATACATTATTTATCATTAAAAAAATATGAAGATCGCTCACCCTGGCAGTTAGTTGTTTTTTGGTTTCCATGGAAACACACAAACTGCATTCAGACTTCAAACCTCGGTGAGAAATTTAAATAGACCCCATTGAATCACTGCTTATTGGGAATTAGTAATAAAACAAATATTTTCGTGCTCAAATTGATAGATGCATTGGCCGATCCTTTCCATTTTTATTTATTTTACTCCACGGTATTTTAGACTACGGAGTATCTTCCTGCCTCTTCAGTGCTGTCTGACCGTCTTTTTTTCGGGTAATTTCAACTACTGACAAGCAATTACATTCACGGTGGCGACGAAAATAGTAGTGCCGAAAAAGAGCCATTTCCATTGCTCTCACAGCACTACCCTACGGGTCAGTAAAACGCACAAGACCTAAAACCTCGTCAAGGTAAAAGAGGGAGGGAGCACTTACGTCGGCCAAATTCGCTGGGAGCGGACCAACGACATTAACAGGAAAACAAACTTGCTGTCACCAAAAAAATTTCTCGCAACATATTAGACAAGAATATAACGGTAACCCACTGCGTAGGAAAAAAATTCTCACCATCTCTCAATCATCACATTTAAATTTATTCGGCTAATTACTAAACCTAAGCTAACTGCTGCTTGCATGATGCTATTTATTTCCTATTTGACAAAATGATTTACTGGAATTTATCAATTGTAGTCATGTAATGCGTGCATCAAAAATTATATTATATCAAAATAATTGAAGGTAAACCATTGTGCCTTTATTTGGGTATTTGTTTTAAAAAATAGTTTAAATTTGTCCTATGAAGTGAAGACATACGTGTACTTTATAGGTTGCTTATTATTTCCGAAGTTTTTCACAAAATTCTGATTGCTGATAGAGTGGAATATTTGAAGTTTTCCTGATTGAAAATTAAAGTTACCACTGCACACTATCATGGAAATGTATTTGGAAATTCACAAATATCAATTATGATGACTTTGAATTTATTCAAACTATACTCAACGAACTTAAATTTATCCATGGAACAGCTGAAAAAGCTTAGCAGGAATAATACTATTCATAAAACTCCATAGTTCCTAAAACAAGCAATTGTTTCTACCTGATACTGATGCACGGCTTCAATCCAACAACAGAGAGATATAAGAATAAGCAGTCATTTTCATTATAATATAATTCTATCTTAAAAATTCCAAAGAAACTGCGGGAGATGCCGCAACAGTAACTTTTAACGGAGTCATCCGCTAATGTGCATTTCAATGCAACAATTTCAGAGCGTAAAAATCATTCGCCTTGACTGGGACTCGAACCCAGATCCCTCAATATCCGGTTGAGTGCGGATTGCGGATGCATGTGACATTGTATGTACGGTAATTCGTCATAACATCTAGTTCCTTTAAAAGCCCCAAAAATTTCAGAATTTAAGAGGACGCCTCGGTAGCTAAAGTGGCTAAGCACTCAACCGGATATTGAGGGATCTGGGTTCGAGTCCCAGTCAAGGCGAATGGTTTTTTACGCTCTGAAATTGTTGCATTGTAATTCTATCTTCATCCCCAAACGGCACTCCATTCTTTACGTTTAACTGATGACTTTGCCTTACTCTTTTAGCCATAAAATTTATTGCGCGATTCTTACCTTTATCTCGCATTTAATTTTTACGATCTTATAGCAGTCGCCCCGCAGCTTGGGCACGTAGTGTTGCAAATAACCCTGGAATCCGGTTGCCCTCTAAAATAACCATTTGGCACAATTCAAATTGTGTCGTCGTAATGGAGCATACCACTTCTTCAGAGTCGACTCCCATTCGTTTTGCCTTGTCTTCTCCATCGCGGATCGCCTCCGGGCCGTTAAAGATTTTGATGGGAATTCTTCGGGCGACTTATTTTTCTTCAACTAGACCCCCACCCTTGTGATCTTGAGGATTAGAGGCAAAGTATGAAAATTCTTCGAGACCGACACGTCAAAGGTCGTAAAAATTAAGCGACAAAAGTGGAATGCCCTCATTTTCTGTTTGTTTTATTTATTTTCTTGAAAACATTACGATTTTGCTCGGCCGGCTGCGAATTCCTCCATTCCAAATACCGCCCGCTCTCAGAAGGGTTTTTTGAAACCATTTGCAATTCAATTTAAGACTTCCTCTCAATCACACAACGCGATAAAGTTTTGACTCATCCTGAGTACTGGAGTGAAGGAGGGTCTTTTCTTATGAATTATTGTCTGGTCAAATTATTTAGGCAAATTTTGAGGAGGCATTTTGACTGAGGGCGCTCCTTTAGGGCGACGAGGAGGGAGGGTCGTCATCCTAGCTTGTCGCCTCACCTGCGACGTCGCTCGGGACAGAATCAAAATGGCGCCGACAACCGCTGGTGAAGCATGGGCAATATATTCGGACCTTTAGAACAAAATGAAATCCTCGTAAAATATGACAAAGTAATTTTATTACTGACCAAAAAGGGAGCCTTTTCATGGCAGAATATTGCCCTTGACCGGTATTGAGCGCTTATTACGAACGCCCGACTTGGCGAGGAAACGAAGACGAGGTGACTGTGGCGAATATAACTTTTGGATATTCTTTGCAGAGGAAAAAAGATAATTGGGTGGTGTGAAAAGTTTCCGACCTCAGAAAATTTCAGAAAAAATGTCTTGTATCTTGCTAGTTCGGAAACTTTTCAGACCACCCTCGTATTTTAACTGTTTTTTGCGAAAGACGTGTTTGGATGTTAAAATGTTTCGTGACTGCCTGTCATTGAAAAATGATAACACTAAAATACACAAATACTGCATTCAGACGATCACGCGTATGTAGTTCGTATATCCGCCCAACAATCAGCAAACGATATCTTTGAAACATAGTCGTCGATTGCTGATTAAGAGGTGCTCTGGATCTTAATGACGCCAGGCAGGACAAATTCTTGGTTTGTTATCCAAATGCTCTTTAAACTATGCATTTAGTTTTCCTCAAATTACATGCATATCCCTTCATCTTTTCCATTCTTCATATATGTTAATCACGGTGGTATACTTGGAAATAAGGAGCGAACTAGATCGCAAGCTACTCTCTAGAGAATTAGACACAATCTCGGGTTGGTGCACGGAACGGGGATTAATGCTTAATATAGACGACTGCACAGTTTTGAAATTTAGGAACAAAGTAAGTTGCCAGCAGGATATAAATCATGAAAGTTAGGCCTCATTTTGAATATGCCGCAAGTTCGTTTGATCCATGGGGAAAATTTGGCAAAAAGAATCAGATAAAGTCCAGAGAAAATCCGCCGGATTCGTGAAAAATTGGCAAAAAATAAGAAGACGAGTGTGAGAGACCTTTTTAGGGGAATTAGGCTGGGAGCCACTTGAGATGCGAAAAAACAAGCGAGACTTATACTTTAAGGAAAGGTTCAGAACAAACGAGTTTAACTATGACACTGAAGGAATCATTATAATGGCCCCACACTACTCAGGTAGATCAGACCGCAGAGATAAAATAAGGAAGATAGACTCCGATACGGATAAATTCAAATGCAGTCGTAGGTGCATGTGTATGTTAGTTGATTTTATATACAGGTGTTTATTAGACAGGTATTAGACAGCATTCAGACTTGGTCATTGCATAATTCAGTGGTAATTGGATGGTGCCATCGTTCCTTGTAGTTGAATCACTTATTGGAGTTTATGCAAACCAATATTTTCATTATTTTTTTCAAAAATTGGGATCATATGAGAAACAAGATGTAGTCTTGGGAATCATAGTATGTAACAAACACATTGATACGCTTCATGTCCGGGCGCCGCCCACACACGCCCTTTGGCCGGTTGTCGCGTAAATGAATTTGCGGGTCTAATGCATTTGTGAATTGTCCGTCCGGAATAATTAGAATGCTGTGACTACAATGCCCGTGAACCAGTCATCAACAACTATATCTACATAATACCCCGTAAGCCTCCGCAAGGGCGTATGGTGGGGGGTGTTAGGTTACCACCCAAAAATAGAAAAGAATCACATGCAAAACCAACAAATGTATGCCAAGCCACACCCACAGAGACCTTGTATGTATATTCATGCAAAAACTATTTTTACCTACGCACAAATATACAGGTATGTTCGTGTGTATACTATGATTCCCAAGACTACATCTTGTTTCTCATATGATCCCAATTTTTTAAAAAAATAATGAAAATATTGGTTTGAATAAACTCCAATAAGTGGTTCAACTACAAGGAGCGATGGCACCATCCAATTACCACTGAATTATGCAATGACCAAGTCTGAATTCTGTCTAATAAATAACTAGCCGTAAATAATTAGCCCTATCTTATAAAGAGTAAAAGGAAAAGTATTGATAGCGCCTTGTTGCGTCTTTTATTTTATTTATTATTATTTTGGGGATTAACACTTAATATAGATAAATGCGCAGTTTTGAAATTTTGGAACAAGGGAAGCGAGGAACAGGATATAAAATACGATGTAGAGGATTCAGTACTGACTACGGCCAATCAAGTTAAATATTTGGGGGTTGTTCTAACACCACACCTTTCATGGGGAGCACATATCAGGACAATATGCGGATCAGCTTTAAAGAAACTTGGCTCCATAAAACGAGTGGCGGGGAAATGTAATGAGAAAGTTAAAGAGAGGTGTTAGTTTGCTCTAGTTAGACCTCATTTGGAATATGCCGCAAGTATTTGGGATCCGTGGGAGAAAATTTGGCAAAAAGAATTAGATAAAGTCCAGAGAAAATCCGCTAGATTCCTTAAAAATTGTTATGATAAGAACACAAGTGTGACAGGTCTCTTAGGGGATTTAGGCTGGGAACCACTTGAAGTGCGGAGAGAACAAGCGAGGCTTAGACTTTTAGAAAGGTTCAGAACAAATGAGTTTAACTATGACACTGAAGGAATTATAATGGCCCCACACTACTTAGGTAGATCAGACCACAAAGATAAACTAAGGGAGATAGATTCCAGGACAGATAGGTACAAATACTCATTCTTTCCCCAAACAATCAGAAATCATAATAGTAAGAAACCGAAGTCACTTTAGAAATATTGAAAACATTAAATTTACAAGTCGGAGCAAAGTTAAACACTGCAAAGCTGTTAGGTATACTTTCAGGTGCATGTGTATGTAAGATGTAGATTGAGTGTTTGCATGTGTGGGGTGTAAGTGTTCTTGCATGAATGTATGCCATGTTTTTTTGTGGATGTATGAATTTGTGGTTCTTGCATGCGGTATTTTTTTTTCTTTTCTAAATTACGGGCGGTGTCCTAACACCCCCCGCCACACACCCTTGCGGCGGCTTGCGGGGTATTAAGTAGATGTAGATTTATTTGAGGACTTTCTCATTTTTACAAAATTTAGTATCAAATGTGTGTGCGGAATGGGATTGTATTCAGGCACAGCTATTGAAGTTTGGGTATGACGTCCTATAGGTTGCGATGGTCCAGTGGTAGATAGGTGGACTACTGATATGGGTGCCCGGGTTCGATACTCGAGCGGTATCTGTAGCTTCACTCAAACTGTATGATTTGTAGTGTATCAGATTATCTTTGGGAAACCCTAACCGGCACAGGGAAAGGAACTGAAAACCTCTTAATACCCTCTGTGAATTTCACACGCCGTATAGGGCCGGGTGAGCTCTACCATCACCTACCAAACCGACCTTCGGGTTGATTACTGTGTTTATGGTGTGACGTTCTATTTCCATTAAAGAGCAATAAAAAAGTGAACGATGCAAATAATTCTCATTTCCGGCGGCGAATAATAAGTACTTAGCCAAAGAAATCATAGAATCCATTTGAAGAAGCAAGATTGCTTATCTTCTAGTCCACTTGGCAGCACTTGTAAGATCATTCACGGGCAGGATACATTGATTTGAAATAGCTCAAACTTAACAGAAAAAGAATGCATTTAGATTTAAAATACTGAGAATCAACACATGTTTTCCTCGCCTCGTAGTCATGGGCACAACATTAACGCCGACTCCCTGCGCACCAAACGACGGTGTCCACTATTCATAAGAAATTGAAATGAAATTATATTTCTTAGTTGAAAACGTATTTATGTATGTTTATCAAAGTTTTAAGTTTATCGTCAAACGAAGCAATGCTGGTCAAATCAGTCTTTGAATTACATACATTAATATTGCCTATATTCAAGTGCCTAAACAGCTGTTACTGTTCGATTTGCAATGAGACAAAGTTTTCCTTTCCCGGGAATCAAACTGCGGACTGCTCCATGGCAGGGCGGGTACGGTAAGAGGTAACGCTGCCCGAGATTCTTAATAATCGAAGAAATCTTTGGTAAAGAACTGAAAAATATCTGCAAGGAACTGAAAATTATTAGCAAGGATTAGTAGCAAAATTAGTTTTCGTAGCATATGAGAGCCTAATAAGTCATATGGAAATTCAAGGCGACTTTATTTAGATAGTTCAGCATCCCGCAATTCCCATCTAGGGTGTGTATACACACCAGACTGTTGTGACCCGAATATTTTAACCCCCACCGCGGTAGGACAATGTTATTCCGATCCATTATAGTTAATGGAAATAATCGCATCTTAAATCTAACTATTTTACACTTAATCCCTCTAATTTTGCAAACATGATATCCTACAATGGGGATAATAATACATTTTCGACATCGCTTCTAAAGAGACGTCCTTCATATTCATGCAAGTGTAATTTAATCTTCGCCCCGTGAGTGATTCATAACCAGGCTGCTCTGATATTTTGGATATTTGGGTTAACGACTATGATGCTGATATGAAATGGAAGTGTCCATTCCACGTGTTCAGCTCTGCAAAATATGGTCTCTCTCTCTCTCTCTGTATGACAAAACAAACTGACCAACGCATTCCAAAGTTTATATTTCAATTAATTAATTATGGGTTAAGAAAAGGACTTAAAGCGCTAGAGCATTCGCCCGCTCACGAGATAAAACCCTTTCTAGAATATTTACCACAGTAAGGAATTTAGGGTTCAGTGATAGGGCTGAGATCCGATTCTTAGTTCTTGTATGCTTTTCTACCGTTTCAACTTGTTTTCAATGGTAAGAAAATCTTCATGCAATATATTGTTTGATTTTCAATGAAGTACTACATCTATCAATAAAATTGAAGAAATGTCGAATTAGAAATATAATGACACACTGGTCACACAAAGATAATTAAAACTTTTCGGGCCCAGATTGAATTAGGTAGATTCTTGGTGACGATGGCAATGTGTGAACAGAATATTCACGAACTTATGAAGCACGTGAATTTAATTTCGATATTTTGTCCTTATGGGCGTTTCTTTATTCTGCATGTAGTTTCACATTTCTTATGAATACTTTATCATCTCTTCGATTGGTAGACATAGGAACCTATTCATTGAGGCCCGCCACACATTTTCCTCCTAGAAGTGGTGGCATTTAAACCGATACTTCCTGGTCCATCGGGAATCAACCTCCATTGGCTAAGCCTTTTTTACACAATTTGTGGGGCTTCCAGGCAGGTAACCGTCTCTCCCGTTTCAAGGTTGCTTCAGACCCTATTGCCCCCATCACTTCATAGATCGCTGGCGCCATTCGCACCATAAAACAGGGACGTTAGTGTTTTATCGTCTTTAATATGATCCCTTGCGATGACTCCATTAGCTTTATGGCAGACTCCGAGACTTCTAAGGACGTCTTTACGGCTCGCAGGATAGGCTCCGTCTCCCTTTAAAAACCCATTTCCTATTCCATACAATAGACATCAGATCGCCACTAGTCTACGCCGGAACAATATAACAATGGTGAACAATGAGTGAATTCCCCCACAGCAGTCCACATTTCCAAAGAGCATGAGTCGAAAGGGCGCCGATTCGAATGGTGTTAAAATTTACGAGAGCAAATTAAACTAGAATCTTCTTCTCACTCTGTGTCTTTGAAATGCCAACTCCAACGGCTCGTGAGGTAAGCCCGATGAGCTAAAACAAACATTGACTTTTCATACCGCGGCAGCGCTGCTCTGGAATGAAAGTTCTCAGTTTTAGTTTTAGGAATCACTCCGGGAAATATTCATTTGCTCCAGACTACCTCATCCACAGAGGAGAGCAAAGTTGAATTATTCTATTTATTATATGGCAAGTATCCCATCCCCCATGGACCCCTTCGCCGAATGGATGAGCGTGTCGTTGTCAGTGGTCGGTCCGGTGATCCAGCACTCTCTTGCTGAATATGCTGCCATCCGTCAAGTTCGCCTGACGCAGAATTAATAGCCGTCTCTTATACAGGTCGAAATATAGATGAGAATAAAAAGCTAGGAGCGCTCTTACTATAAGCAAGTAACAGCAGTGAACATGGAGTAGAGTTAATAATAATTGGTGGGCCTGATTGCTCTGGAGAGTGGAGGATGGGCGGGCGGAAGACGGACGGCCAAGTTACGAGGACCCGACATACCACTGATCTAAGAGCAGCCTGGAAGTTATCCCCTGGGATAATCGCAGTTCTATGAATGTTAACCACACCTAATTTAATGCCTTCACTAACACAATGAAAGAGCTTGTGGACTAGTAAGAGAATATGATATGATCTGGGATTGAACACCACGAAATCTAAGATGATGAACATTACAGATCCGGAAGAGAACTCAGCCTGGACTCAGCCAGGCGATATCTAAAAGACAATATTCAAGACAAGAAATAATGGGAGACAGAAATGTGGAAGGAAATAAAAGTAAGAATAGCGTTCGGCATAGTAGCATGCAAAAGAAAAATTTGTTCCGCCTCTGTTCATCTAAAACCTACCTTGTTAGAATAACAACTAATGAAATATTTCATTATATTGATTAGAAAATTTCTCCTCGGGAAACAGCTAATAACGTATTATTGTTTTTATTGTGAGTTCCAAAATACTTCAATTGATTAATGAAAAATGATTGGACGCTCTTTTATAGTACTTTGCTAAAAAAATATGAGACGCCACATTAAATGTGATGGTTAAGATTGTTTCAGATCACATAAAGAGGCCCCAATGGCTAAGTAGCAGAGAGAGGGAAGTTTGCAAATTATCGTAGGATGGACCTCTCTTCCTGGTTGATCAAGCTAGCACTCCGTTGGAGGGGTGAGGGAAGAGTTCCGCTTAGTCGACTCGTAGAACCACAGCTGCCACCCCTATCTCTAATTGTTGGCGATTAGCCAATGACATCACTCAGATATTTGGACTGGATTGCGACTTGGAAATACTCCCGAAGATTTAAACGGATGGATGGTTAACGGAATATCCAAACCGAAGCGGATTGGTTAGCCGACCGATCGGCGCGCAGTCGAATCGATTGAATCGCTTCGACTGCCTACAACTCCTGCGCACGATCCCCCGCCCCTCTGCCTTCCCCATCTTGCCCACCCCTGCCCGCTCCCGCATCGGAGCGGGCAGAGTGTGGGCTACGTCAGGAGCTTCAGTTTTTTCGATGATTGTGATTTCGGCGCGAGACAAATATCGTGCGTGGACGGAGGACATTATGCACTTTGAGCCACGCCGCACCCGGCGAGGTTTTCCCTTCTGTCTCGGGAAGAATGCCTATCGCGGCGGCGTAATCTTGCTCCGGAGGGAGGAGAGGGGTTTGCCGATCGCAGCGATAGGGAGTCGCGGAGGAGCATCCCTCCACATTCTCGTCCCCACCCCCATGGCCCCCTCCGGGAGAGAGACTCACGATTACGCCGGCACCCCCCGCCGCGACACCTGCCCATCCCCCCGGGCTTAAATTGGCCGTCGGTGCTCCTCAACCTCCTCTCTCTCCCAGCCATCCTCCTTTCTCCCAAAATCAAAAGTCTCCCTTCTTCTTCGGGCCAACGCGGCTCTCTATCCTGGACCTGCGGTGGATTTTGTCTCAAGTAAATGTTTCCAGTATGTTTTGAAGTGTTTGTACTTATATTTCCAGCAAATTCAAATATAAATGACGGCAATTGACTGGGCATAGAAGAAAACGTCCATATTGCATTGATAAGCTCTTGCTCTCTTTCACTTCATGAAATTTGATTTTTAAACGCAGATATAGTATTTTTACTCGCCGATTCATTTGCCTTTCAGGTGATTAAGGCTCGCAAATGGGTGCGGGGAATTTTTTATCATTTTTTATCACTTGTAAGTAATCAGTTTCCATTTCGTCATCCATTACCACTAAATACGAGTTACATCTACGTGGTGCCCAGCAAACCACCGATATGCTGTGTGAGAGGGAAGGATTAAGCACTTGGTATGCAAAATCAAAATTTAAGATTTTATTAACGGTTAGTCACGACAAATGTGCTATATAATTCAAATAATAATAATAAAGATTTTGATAGATAACGGCGCATGCACTGCGGCATTTTAGTGTATATATGCCCGTACTCCTCTACGCATAAAGGAGAAGCTGCCAGTTATAACATATTAAGATTTTATGACATCATTGCAACATTCTATGTTACTTAGACTGAAGAAAGAAAAAGAAATACTTTTCCCCCATAGCGTTGTCGCTAACAGTTATTTTAATCTCTTCTCATCCGTGGGGAAATTACATCTATATGTATCAGTCGGTTCTACACTTGATTTCTCTAATCTTAATCGCCTACCACAATAATATATATCTAATATTACCGGGTCTATCAAAAATATTTAGCATTATCGCTAAAGAGATGTGTTCTGTAATATAACCTTCTCTCCGTGAGTAATTCCCACCCTAACTCCACTAATAATTTTAATACACTGCTCAGTTTGTCATGGCAACGTTTTACAGATCTAGCTCCGCCTCTTCATTTTTCTCCTTTCCCCAAGAAGTGGCTGATAGGAATACCAGGAACTTTAATTCAAGCATTAATGTTAATTCATATTATTTCCACATTAATTGTGAAATGAATTCAAAAGAAAAAATCACGGGGTGATGTTGAGCAATCAACCAATGAGATTTGCGATGCCACACGACATGAATAATTAAGCTCTAATAAAGCGTGACTGATAAATTAAAACTATTCTACGCGGAATATGCATCCGTTTAGTTATTTTCAGCGCAACGTTTACCCGTACCCGTCTGGGCAGTTGTATGTACTTCACTCTCTGCCCAATATCGTTTGAAGAGGTGGGTGGCGGCATGCTACCTGCAGTGCATTAATTAAAGGAAAATAAGTAATTGATTGCTCAACCTGTCCAAAAAAATATCTTTCTATATAACTTCTCATTCGCTGCTCCTATTGGCTATGATGGAAATGCTGCGTGCGCCAAGTTTCTTGAGGGATTTTTCTAAAGGAAGAAGGAAATCTTCTTACATGAAACCGCTAAACACATTATTGAATAATTTAAGGCAGACACATATGGGAAGACGCATGCAGCGTATGCGGTGAAGTTTAATGCAATATTTTAAATAAAGAAGTCATCTAAATTTAGATGAAAATTTTATCCAACTTATTAAACATTTAGGCAGTTTCGACTTAGAGCACGAGTAGCTAGCCGATATATATGTAGAACGTGTCTTCCCTAGAAACAGATGTATGTATGCATTTGTTTCTGATTACCTAGTTATGCTTCTGCATCTACCATTGCTGCAAAGTAGTATATAAAAGCCATAAATATTCCAAATGCAAATTACAAAGGGCTCTTTAAGCAACAGAGATTTCATTACAAGAAGTGATTATGCCTTGAAATTGCCCGATTTCCGTTTTCTGCTTTTAGAACCAGTCCAAATATACACAAGTATGGGTCTTTCACATCGTATGAAAAGCGTCAGAATAACAGAAAGGGGGATAACCATCCATATAGAGGTGTTTATGCTTTGCCAACTCTGAGATCCATTCAATTTGTAACCATTAATTCGTACTTTAAAAGCTAAAACTTTCAAGATGTTCTCTCATTTGGCTAATAAATTTATTTTCATTAAAAACTTTTCACGAAGAATCATCGAACAGTGAAGGAAGGGTATAAGTTTCAATTCTTCACTTAATACAAAAATTAGAGTTCGCGTCTCATAATATCTAATCTGTAGGGTTGTGTTTATCCTTCCACCTAGACTAAGTTAACTCCATGATGACTGCATGTCAAGTATCGGAATTTCATGCACTATTGACTTTGCATATGTACAATGGGGACTTCTAGAATGGTCATGATGAAAGCAATGGCGAACTTCGTCTCATTTACGAAACGAGCACTTGTTTATCGGCGTAAATAACAACTAATATTTTAACTGCAATTCACGTATTTTTTACATAAAAATATTTATCATAGTATCATAAGGAAAATGGTTTATTCAATCTTTTAGTTTTTAGATTGCAAGAAACGTTTTGTAAAATCTCAAGTCGTTTATGAAATAGCGTTTTGAGTGTTTTATACGATTAAGATGTATTCTAAATCATTTTCAGGTATTATCTAAATCGTGCGATTTTTCCGTTAACAACACAGGTACGCGTCGAATACAGTAAGGCGACACTTATAAATTAATTAATCCATTGTGACGAAAGACGAGTGGATGGAAGATAAGATCGATGGATGATACGGAGCCAGATCATCTGCAGAGTAAGTCTCACGTAGAGAAAGCCGCATCTCCAGACCAAAAGACCGTTCTTTTGTGGACTCCCTGGAGCAAGCGAGCGGAACCGTTCTCGGAAGGGGAGTCATTCGGACGACTTCCGGTGCCAGGCCATCCGGCGAGCGGAAGAGAAAAGAGAGGAAGGCACAAATTAACGAGGCCACGATTAAAAAAAGTGCGATGAAAGATCTGGCGCGTGAAAATTCGTGATCAACCTTGTACGGATGTGTTCCCAAGGATACTGTACACCCTCCTGGCGGTAAGCTGCGTCAATTTCATGGCTCTGCTGTTGAAAAAGACACGTCTCATTTAAACAGATATTTAAATACGATGCCATCGGACTTCACAATTTTTTTACTGTAGAATTTTCAATGCAATGTTTCGTGAACGATGGATTTGTAATGTTAGTTTACACATTTATCGCTTGCCATTGCTTATCATAAATATTGACTTAGATGTTAGGTAAATTAAGTTGCCAGTAAGAATGCACATGATTTACGAGGAAAGGCTTTTCATCTGCATCTTCATAACACCCTGCGAGCCACCGGGAAGTTATGCGGAAAGGGATGTATCCACACTAGGGATGCGTAGCACACCAACAGATAAAGTCACGCAACATGTATGAGACACAACTAAAGAAAACCCTTCTGATATGGAAATAAACTTGTAATCACTTAGTGGACTCAACAAAGGAAATAATGCCATTAAGGTGGGAGCGTAAATAAAAACTTTCAAAATCGTTTGGCCGTTATATAAAAATAAAATTATTCAAACGTTAAAAGTTCAAAATGACAGATCTTCATTACGTAATTGAATGGGTTTGATTAAAGTCAAAAAAATACTTTGGAACTATAAGTTTTTCACGAACTCTTACTTTAGCAGGAAAAATTGTTCAATAATTTCATATTAGCAAACGTATTTTCTTATAGTTCCGATGTTTAAATAGAAAAGACGCCATGTCAAAGAAATAGAAAATAATTTTATCAATTTTGGTACCTAAAATTTTGTCAATCTCAAAGTGTATCTTATCACAAATTTCGACATACTAAGTGAATACGATTTGAAATGATTTTTGTTTATTTTGAAAAATCCTTAATTTGTCATTACAACTTAATTTTCATAAGCTCAAATCGCAACTTGATCTTGATATAATTTCCAAATGGTGGGTTAGTATATGTATGTAGATAGATAAAGTTCCTATAAAAGTTTTTGTTAATTATGATTCAGGTTATCTGATCCATATTATGCATCACCTCTTCTGAAACATAAGCCTTAAATTTGGAACTGAAAAGTAAATGGGTAATATTTTTGGTAATATTTATGTATTTAGTAAATGGGTAATATTTATATTTTGTGTGCGGTTTTAACTCGTCAGAGATTATTAATTTTTTCTTCCAAAGTATTCGACGTCTAAAAATGGCAAATTTAGGATTATATACTTTCTTCGAATCCTAATCATGTAAGGTATTATTCGTTTCGCGCTTCAAAGCATTTCACAACTTTTGCCAAAAAATTAAGAACAACAAGCTACTATAAAATAGTCGTTCATATACACAAAATTTAACTTTATTGATAATGTTTGGAGAGTCAATAGTTGAAATGAACTGATCAACAAATATCCAGGTTCCATAAAAAGACCTGGTTCATAAAAATGTCGTATTCTAAGTTCAAGTCTGAAATCACGTCGCTGGAGTGTCACGGACGGCGGACCTCGATCAGAGTGATTCTAATTTCGCCCTTTTCCAAGCGTACATTTGTAAAAAAAAAGCAACACACATACGATTCCCCGTTGAGGAAGAACTGGATTGGAGAGCAGAGTTTTTTTTCCATTTCCTCTTTCAGTTCGCGGAGGACGTCATTTTCACCGCACCGCCGGTCGTTCTAGATGATACAGGGTCGCACCCAAAAGTGGTAGGACTGATTTTCTCTGGTGCGAACGGAGCGGTGGAGGGAGGTCTGCCTGGCAGGGTAAGGTGGAGGGGGCTCTTAGCAACAGACCGACCCCAAATTCCGTCGCCTGCGGGCTGTCGTTGAGTGAGAACACCGTTTTTAGTGAAGCAAGTTTTTGGTCCGCGTCGAAAAACAAAATGAATCCGAATTTTGAGTCACGTTATTCCGTGAAGTTTTGTGCGAAACTCGAGAAGACGGCTATTGACACCCTCCATATGATCAGCAGGCTTATGGGGACACTGCCTTAAGCCGTTCCACATTATTTGAGTGGCGCAGGTTGTTTAATGAGGGTAGGGAGCTCGTTGAAGACGACCATCGCTCCGGACGGCCGTCGACGGCAAGAACCGACACGAATGTGGACAGAGTGAGGACACTGCTGAACACAGACCGACGCTTAACCAGTGAAGAAATTGCAGACCAGTTGGGTCTGTCTGCATCCAACGTCCAACGCATTATTTCACAGGATTTGGCCATGCGCAAGATGTGCGCCAAGATGGTGCCGAAAATTCTGAGCTCACCGTGCCATGGCGCGCTCGTCGTCAGACAGCTCCTGGCCAAATACGGCGTTGCCACATTGCCGCACCCGCCCTATTCTCCCGATCTGGCACCACCGGACTTCTTCTTCTTCCCCCTGATGAAAATACAGCTCAAGGGACGACGTTTTGACTCGATAAAGGCCGTTCAAGAGGCTTCGACGAGGGTCATCAACGGCATCCCCAAAGAAAATTTCCAGCGGGCGTACGGGGAATGGGAGCAACGTTATACTAAGTGTGTAGCAGCTCAAGGAGCATACTTTGAAGATTATTAAGTCGATGCAAATATATCATCAATAAAATTCTTGTAAAAAAATCAGTCCTACCACTTTTGGGTGCGACCCTGTATGCATCTCCGTATCCACCGTCCCCCCACTCCCGATTTCGACACCCACCCACGCTCCCTCCTCCTCCGGGCAGGGACGTCCGCCGGGGTGACGGTGGGCGACGAGCGCCCGCCGAGAGGCGCTGCGCACCGAGGACCACGACGGAACTGGCCGGCGGGAAGCTGAGGGGAGGGAGCGGTTGGGAGACTTGAGCGGGTGGGGAGAAGGGTGACTTCAACGACCAATGAATTGGGGGCTGGTTTTTTCCCTCGTTGCAAGGAAGGTTGGGCGGACAGACGGGCGGATGTGATGGAATCGAAGCCTTTTTTCTGCACCCCGCGGCCAGCCCGCCCTGTGCCTGCACCTCTGACTCACCATTATTCCTCCTTCGCCGCTTTCCCCGTCCACGCCCGCCTCCCTCCCTCGCCCGCCCAGTGATGGGCCGCCCCTTCCACTCTCCGTTTGCCCCTTTCTGCTTTTTACTCGCTCTCCGAGCCGGTTAACGAAAAGATTTCCATCGCTGGACTGGGAAGGAAGAATGGGTTCGGGCACGCGAGGATGAGATGGCGAGATTATAAATGGAAAGGGCCGAAAGAGGACGACTAGTTTCCGAAAGAGAAAGGATTCAGCTCGACGAATATTTTGTCGAATAAATTAACTGATGAATATCGCACAAGTAATGAGTTCGTACATTCTTTCCCATTTAACTCAGTCATTTGAGAAAATTCTTTTTCAGCGCACCAGTTTCCTTATTTCGGAGCACATTTCAGCATACGTATTTTAAAAAATTATTGAAAAAAGAATGTGAGTCATATTTCGGAATGGTATGTCGGCTGGAGGACCAAGTTTTTAATTTTAAACGATGAAGATAATTCTCAAATTTCAATTTCCCCGACTTGCACGCCATGTTCTAAATATTTAAAATCGATTGGAAGGGACAATACTCTTAGGCATCTGACGCTGAATCTTTTTCTTTGGACCTTTACGCTCTTTAACATATATGCTATATCCTTCTCCTTCTACTTAATATACATCGGTGGCGATTACACCGACATAAAACCTTTCATCCACATCAGGAGAATATGCGAATCAGCCTTGAAGTAGCTATGTTACATAGGACGGTTTGTAAGAAACTGCCATGAAAATGTGAGAAAGAGGTGATATTCTACATTAGTTAAGCTACATTTGGAATACACGACAAGTGTTTGGGACTAATGGGAGAGAAAGTTTATTAAAATTTAATAAAAGTTCGCTTGAACAGTAAGCGTTACTGGTTTGTTGAAGGATTCACAATGGGAGCCCCTTGACTCACGAAGGCAGGCACTCCTTAGAATTTTAGAAAGCCCTACACCTCTGAATTCGTTAATAGCCCGCGAGCCACCAAAAAGGTGTGTGGCAGGGATTGGAAGTACCATATAGAATAGTAAGCGATAAGGGAGAGGTGTTTAATTAAGAGTTAATTTGACCCACTACATAAGTTGGAGGGTACATTAAGAAGGAGGGAATAAAAATGTAACACATCCTATTATACGATAGACCGTCACACACCAAGTCAGGCCAAGCAGAACTGAGAGAAGAGGGGAAAAACATTAGTTAAGCTACAGCCTTGTAACCTGAGGTAACCCATCCCTTTCGCCGCTTAGAGTAAATGCGGTGGCCTGCTGATGGCAGCGGAGCGTCGAGTAAGGCATCACTCCCGCGGAGGTGGACGAAGTGTGAAAGGAATGAGCTTGAAAGCGCAGCAAAAAACGGTCGGAGAGTCTTTTAACATGCACAGGTTTGAAGCATTTTATTTTTACTCTGCCATGTGGGAAGGTATTTGCCAAAAAACATATGAGATCAGTGTAAAATGCATACATATAAGTGAAACTATTCATTCCCTTGGCGCTTCGGGTGACAAGTGGTATTCTTATCACCTAGGTGGCTTATCAACCCTTTAGTTGATATTCTTTAATGCCCCATGGGATGAAGGAGTCCTTAAGTCAGCTAATTCTACCGTCTATTTCTCAAATTTGAAATACATGATCCAAACAGCAATTGCATATTGGAATACGAATGATTGGCGAGACATCAGGGTTGAAACAAGCGGCTGTGAATTAATTTGATATGTTCAATCTAGCGTTGAATCGTCTTTCTTCTAATAATTTCTAACATAACTCCAGCATTTCATATTGTTGTAGCATTTTGTAACAAATCGGTTCGGTCTTAGTTAAGCCTTCTCAATTTTCCGAATAAGACCTTTTTCTATCGGAACCCATACACTACGTGCATATTCTGAATTAAGCCTTACACGAGCACAGTATCAACATTCCTTGACCGTTTACTTGTAATCACTTCTACGAGCAATGAATCAATGGGATCCAATTTTTTTATTCGCCTATCCTCAGATTTATGCCTGTGAGGGCCCCATGCATCGATCGCCTTGGTGACTGGGTTACAAATAATAATATGGGCATTAATATAAGTAAAAGTAAGCATATAAAATTTTCAAATAAAAAGAATGCAGAAAAGGAAATTTACACCCTCTTTGGAGAAAGAATCCCATGTACTAGTCAATGCAAATATTTAGGCATTTATTTAACTAGGGATCTTGGGTGGGGGGTCCAAGTAGAAAATTTGACACGGAAGGCATTTAAAGTATTGCATTGGGTGATGAGAAATTTAAAAGGAAGTAGCGTAGCCACAAAAGAAAAAGCATATAAGGCACTGGTTATCCCTATCCTAGAATACTCCTCCATAGTATGGGATCCATATGAGGTGGGACATATTAAAAAGATAGAAAAAGTTCAAAGAAAGGCAGCAAGATATGTACTCGGAAGGTACAAAAGAACAGATAGTGTCACGGATATGTTAGATGTACTGAATTGGGAGAGTTTGGAAAATAGAAGAAAAAGGAGTAGGTTAGGCGCGATGTATAGAGTTGTTAAAAAGGACGAAGCGTGGGAATATTTATGGCAAGGGATAGAAAAGCCTAACTTTAAGGGAAAAAACGACCATAGCCACAAAATAAAAATAAGGACTCAAAAAACCAATAAGAAAAAATACTCTTTTTTAAATAGAACCATTATTGATTGGAACCAGCTGCCTGGAGGTTTGTTTGAGCCCTTTCCATCCAATTTTAGAAGTTTTAAGTTGAAATGTAAAGCAGCCACTGGGTAATAAACTTCATTGTAGTCATGAAAATATTGTTTGTATGTGATGTGGACGGCATATTGTATGTGATGTGGAAGTTTGTTTTTATGTGATGTGGAAGTGTCATTATGTAAAAATATTTTATCTGTTCTGTTTTTATGTGTTCGTATGTAATTTTCGTTGTAGAGTTATCTTTGACCTAACCTGACCGTTGCCACCAGGAAATTTGCCTAATTGCAACGTAATTGTGTAAAAATAAAAATGAGATATTGTCAGAGATAGTTCCACCCAGACATTTCACCTTATCAATCACTTCAATCTAAATCAACTCCAGTAAATGTGCACACAAACCGTGTGGATCTTTTAAAGAAATTTACCACCGAACATTTGTACCAATTAACGTACTAATTTTAATGAACTTCGCATATGCCTGTGATAATAAATCACCATTCACACACACAAAAGATTTCGTGAGACTTTCTTAAAATCTGTAACTGCAACAATTATGCGAAATAAATTCAATAAATTATGTATCATAATTCATATATTACTGACGGAAAGTGTCGTGTTATTTACATTTTGAAAGAAATTACTAAAAAATTACTAGCAGTTTGAAGAATTTTGTCGACGATTTGCATTTGATTTTTTTTACAATGCGAAGGATAGTGCATTACGCTTCTTCTAAGCGTTTTTTCGCTTCGACATGTTTTATTTCTAGATAAAAACTGGAGAAAATCCGTGAAAAATTATTACAATAAGAAGACGAGTGTGATAGGCCTCTTAAAGTAATTAGGCTGTGAGCCACTTGAGATATGAAGTAAATAAGCGAGAATGAGACTTAAAGAAAGGTTCAGAACGAACGAGTTTAGTTATGACATGAAGGAATTATTATTGCACTATTTGCATAGATTAGACCACAAAGAAAATATGTAAGGGAGACTCCAGTACAAAAGATAGAAATACTCGTTCTTGCTCTGGACAATGAGGAATCATAAGAGTAAGAGACCAATGTCACCATAGAAATATTGAAGACATTGGGTTTACAAGTGAGGACAAAATTAAACGTTGTATTGATATATGGTTCATTCGTAGGTGCATGTGTATATTAGTTGATGGTATACGTATTTGCGTGTAAGTTAAAAAGATCTTTGCATGAATATTGAATTTGCCCATGTGGGTGTAAACTGCCATGAGTTTGTTGGTTTTGCATGTGGTTTTATTCTCTTTTACGGGTCGTGATCCAAAACCCTCCGCCACACACCCTTTGAGCGGCTTGCGAGGTATCATTTAGATAGATAAAAAACTCACCAAAAAAGGAACCAGCATAACAAACGTAGGATCGATCAAATACTTGGGCGTAACGATAACTAAAGACACATAACAAATGGGGAAAGCATATTCGTGTAATTTGCAGAATAGCACATAAAAAGTTGGGATTCATAAAGAGAATACTTGCGAATTGTCATGAAATGGTGAAGGAGCTTTGTTATATCACATGCTGCAGATGTATGGGATGCTCATAAAGTAGGCTAAATTTTGGAATTAGATCGAGTGCAACGAAGAGCAGCTAGATTTGTGAAAAGTTATGAACAAGGTAGCAGTGTGACGACACTATTGGAAGAATTGGAATAATAACCACAAGATTACCGTCGGTTGAGGTACAGGTTAAATTCATTATGTTAATTTGAGGCATGTTACTTATCTGAGGATGTTTAAAAAATATTACAAGCCCGACTTACTAGTGGAGATCAGATCTCCAACGTAAAATTAGGGAGCTAGGTAGTAGAGCGGCTTGATTAAAAATTGCGCCATCAAAGATCAAAATAGATATAACCGCAGGCGCAAAGGAGATAATTAGCAGTGGTAGTACTTATATGTCGTCGATATCCTGCATTTTTTATTTTAACCCGTCTTCCGTGTGACATGAATATACGTATCCTGTTATTGAACTTTTTCGCATGTAAGTACCTTTTTTCGTGTGATTTACTTTCACCCACTAGACGATCAAACTGATATTTGTGCAGGGGTAATATGATTGGGATTTTGTATGCATGGCTTGTGACCTTACATCCCCCGCCACACACCCCAGTGACAGTTTGCGGGTTATTATGTAGCTATCGAAGAAATAAATCGGAAGGCTACAGCTTCAATGTGACCTACTAAGTAGAAGAAACGGAAAAGTAAGCCTTCCCTATGTGTTCCCCATGCGGCTCTCAACGAGGAGGTAATGGGGAAGGGCGGCGGCAGTACGGATATTTGCCCAGGGAGGGAGCGGGGATCGAGCGCCGGAACAGCTGTTGCTGCGTGACGGGACAACAATGCACCAGCGGAGATTTATGACGCGTTCGGGAGTCCCGAGGGAACGGCCTGTTTCCCAGAACACGTCGGTCAACCATTAACGAGTCTTTGATAGGTTTCGTTTGCAATGAAGTTTCGAGAGCGTCAGAAGGATAAGTGTAACCGCGGGATGTTCGCGGGGCGCAGTTGGACCTGGGTGAGGGCCGTTACTCCTACATGGGCCATTCTCCTCGCAACCAATTCGGCCTGTACTTCGGACGGTGATGCATATGGCAACCTTCCTCACTCCCACCGCCCCTTCTTTCCTTACTCATTGAGGATCTAGGCACCTATTCGAAATGGTGCACAAAAGAAAGATTAGGACGAAACAATTTCAAATTCGGATTGAAATCATTTCAAAACAAATTTTCGGAGGAAATTTCGTGTTGAAAGATCCACGGGTTTTGTGTACGAACTTGCTTGCTCGGGCTGATCTGGAAGTGAAATATATAGGCACAAATATATAATATAATATATATATGGTGAAATATCTAGGCACAAATATCATTGACGATTTCTCATGGACCGTCACGTGCGTAAAATCGGGGGGCGAGGAAATGAAATATTGGTCCATAAGACGAATCGCTGGCAGTAGTGAATATAAGGTCAAGTAACGTTGCTACTGTTCTCTCGTGAGACCTCATTTAGAATATATGTACTATTAGGGCATGGCCGTCCCATGGACTACAACCTTGACGTGGTGGAAGGGCTTATGCGTTCCGATGACCCCTAGAGCTGTGCTAACGGGTGTAATAATAATTGCTCCTGGTAGGGTCACCCATGCCAAATCGGTCGAAGGTTAGGAGCCAGACGGAAGGTGGTCCACGCAGCGTCCGTTCCTCAGTGAGGCGGCTGCAATGGCGTCTGACCCCAGACGGGCGGCCAGTAAGTGATGGTGTCACGTTAAAAACATTATTGAGGGAGGCAACGGGAAACCACCTCAATTATCATTCCCAAGATTGATATGATAGTCACTACAGAAAATTTGAGTCTTGGCAACTACAGGGCTCGGCCCAATCGGCCGTGTGTCAATGGAGAAGGTGAAATGGACTGCGAGGAAAACAAATGAGGAAGTGCTAGGTATTGTGGGCGAGGAGAGGTGGTTGTTGGGAGAAATCATAAGGAGACAGGAAAAATGGATGAAGGGCGTATTGATTGGCAGTGGGATGTTGGAGACTGTAATAGAGGGGAGGATGTTAGGGAAACAAGGGAAGGGGAGGATTAGAATAAGGATGTTGGACGGGATGAAGGAAGGAAGGAAGTACACGGAGATGAGGAGGAGCTAATTGTAGATTAGAATGTTGAATTTTGTGTTTTGATAGGAGTCACCAAATATTTATTTGGTAGCCGTATCCATCCAAAAACCAACCTTAACCGGTAGATTACCTTATAATAATTATCAGGGTATGGGATCCGACGGGAAAAGATCTCATCCGGGATACATTAAGAAGGTTCGACGCAGGGCAGCCAGTTTCGTTAAAATCGTTGCGAGAAAACGAAAATCATCACAGATATTTAATTAAGATAAAGGTTTTTCTTGAGACAGTCAGAAAAATGTTTACAAGGCGGTTTTACTCTTATATCTACCGACGCTTGTAATGCCGCAACAATAGCTTTGCGGTCACTTATTCCTTCGGTTACATTTTAATGTGTGATCATTTCAGGGTGATTTCATGAATAGACATCTAGAATGTTTTCCCAGGGTTTTTTTTTTTTAGTTTGGTGCATGGAGTGGGCACATTGAGTGTTGCGTCACACGAGTCGCGGTTCACCGCTGCAGGTTCAATACAGGGTCCTCTGCAGGGCACAGCAGGGTGCCGCAATTCCTACCTGCGGCGAGAGGGGTGGGAAACTCATATTGCAAGGCCGTGGCTTATACGAGGGTCATCCGGAAAGTAGTACCCGTTCGTGCCGCATGAAGTGCTGACGACGCGAGTAGCCGCTGGACGAGGTCAGATAGCTTCAGTGGCTTGTCTGCCTTCTCTGAGCCAAGTTGCGTGACGCTAGCATTGCCTGTGTTGTTTCTGTGATTGTTTACAATGTTTAAAAAAATTGAGAACGCCGCCAGTTGTGAAGTGAGGGCAGTGATTAAATTCCTCAATGCAAGAAACGTTCGCCCATGTGATATTCATCGCCAATTAAAGGAGGTGTATGGAGACAATGTAATGGACGAGTCGTCTGTTCGGCGGTGGTGTCGCAACTTCAACATGGGGAGGGGGAACACACACGACGATGAGCGTTCGGGGAGACCGTCTGTCATTACAGACCAACTGGTGAGCTCAGTTGACGAATTCGTGAGGAACGATCGGCGCGTCACAATTGATGACATCTGTGAGCATTTTCCCAATGTTTCTCGAACAATTGTTCATGAAATTGTTAAACACCATCTGCATTATGCAAAAATTTGTGCAAGATGGGTCCCTCGCGTATCTCAATGAGCTGGCGGCGAAGGATTATGCAGCAGGAATACAGAAACTTGTCACACGTTATGACAAATGCCTTAATTTGCTTGGAGATTATGTTGAGAAGTAGTTTAAAGTATCCTCTTTCAAATAAAATTTTTTATGTTTGTTAATATTTACTTTTTTGTCTTTATTTCACGAACGGGTACTACTTTCCGGATGACCCTCGTATAATGTCTCCCTTTCTTGCTTTCCAGTTATGCATTGCCTATCTTTGCATGGTGGCGGTCTATCCCCAAAGCGCTGAATGTTCGCATTCATCGCCTGTCATTTAACATACCTGAGAACTTCTGTAGCGAGTAAAATTAACACTTGTTCAAAACCAATTCTTCAGCTAGCATGTTTAAATTTGTACACCACCATCCAAGTCGTCTTCAGGGATTTCAACTGGATGATTTTTCCCTCATCCCTTATATTTTCCGCCTGGTGGTGCTTGGACCCCCTGCCACACACACAATTTGTTGGATCGCGGGGTATTTGCGTAGATGTGGACGTAGAAGACAACCCGGCCCATCCCGCACCACTCTATGCCGCCTCGGCCGGATACTAGTCACACCCTGGTCGGGGGTTTTATATTCACGAGGTAGGGTCAAGTCTTGGATTAGACAGTTGCTCGGGATTTGCTAGCCCGTGAGGTCGTGCGAACACTCGCTCTTATGGTACAAGCACCTAAAACTATCGTTGCACAGAGAGTGCAGTGGTCTATGTTATGTGTGAATGAATCTAATGTATAGTATTGACGTTGATGTTAATATAAATTTAAGTCATTAGTTTATTTTTATTTTCGTTTTGATTAATATTTTTCATGTGTACACTCCAATAGAATAAATAGATTTCTCAAGAAAACTCAGTTTGAGAAGAGTGGCGTGGAGCATATCTCCGTGTGAACGCAGGGCATGGGTGCTCAAAGCGAAATGGGGCATTGGCTTCAAAGGTATCGCGTTGCCGAAAGATCTTGAGCATCGCATCCTCTGGGAAAGGGTGCGCAGTCAAGTCTTGAAGGATATGCAAGAGAATTTTTCTAATATGGGTATTTATGAATTATATGAAAGATACGTGAATCGGTCACATCGTGAGGCATGAGGGTGTGTCATCTTTGGAAGGGATTTTGGGGGGTGGAAATATTGGCATTATATTAGCTGTAATCACATCGATAAGATCATGGAAGATCGAGCTTTGGATTAGAGAAACATAAGAAGCACACATTGCCGTTCATCCGTATTTGTAATTCGCATAATTGTAAGCCTTCTACATAAATATTAGAAATGATGAAAACAATGACTTCCAGTCAATGGGAAATTACGCAGACCGATAGGTTTGGAAGGGCTCAAATGTATTTTCGCGCCATACGGTCGGTCTTTTCGCCCCTTTTGAGGGCATTGGAAGCGTGAGAAAGTTGGTCCGACTGGCACAAAGCTGTCGGGCACGTCGCCCTAAATCACATCACGGGCAATATGGTCAGTTTCCACACATCCGCCCACGCAGGAGACTCTCCTTAATTGGATGACCCGTGCTCTCTGGATCGTATTGGACGCGGAAAATCCTCGGGAGAGCCCTCTCCTGGTAAAAAAATAAATCAACAGTAAAAGGCCAGCGCGGATCGAATCGGCGTCTTTGAGGGTAGGTATAACAAACAGGATACGGCAACACCAGGTGGCGATGATTTCGGGTTCCCGGAAAGAACAAGTGGGTTCGGACTATGGGGAGAGAGGGAGGGTATAGTTAAGGGGGTTCCCCCCCTATGGGGACGAACCTTATTTTCACACCCCGTGGAGAGTAGGTATCACTGCCCCTCACACTATTCACGCGTGTCCCCTCGAGGGAATGAGAGATGAAGTGTTGGCCGAAAGAGGGAGTAGTTTCGCACCCACCTGGGGGAGCCGTGAAATGGGGCGAGAGCTACGGAACTTCCACTGCCCCGCCCCCCAGGCTACCAACAAACCACCTCTCGCGACCCACGCCCCCTTTCGCCCCCTCGTTTCGCACTTGGCGGCCGAACCCCTATAAGGCCAACTCATCTTTTGAGACAGGCATTCATCGTCATACGTTTTGGTTGAATCCAATTTAATTCCGAATGCAAGCGTTGCAACACAGAACGTCCCTATCACCCTACAGGTTACGGATAGGGCATACCATTGTACCATATTTGGATGCGGTACAATGGTTCTTTTCAAACAGACGGGAATGCAGACAAATGAACACAGTTCTCAATACTCGTGTATGTCAAGTTTTAAACGCAACATAAACCCAGCAATAAAACAGTCTAAAATACGCTTAAATTTTGCTTTGGAAATATGCAAAGTTTTTCCTGGGTTCTAATATTGAAAAAAAACAAATATTTTTATATATTTTTAATTTTTGATGCAATATTTACCTTGTATTGTTGTTGCAATTCATACGATTGTGAGTGTCAAATTATATTAAATGAAGTGAAATTTACAGTGATACGTGAGGGGATTGTGCCATAAAGCATTAGCTGTAGCATTTAGAATCAACAAATAAATGCGATATTTGATAATTTGATGTAAACGTTGCTACATCTACAGGACATGAGTGTTGCTACAATTTAATTGCCAACGGTATAATTTGAAATATTCCCATGTTTGCAGTAGAGGAAGAAGTATTAGTAATTTCAGCATACGGGGAACATTGTGTGGTTAACTGTTGATTGAATGTCTACGGAAGATAAAATTGGGCAAATCCTGATTAGAGCAATGCGTCTTATGTTTTGGTGAGGGTCATCCGTTTAAACTTCAAGATCTTGAGAAATGTAAAGCTGAGTGAAAAAAAGTCGGTGGACATGTACTCATTTCAATCCGCAAAATGTGTTCCAAACCGTCGCCGCAATGTACGTATGGCGAGGGTTGCTATGCCTCGAGTATATTACACAAATTTAGTGTAAATATGCACTTTTGAATAATTAGAAACATTCATTCGCAACATTTGCATTGAAGTATGAACATTTAGATAATTACATGCATCTACATAATTCAATAAAAGGCATGTCGAAGTACTTTTTTGAATTTTGCTTTTGACTATAGGAATTTACTTCTGCTTTTGTTATGATCATGTATCGTGCGACTTATGAAAGAGAACTTGAATCTTTAAGTGCGGGTGACTTGTCATCTTATTTTATATCCTGGTTGTGCAATCCACCCCAAAGTAATGTGGAGTCATAATATTTCCCTCGCTGGCAATAGAAAACTCGGGTGATCTCTAACCTTCATGAATAAGGAAGCTCCCAATCTCATTCTCCCCACGCTCATCAGTCGCTCGTTCTCTCTTTCCAGAGCAATGATTTTATAAACCTGTCGGATAATCTGAACCTTTTCCATTCCTTTGTTGACGATTTCTTCCATTAACACAGAGTGCCGCCCACGTATCAAAAATGTATTTCGCTTTAGTTCATCCGCATCCTAGGTTGAGCTGAAGCGAAGAACCACTTCTCACATACACTTGAATTTCATTTTTACCATCAATCTTAGGATCCCTTGCTTCTTAAAATCTGACCCACTCATTCTCTTGAAATGCGCACCGTTTGATGCACCAGGTAACACCTGCACCCAACCTTCAAGGCTGACCATCTGAAGAAACGCCCAATATGACTTGGAGCGAGAACTCGCTATTCTGGAACTGAAAACATTTCCTATAATTAATAATACATAGCACAGACACATTCATTCCCAGCAAAACTTAACAAGAAAACAACGAACCACAGGGTATAACGTTGAGGTTAAAAGAGCTCCAAAGTACAATAGGACTCGCATTTCAAATACAAAAAAATACATTTAAACCGGCGAAGAAACGCCTCTTGAGAACACATGGGGAAAATTAATATAATATCTTGAGGTAAAAAGAGATCCATTCGAAACGTCCGAAGACATTTGATGTGAATTTTTACATCTGCATCTACACAAATGCCCAGAGATGCACCAAAAAATGTGTGGCTTAGGGATTAAAGAACAATTAGAAAAGGTCTCACAGTATTCAGAAAAATATAACTACTTAAATCGATATTACATATCGATCGATTTAAAATTGTCCTAAGGCAATTTCCCTTCCGCTTTCATCTAAAATATTTTTGCAGGAGCCCTTTCTCTATTCAGGGGGGCGCGCGTCCCCCCATGCGTCTCCCCCCTCGTCCCAAAATGCATTCCGCGCTTTCAAAGCGAGAGAAGGGATTCGCGCAGGCGGAAGCGCCGCGGTGCAACTGCGTCCGGTCGTGCCCCTTCCCCCCAGGGCACCCGCCTCTATCCCGGAGAACCTGCACCGCGTGGGGATCACTACCGGTCGCCCACCCACGCACCAATCCCCCCCCCCCGCGCCTCTCGGCACGATGGACACTTGTCGCGATTCCCACGCATGGGGGGGCCTCCACCAGCGAACGCCCCCTCCGGTTTTCCTTCCGGGGACGCCCCCCCCTCCAAGGGGGATCTCTCGTGATGGCGGCGCTCGCATGGGGTGAATGTGGAATCGGCAGACAGGCGGACCCCGGGCGCCCAATGGGTGCACGCACGGCGGCCGGCCGAGGGGACACGCCATGCAGGGGTAACATATGACGCCCATGAAATTGAGTTCCCGAGAGCGACGGTGTCATATCCTCGGAAATTAACGTGCTCACGAGAGAAAAGGGGGCAGACAGGGATTTGGGGGGGAGGGAGGTCGCGATGGGCTTTGGTGACGCGCTGGTCAGGGAATTGAACGACAGGGGTTCACACTGTTTATAGTTTCCCACATGTTTATAGTTTCACGAAAAGAATCAAAATGTTTCACCAGCTTATTATGATATACGTACTTATACTTGGGCTCCAAAAGGATGACTAATTTAAACTAAGACAGAAAAGGCGTGAGGATGTCATGACATGATTTACGGGTGGTGCTCTAACACCCCCCACCACACGCCCTTGAGGCGACTTGAGGGTATTATGTAGATCTACGTACACATACTATATGTAGATCTACATCTATATATTTGGAGCCTTCTTCGCTGACCTTTTGTCGGCAATCCTATTGTATAAGAATCCTCTGAAATTCTATGATGTTCATTATACGTTTGAAACCGCCAGGTGAGTAGGAGGCATGACGCATATATGCATAGTCGAGAACTGGAGGGCTTTTTAGATAAAAGTATATGCCAGTACTTGAATAACATTATTAAGTAAATAACTGTATTATGAAATCTTCTAAAATCTTAATGGAGATACCCATTAATTACGTACGTTTGATTTTCGTGGTCGATCATTTTTGTTAATAATTCGCTCCACATTATTGAGTTTGCATGACTATCGTTGAAACAGTATGACGTAGGTATTAACCCAGAGTCATATGGCCGGGAAATATAAAAGCTGTGCTCTCTCTCTCTTTACGCCAGTGTTGAAGCGCGACAGATGAACTACTTCCGCCTTCGGAGCAAAGGGCGGCATAAATCTCTTCTGCTCTCCCATTCACCGGACAACTACCGAAACCCTTCACCGGGGGGGGGGGGGTGAGAATGCGGGCCCCCTCGGCCGAGACCGATCGGAAAGGGCCCAATCGCCCATCTGCCGCGGGCCACAGTCGTGGGGCGATCAGGTGGTAAATGGGTGACTTCTGTCTGCGTCCTATACCCCCTCCGTTTTCGCCATATGATGCCTATGCAATTCTGTGTCCACTCGAGGGGCGGAAGCGGCAATACTGTCGGAAAGATGGGGTTTTAATGTAAACCTCAAATTTACCTACATTTGTTAAATAAAATGGATGTCTTCATCAATTTTTTATGCTATTTTTACGTCGGTGACATTTATTCGGCTTCGGGGGCCGTAGTCCTGTTCTAAAATGATTATTACAGTCATAAATAATTTCAATTCGATATCTACATTGTATATATCGGTTGAGGTTTGCACATTTCCTGCCGGTGCCCTCATTTCTCTGTGAAGCACTTTGTCGTCTGCAAATATCATAAAATTGCTGATAACGTGTACCTTAGTTCGTTGGTATACGTGCATATCGGGGAGATAGGGGCGGTGAAGTTATTCCTGCCTCCAGAGGAAAACTATTACAGAAAAATGTTAATTACGTTCCATATCAAAGGATTGATAAATATTTTTCCTTCGCCCTTCAATAAGATGTCTGTTATCAACTAACCAAACTATTTTCTTCATTTTCCTCAACTCCCACGGCTCGCTTAGCGCTTCCTTGAACAGACCCTAAGAAAAGGGCAATTATAGATTGTGTATCATCCGAAACAATAAGGTCTCATCGGTGTCCCACATGGAAGAGTCATCGGTGCGCCAGTCTCTTTATACATAGATGATAAAATTTCTCAGGTTTCCGGTAAACTTCGTCTTTACTGACAATGCCGTGATATGGGGGCTTATATATATATATATATATATATATATATATATATATATATATATATATATATATATATATATATAAACACGAAATCCCGCCAAACCGCGAATAAATACTCATATATACAGAAACATATATAAGGAAAAGGGATAGGAACACGTATAAAGGACGAACACAATAGAGGTGGGGAAGGCGGAATCGAACGGATCACAAGAGTAAAAATATCTCCTCAACCGGGACTCGAACACCGGATCTTTCCACTTGCCGGGCGGATGCTCTTAACCACTTGAGCTATCGAGGATATGTAATTTACCCTGAGATCCGTGGGTCTTATATGTCGCCAAGCGCCCCGATATATGTATATATATATATAATTATTATTAGGTAGTCTACTGATTAAGGTAGGTTTTTGGATGGACACAGCTACCAAATAAATATTTTGTGACTCCTAACAAAACTAAAAATCCAGCTTCCTACTCTACATCAGGAGCCTCTTCATCTCTGAGTACATTCTTCCTCCCTTCATCCCGTCCAACATTCCCATCCTGTTGCTTCCCTTTCCTCGTTTGCCCAACATTCTCCCCTCTATCACAGTCTTGAACATCCCACTACCGTTCAATACCCCCTTCATCCACTTTTCCTGCCTCTGTAGGATTCCTTTCCCCAAATCCATGTCCTCGCCCACCATACCAAGTACTTCCTCATTAGTTTTCTTCTCTATCCATTTCACCTTTTCCATTCTCCTCCACACCCACATTTCAAAAGCCTCCAATCTACGTCTATCCTCCTGCTTCAACGACTACGTTTCCACGCCGTACATTGCTACACTCCATATGAAATTTTTCACGAGTCTTCTCTTAATAAACTTACTCAGTGTCCCTGTTATCAACTACCTCCCCCTTGTGAAAGCCTCTTTGCCTAAGCTATCTTCCTCTCCGTCATATTCTTTTTCAATGTCCAACTTTCTTGGTTGAAGTTCTCTACTATACAGTTCTTCCACACATTCTTTCCATCTCTGTTAGATCTTTCCAGTGTCAACTATTACCTTACCCGCCTATCTCTAAGTGTTAGCATAGATCTCCCTTCGTTACTTCCCGATAAAGATTTTACTTTGCTGTACAGCGCACCGATTTCACCCTTTCTCTGTAGACTTTCCATATCCTCGCACTGCGTCTTCCAGCATGCTTCTTTTGCTTTATTTGTTGCCCGCCTCAATTTATTGTTTGACTCTTTGCACTTCATTTTGCCTAACTCTGTATTTACATTCTTCCATTTTCTCCGCTCCTCCATCTTTTTAATCATCTCATCCGTAATCCATTGTTTCTTAGTCCTTTTCGCTTTGCGGTTCTAACAGTGTCTTTTGCGGCTTTGGACAACCCTTTCTTGATCCTTCCCCATTTTTCTTCGATAGTACTTAGCTCTTTACCATCCTCCATGATTTCCTCTATCGCCTGTTTGTACTCCTTCCTTTTCAAACCATTTAATGCTTCTACGTTCCATTTTCTAACTCGCCGCCCCTACTTTATCTTTTTGAAACGGACGCTACATTTCATAGCAACTAAATTGTAGTCAGTGTCGGCATCCGCTCCCGGGAAGCTGTGCGAATTCATCACACCGTTCCTTAACCTGTGTCTAACCATAATATAATCTATCTGATTCCTCTCTGAGTCAACTGGAATTTTCCATGTATACCTGCGTCTTTTGTAGTGTCTAAACCAAGTGCTGGTGATGACTAACCCCTGTCTCCTGCAGAACTCAACTGCTTTCTCCGCGCGGTCATTCCTCGTGCCTAAACCGTAGTCCCCGACCTCATCACCATCTCTTCCTTCATCTATCGTCGCATTCCAATCCCCCATCACTATCAAATGTTTCCCTGCAGGAACACATTATGTCCTCTAACTGATCGTATATCCTATCGACATCCCTTCCTTATGGTGGCTCGGTGGCATGTATACTTGAATAATAACCTAGTTCGTCGGTTCTACTTTTATCTCTACTAGTAATATTCTATCCGTCACCTGCTCTATGTTAACTACGCTTCTTCCTATGTCTTTATTCAATATTATGGCAACCCCTCGTTGGCTCTCGTCCCCGCCGCTGTATATTATTCTATAATTATCACTCCAATAATCCCCGCTATCCTTCCATTCCACCTCGCATAGACCTAAAATATGTATTTTTCCCCTTTCCATCTCTCGCTCGATATTCTCGAGTTTACCTGTCCTCATCATTGTCCTAACATTCCACATTCCTATTCTAACTAATGTGGTCTTCTTCTCCTGCGTCTTCTGTCCTGCTGGTGCTGGTTTTCCCTTGCAAGGGTTTCGTGGGATGACGACCGCGGAAGCCTTGCCTCCCCCGCTGCCGGGCACGACACACGGCCGATTGGGCCGAGCCCCGTAGTTGCCAGGACTCAAAATATCTGTATAGTCCATCATGTTAATCTTGGGAATGATAATTGAGGTGGTTTCCCGTTTCCTTCATCAATAGTGTTTTTAACGAGACACCATCACTTACTGGCCGCCCCACTGGGGTCAGACGCCATTGCAGCCGCCTCACTGAGGAACGGACACTGCGTGGACCACCTTTCGTCTGGCTCCTAACCTTATATATATATATATATATATAAAATATATATAATATATATATATATATATATATATTATATATATAATATATATATATTATATATAATATATGTATTATATATATATTATATATATATATATATATTATATATATTATATATATAATATATATAATATATATATATATATATATATATATATTCGAGCACTGGAAGGGTTTTAAGATAAAGGGTACGATGGGCCACTAAGTGACGGTTTAAGGCCTCATTGCCAAATAATTGGAGAACCTGAATTCGGAGGGAATCGACTCTCAGGCACATAATTTCCAGAAAATCTGGAATTTTTCCTGTCGCCCCGCGGTTTGACTGTGGCAGCATAATTTAGAGCGGAAAAGAAGGGTTAAATAGTAATTTGAGAAATTTATTCCGGTTAATAGAAGCCCAGGTCGGATGGCACATTATGATTGTGTATTAAGTTTTAGAGCTAATTTATTTGTGACATGTCAGTCCTGGAGAAATGTGTTACCTGGTTATCATTGATTGCGTTGAATGCTTCCAACGTTGTAACACGACTTTTTCTTATTTTTCTTCTTAGTGTAGCTATTGGATTGAATTCCAACGGAATAAAGCTCGAAATGCCTAAGGTACATCTAAAACTACACCTGGCTATACACCTAAACATACCCCGCAAGCTCACACAAGAGCGTATGGCGGGGGTTGTTAAGTCAACTGCCATGCATGCACAATCATTACATTTATATCTACACGGGTATTAATTCGATCATTCATTCGTATATAGTTATTCTACATTCAAAAATATTGAGTAACAATGCAATATTCACATCATACCGGAACGATGTTATAAAAACCGCAGTAAGGACAAATAAGGAAACCCACTAAAAAGGGTTGACTCTCATGCTAAGAATCCATGAATTTAATTAATTTGATGTTAAGAAAAGGCTCGATTAAATTTTGATATGGAGCGTAGTTATGTACGGCGAGGAAACATGATCTTTGCAGCAGGATGATACGGGTGGATTGGAGGCTTTTGAATCGTAGGAGTGGAGAAGGATGGAGAGGTGGGAAGATTGATGGAAGGGATCCAAAGGAGGCAGGAAAATGGATGAAAAGTACTTGCATATTGATCAGCAGTGAGATGTTGAAGACTGTAATAGAGGGGAGAATGTTGGGCAAACGAGGGAGTAGGGATTGGAATAGGAGAATGGAATAACGCGCACGCAGCACGACATGATCTTCTTCCCGACGGTCATGCATGTTGGCCTTAAGATATTTTTCTTACCCCAGGTAAAGATCTACTCATTCAACTGCCAAATACGCCTAACTTCCGCCGTGTGTTCCTGTATCATAAGAGCCGGCATCCACGATGACTCGCTCGTATAATAAACTCCAGAAAGATTGGACACGCAGGATGAAAGAACAGAAAGCACGTCAATGGGGTCCTCTCGACCGAATATTCTTCTCGCGCGCTTGCGACTTCGCCTAGAGGGGGGGGGGGAAGGGTTCTCCAGACGGCACCTCTTGGAGTTTGGAATGGGATCTTAGGAGACAAACATGTGCCGCTGCTATGGTTTTGATTCACACATAATTAATTTAGCGCATTATTTAAGTCCGTCTGTTCACATATAAATGTATCCCTACCCGCAATTACAGACGAATTCGTCGCACTGCTTTAGTTTAGTTTTCAAGCATAATGCAGGTAAATATAGAATATTTTAAATGCAAATACGTCGTTACAATTTGAAAAATTGCGGATAGAAGATATATATAATTTTTCCTCAATACGGTATAGCTTTCAATTTTTGATAGTACTTATAGAATTCATTATTATATTATTATATTGTCGCCACAGGAGTGCCATTTGTTCAATTCCATATGTCACTGAAAATATATGTCCCTGGGATACCAACAGATTCTTCCAAGATACGTGATTTGGGGTAAAAATTTTCCTGGGAAATCGTAGGCGGCACAAATGGAGTACGGAGGCAAGTGGTCCCCTTGGCCCCAGAAAGGACTTCGATAAGCCCTTTCAAACCAGTCTTGGGTCGATTACTATCTGCGATGGCATATGTTAGTTTTGGGCGTTTTTAAAGAAAAAATGACACTATTTGATATTCAATTTCTACTCGGAGTTTTTAATCGTGAACGAGGTTGTAAACAAGGAATATTTCAGACCTAAAATATTTATTTTTCGAAGCCAAAAATATTCCTTGAAAGTTATAATTATTAATTTTTCCAGCTATCACTCATGTGAAAAATTTGGTACCTTTCCTTTTGACCGACTACTTTCACGACTATACCCGGTAAGTAATCATTAAACGTGCTTTCTTTCCTGAGATAGAAAGTTATCAGCCTATTAGCGCTCTGAGGAGAACTACATTTGAAGTGTCGCCCTATAAGTTACTCGCTCCTGGACTCTTATCATTAAAGGCAATGGAATTTGAAGGCATTGATGGCATTTGCACGACCCACGAGAGCAATAAGGTATGAAGAGGACTTCTCTCAGCGGGACTTATTATTTTATTCTCCAGCCCTCCGTCACTTCGCCCGCTTTTCATGGTGTCTAATTTTGCCGTTCGTGCACTCCCTTTGTCTCCTCCACCTGACCCACCATTCTCTCACGGTCTTTGCATTATCCCACTACTTCTCATTATTTACCTATTTCACTACTTACGAAATGCATCTAGCATTTCATCACTTCCGCCGAACATGTTCAGCGATCCGCGATTGGTCTCAATCTCCATCCGACTTATTTGTTCAATCCTCCTCCATACCCAACATCGATCGCATTCCCGATTCACATTCACGATTCACACCACATCCCGGTTTGAGCAGGAAATTCTCCGCAAGCGACGCATGCCAGAACTAAGAGATACAAGGACTCGTATTTTCCGCGTTTGATAAAAGATGGCGGTCACTTATGTGCCTAGTGGGGCTTCCATCCCATTTTAGATCCAAAACACGTTTTTCTCATTCCCCATCGCTTTACATAGGACTTCGTACCCATTTCCACATGAAGATTGGTGCCTCGGTGGTAAAAAATGGTGATGTATACTTACGAGTGAGAAAGGAATATAAGAATGGAAACATCATGACGGGAAATATCCTCAACTTCTTTTATTATTTGAAGCCGTGGCTCCGTTGATGAACGAAATGATAGTTGCCAACGATTGTCACTCTGGGCGAAGGGATGTGTTCTCGTATGGACAACATCGGCCCTTCACTCGGAAGAGGCATTCACAAACGTATGTTTAAAAAGGAAACCTCACTCTGTCCAGTTTCCTCGATGACACGTGACTGATTCGGGACGATGTCCATTGTGGCACGGCGGAATGTAGGGGGCAGGGCGTGAGAGATCAGAGGTGGCCGATGGTCATTCGGCAGCCCGGTTTCCCAGGCCACTGGGAGCATGTCACTCATCTACCTTTCCCGCGACCCCTTCCCCGACTGACCACCGTCGAGGAAAACCGGTAGCAAGGAGAGTTTTGCATCAGGAAGGGGTCACTCCTACCGCCGCGAGAAACCAGCACCTGAATACCTCGATGCTCTTCCACGATAAATGCACTAGCTCCTATACTTATCCCCGTGAAGTTGTTCAGCACGCTGAAAAGATATAAATACCGAACAAAGTGGATTTGCACGAAGTCATTGCGCGTCGTTGCTTAAATAGGGGCCGGTCCACTGAGAGTGGTCGGTAGGCCGAGGAAAATCATCCTTAATGCGGTCAAAATGAATAACTTATGTTGGAGTGAGTAATGAGTAATGGAGTGGATAATCCTTGGCTGGGGAAATAATTTCCCAAACCGGTTTTTCCACGACAATGTTGGGCCTTTAATACATTCGCAAAATGTTTGCTGAAGATAACAGCATCCAACTAATGCAGTTTACCCAATTTAGACATTTATTATATGTAGTATAAGTAACCCTTGCTCCGTGAGAGATTCCCAGCGCAGTTTCGCTGATAATACAGATGCGTTAACAATCATAAAAAATATCTACACATTTGGCTCCTCTACGACGCACGCGGTCTACTCGGGTTGGCCAGAAAGGAAATTACGTTTCGGCCTAGCGTGGCGGTGGTTTATAGGGATAGAGCCACCGTCTTGGTGTCTAAACGTCCCTACACTCAGCCCACGCATCCTGCTGCGATAGTGCGAGCAGACAGTGGTCGCGACTCACATTGCGCACCGCTAAAGGTGCGCTGCAATAGACAATCCCGTGAGTTGTGAAGTGCGACCTGTGATTAGGTTTTCACTGGCAAAAAACCAAAAACCACTAGAAATTGAAAGGCAACTTTGTGATGTGTGTACGGAGACAGAATAGTAATGAGTGAAGATGGAGTGAGGCAGTGGTGCATTCAGTTTAAAAATGGCCAAAGCACTAATGTTCACGACGAGGACAATGCAGTGGTCAGCATAGCCTTATGACAGTTGATCTGACAGTGAAATTCAACGAAAACATTCGCGAAAATCGCCGATTTACGGTTACGGATTTGTCGCTAGACGTAGCTTGGTATCCGGATGCATTCGAATACATCGGATTCCATTCACCATCTTTTACGGTTAATCGACAATCAAAGCAAATATACCATTGTCATCTTTATCGACATCAAAGGTGCATTCGATTCCGTTTGGTGGCCTTCAGTTATACAGGAGCTCAAGACCCTAAGAATCCCAGCTAATCTAATAAAGCTTCTGATCAGCTATTTTAATAATAGAGAGGTCAGATACTCTACGCAAACAACAAAAACAAGCAAGATTTTAACAAGAGGCTGTCCACATGGGTCGATTCTTGGTCCGTTATTCTGGAATCTTATAACCAACCAGGTACTCAGAAGAGACTCCCCTATTGGGTGCGAGCTCATTGCCTTCGCAGACGACATGGCCCTGACTATAGAAGCAAGCACCAGAGCCAAAATGGAACCAATGATTGCGGAATGTATGTATATAATTGAAAAATGGGCAACTGAGAACAAGTTAACGATATCGACTGCTAAAACTCAATACATGATCTTGGGAAGCAAGATGGCTAGGAACCCTACTGTGAAAATTTATAATAAAAACATAAAAAGGGCTTACGTATTTAAATACCTCGGAAATATGTTAGACGAGAAATTATCCTACCAAGCCCATATTAACTACACCACCCATAAAATAAAGAAAATTTTTCAGGCAGCTCGGAGATACTGCAGGTTTAAGTTCGGCACTGACTCCTTAATAACCATATACAAAGGAGTAACAATTCCAATCGCCACCTATGGCTGCGATATTTGGGTTCATAAGATCAACCTAAGTAGAATCGACCGTAAACTAAAAGAAGCTCAAAGGCCCTGCCTGTTATCAATATGTAGGGGCTACTCTACGGTCAGCACTGATGCGTTGTGCATAATTTGCGGGCTACCACCCTTAAAATACGAGATCCTGGAAAGAAATACTATGATCAAATTACAATCTGGACAAAGGGCTACACAATTCAATCTTGAACTTGATGAAAATCAATATATAAGGAAAAACGTCTTAAAAAAGAGACTGAGGGAAGAATCCATCATTCAGTGGCAATGTGACTGGGATAACAGCGATAAAGGCTCATACACAAAGGACATTTTCCTTGTTATTTGCGATGGATTAAAACTAAAAATCAACCTTTCGCACAAATGTACCCAAATCTATCAGGCCATGGAAAGTTTTCAAATTACCTTCACAAAATTGGGAAATCGAGAACTAACCTATGTGATATCTGCTTAACAGAGGACTCCGCCAAGCACAGAATTGAAGAATGTATCCGTCATGAAAAAACAAGACTAGAAATACGCCATAACATGGCGTTGAAGAAAATTAAATTGCGCGAAATAGTAGTATTCTGCTTAAACACCAATTGTAAACTCATATTTGATTTCGTCACATGAGTGGTAATTAAGCAATGTAAGCAGACACATCTAACGCATTTTACTGTCAGTGTAAATTTTCCTATTTAACGTGCTCTACAACTAGGCGAAAAATCAAAATATATCATACATTCACGATAAAAAATATTTTTATCTGTATATATTATGTTGTATGTTTCCGTACTTGTGCTGATTATTGTGAAAATATGTACTAATTGTACTCAAAGTGCCTAAATTCAAATGTTCTGTGTATTCTGTGAATGGTTAAGTGTGTTATTCCAAATGCATTATTATGTATGTTTTGGATACTTGAGAGTTCATGTAAATAACTGTTTAAAAATCTCACATCGAGTAACTTTGGCGATTGGAGACAAAAGGGGAATTTAAGCGTGAGCAGGTGTCCCCTCAATCAACATATAGCAGTGCTGTATAACTATGTATGTTGCTACTGGAATAAACTATTGATCTACGGGGAGGAGACTCACCATAGTATTTAAAAAAAAGACGTAGCTTGGTACACAGTGCTTTGATAGTGACGCAGAATTGCATGCAGGTGTAAACAGGTGGTCAAATTGTAAGGTGGCTGATTTCTTCAGAGACGGAATTGAAAAGCTTTTGTGCCGTAATGATAAATGTCTAAATTTGAGTGGCGACTATGTAAAAAATATTTTTAAAATATGCCCATCAAATTTATACAATAAAATTATGTACTGTAACATGGTTTACATGTTTATTTCAAAACGTAAAAGTTTCTTTCTGGAGGTCTTTCGTAATGAGGGAATCAATCCAACTTCATGAGTATCTCATTTACTAGTAGCATTGATTTTCGATTTTTCTTAGCGTTATGTTGGTACTTACGTCTCTCACTCATGCCGAAAATTTCCACCATTTTGAATGTCCAGTTAATTGTTGACAGCTGTTTTACTGGGACGTGTTTCTGCTGATCTTCGATTTCTGCCTGTTCCAAAAAATGGATCAAAGAATCTGCATCAAATTTTGTGTGAAAAACGAAATTAAGTACGCTGGCGGATTCCGAATGTTGGCTGTGGCATATGGAGAAGCTATCTTGGACCGAAGCAACGTTTATCGGTGGTACAAAATATTCTCAGAGGGCCGAGAAGATGTGAACGACGAAGAGTGTGCCGGACGGCCGAGCACGTAAACAACAGACGATAACATTGATGAAGTGAAGAAAATAGCATTGGCTAATCGTCGAATCACCGTTAGAGAATTTTCTGAGGACCTAAACATATCCATTTCCATTCGATTTTTATCAATGATTTGGGCATGACACGGTTCGCGCGGAAATTCGTACCATAATTGCTCAATTACGGCCAAAAACAGCGACACATTTACATTGCTGATGTGGTGTTGGACTCTGCCCAAATTGGCCTCAGAGGGTCATAACTGCTGAAGAATTATGGGTTTATGATAATGACGTGGAAGCTAAAGCTCAATCATCCCAATGGAAGCTGTAGAACGAGCCTGGATCAAAGAAGTTCGCCAAGTTCGGTCGAATATGAAAGTTTTGCTCCCAGCTTTCTTTGATTGCAGGGGCGTAGTGCATCCTGAGTGCTTGCCACAGTGTAGAGCGGTAAATAAGGAATATTACCTCCAAGTAATGCGCAATTTGCGCGAAGGAATCCACCACAAACGCCCGGATTTGCGGAAGAACAAAAATTGACTTTTTCACCATGACAACGCCCCTGCTCACACATTGTCACTTAAAGCGAATTTTTCGCCAAAAACAACACACTATATTGTTGCAGCCACCGTATTCCCCATATCTGTCCCCCAGTGACTTTATTTTGTTCCCGAAACTGAAGAGGCCCATGAAAAGATGACGCTACGCCACGATTGACGAGACAAAGACTGCATCGAAGGAGGAGCTGAACAAAATAAAAAGAAATTATTTTTTTGAAGTGGATCGAGGGTTGGGAAAAACGTTAGCATTATGCATAATAGCTACTGGGGATTACTACAAAGGGGACAAAATAGATATTTATGAAAACATAAAAAATTTTTGAAAATACACAAAAGTAGCGATACTTTTAGAACAGACCTCGTATGTGTGTGTGTGCGCGTACACACACGAGTTTTTATATGATTATGAATGTGTATACAAATTATTATTATTAGCTAATCTACCGGTTAAGGTAGGTTTTTGGATGGACACAGCTACCAAATAAATATTTTGTGACTCCTAGCAAATATTTTGTGACTCCTAACATTCTACCCTCTATCACAGTCTTCAACATCCCACTGCCGGTCAAAACCCCCTTCATCCACTTTTCCTGCCTCCATAGGATTGCTCCCAACAGACCTCTCTCTTCGCCCACCATACAAAGTACTTCCTCATTTGTTTTCTTCTCTGTCCATTTCACCTTCTCCATTCTTCTCCACACCCACATTTCAAAAGCCTCCAATCTACGTCTATCCTCCTGCTTCAATGACCACTTTACCGCGCCGTACATAGCTACGCTCCATATCAAAGTTTTTACGAGTTTTTCTTAATGTCCTTACTCAACGTCCCTGTCATCAACTCTCTCCTTCTTGTGAAAGCCTCTTTGCTTAGCGTAATTGTTCTCCTTACGTCCCAACTACTTTGACCGAGTTGATCCAGATCACTACCGAGATACGTAAATTGTTCTACCTGCTCTAGTTTTTGCTCTCCTATTTTAATATTTAGCTTAGCCTTTTTCTTTCTAGAAAATCCCATAAACTTTATGTATTAATATTGATTCTCATCCAATACCTGTTGCACTGAATTTCCAATTCACAAAGCAATGCTTGCAACCCCTTGGCTGACTGACAAACTAAATCTTGGTCATCAGCAAACCTAACTGATATTAAGAATTCCCCGCCCACCTTCATTCCTACCTGCAGTTCTTCCCATGACCCTTTGATCATTTCCTCTGCATACAGGTTGAACAGCAACGGTGAAAATGGGCAACCCTGCCTTATGCCCCTTCCTAACATTGCCCATCCGGAATTTCCGTTCCCCACCCGCACCTGAGCAGTCCGAGGCATGTACAGGTTGCAGATTAGCCTCCTATCCCTCCAATCTATTCCTATTTTCTGCAATACACTCATTAGTTTTTCCCAATTCACCCTATCAAACGCTTTTTCGAAATCTACGAAACAGGCAAGTACCTCCTGGTTGTGTTCTATATTCCTGTCGATTAATAATCTCATGACTGCAATGGCATCACACGTACCTCTCCCCTTCCTAAACCCAAACTGATCATCCCCTTAGTAATCATTTGCCCTACTCTCTATCCTTTGGTTTGTGATCCTGAGAACAACTATAGCTGCGTGAGGAATCAAACTTATTGTCCTGCGGTCCTCACATGATGTAGTGTTACCTTTTTCGGAATGGGAACTAAAACTGATCGGATGCTACTTCCTCTTGGTCTCCTGTCACGTCTGGGGTTCCCCAGGGCAGTGTCCTTGGGCCATATCTTTTCAATTTATTCGTTAATGATCTTCCTTCCCGACTCCTTTCCTCCCAGGTCCATACACTTCTCTGCGCTGATGATTGCAAAGTCTACAAGCAAATTAATAACATTTCTGACTACTCACCTTCAACTTGCCTTACATAAAATTTCCCTATGGTGTGATACCTGGAGGCTTAACTTAAACCCTGGAAAATGCAACATCATGACTCTTGCTCTGAAAAAAACCCCTTGATGTTTAACTACTCAATTAATTCAACTCCCTTAAATCGAGTAACAACCATTAAAGACCTTGGCGTTTTAATTGACCAGAAACTAAATTACTCCGGCCACATACAGACTTTAAAAAATAAAGCAATGTCCCTACTAGGCCTTCTTTACAGCTTCACAGAAATTAAAGATCCAATTGCACTCCATTCGTACTTCTCATTAATTGTCCTTCCCATCATATCATATTGCTCCCCCATTTGGTCCACATCATCCCCCACTAACCTTAAATCCCTTGATTGCATCTATCACTTATTTACCAAAATAGTCAAACACCGAGTCCCACATTACCGCAATATGTCCTCAAATGCTGTTCTATCTTCCCTATCCATTTCTAGTCCCCAAAGCTGCAGACTTAAAGCTGATTTAAAACTCCTCTACAACACCCTAAACTATTGATTGCCCTGAACTGCTATCTTTCTTTAACTTCAGAATACCAACCCCATCCACCCGCACCCACACCCTACTCCATCTGCCTATTCCTAGAATATCTCTCACCAAGCGCTCACTGTTATTTCGCCTCTCCTCCCTTCTAAATTCACTCCCTCACACTGTCAACCCCTTTAACCTATCATGCAAAAACTTCACCACCCAAGCTTTATCCCACCTTTCAGTAAATTAAAATTTTCCCCGGTCCATGCTTGGTTCTCGTTGTTATTGTTATACTGTTATTGTATTTTGTCCTCTTTTATGTTTGTTGTATTTTTCACTGTAAATTGACGCCACTGCTGTATGTGAACAATGTTTTAAAATAAATAAATAAAATCTCGAAAAGTCTTCCGGCCAGAATCCTTCCACATAGATACTACGGATCAGCCCATATTGCCTCTTCCTCCCATATTTTCCAAAATATTTCAATAGTTCCGTGGGAATGTTATCCACCCCCACGGCCTTATTTAGTTTCATCTCCCTTAATGCCCTTTCTATCTCATCGTCTAGTATGGCTGGACCTGAGCTATCTTTCTCTACGTCATATTCTTTTTCAATGTCTAACTTCGTTGGTCGAAGTTCTTTACCATACAGTTCTTTTATATATTCCTTTCATCTCTCTTGGATCTTTCTTGTGTCAACTATTATCTGACCCGCCTTATCTCTAACTGTTAGCTCTCCTCTCTATGAGTTATCTCTATGAGATCTCCCTTTCTTACTTCCCGATAAAGATTTAGCTTTGCTGTACAGCGCACCGATTTCACCCTTCCTCTGCAGACTTTCCATATCCTCGCACTGCGTCTTCCACCATGCTTCTTTTGATTTATGTATTGCCCGCCTCAATTTATTGTTTAATTATTTGTACTTCATTTTGCCTAAATCTGTGTTTACATTCTTCCATTTTCGCCGCTCATCCATCTTTGTAATCATCTCATCCGTGATCCATGGTTTCCTAGCCCTTTTAGCGTTAACGGTTCCAATAGTGTCTTTTGCGGCTTTAGACAATCCTTTCTTGATCCTTTCCCATTTTTCTTCGATAGTACTTAGCTTTTTACCATCCTCCATGATTTCCTCTACCGCCTGTTTGTATTCCTTCCTTTTCAAACCATTTAATGCTTCTACATTCCATATTCTAACTCTCCGCCCCTGCCTTATCTTTTTGAAACGGACGCTACATTTCATAACAACTAAATTGTGGCCTGAGTCCGCATCCACTCCCGGGAAGCTGTGCGAATTTATCACACTGTTCTTAAACCTGTGTCTAACCAGGATATAATCTAGCTGATACCTTTCTGAGTCACCTGGCATTTTCCATGTATACCCGCGTCTTTTGTAGTGTCTAAACCAAGTGTTGGTGATGACTAGCTCTCTCTCCTGCAGAACTCAACTGCTTTCTCCCCGCGGTCATTCTCCGCGGTGCCTGAACCGTAGTCCCCGATCTCATCACCACCTCTTCCTTCGCCTATCGTCGCATTCCAATCCCCCATTACTATCAAATGGTCGTTGGTAGCCTATGTCGGCACCAACGATGCTTCCATGTACGGATCTGAAAGGATATTGGGTGCCTTTAGGGACCTAACATCCGAAGTGAATCGTGAGCGGTAGGCATCTGGTGTGGACTTACGGCTGTCCATATGCAGCATTGTCCCGCGGACTGACTGCGGTGCTTACGCTTGGAGTCGTATTGTGTCTCTAAACGGAAGGCTGTGGAAATTCTGTCGGGACATGGGGGCCGCGTTTTTGGACTTGAGACCGGTGCTCGGGTCTTGTCGCGCTCCCTTGAACCGCTCTGTGGTCCACTACACCCCTGAGGCGTCGGTTCGGGTGGCTCATAGGATCTTCGAGCACTGTAGATATTTTTTAGGCAAATGAGTAGGAAAGGTAGTGGAGTAAATTTAAATTTAAAGATTAATTTCCCTGATAACGATATTATAAAGTGTAGGTCAATTAGTGGGTCTCACAATACTAGGTTGCCTAAAGAGATTTGTCGAAGTAAGTACAGTGCCAATGAGACAAAAGAAAGAATCTATTATCGGAATATAGACTGATTGTGTATCAAGACAAATGACATATAATTAGCATCACCAGAAAGCAGACCGCATCGAACACAAAGAAGGTTCTAGACGAAGAAATAATTTCCGTAGTAGTAGTTAACTGCCGAAGTTTAAAAAATAAGATACCGGAATTTCACCACCTCATTCATAGCACGGAGTCAGATATAATTATAGGAACTGAAAGTTGGTTAACAGATGATATCGAAAACGGCGAAATATTTCCCAAGTCCTTCACATTTAATAGAAACGACAGACAGAATAGAGCCGGAGGAGGAGTGTTTATGGCGGTTAAGAACTCTACCGTCAGTAGAGCTGAGTTATTCCTGATAACTGCATAGAAAGTGTCTGGTGCTCAGTAAAGATACCCAGTGGGAAAACAATATATGTCTGTGCGTATTACAGACCACCCCATGCTGTAATAGTAATATTTAAGAAATCATTAGCAGAAGAAAGCGTGCCAAGCAGCTGGAAGAAAGCTTCTGTGACACCCATATTTAAAAATGGAGACCGGGAGGACCCCAGTAATTATAGGCCAATATCGCTCACCTCCATCTTCTGTAAGCTTTTTGAGCAAATCATTGTTAGTTCAATAATGAGGTACCTCGATAGCCAAGATTTATTGATTAATAACCAACACGGGTTCCGTAAAGTTAGATCCTGCGAAACTCAACTCGCACTCTTTGTTCATGATATAATGCATTCCGCTGAAAGTAATATTCCAGTTGATGCGATATTCCTAGATTTTAAAAAAGCTTTTGATAAAGTCCCCCATTGCAAGTTACTCGCGAAGTTGGAAACTTATGGAATACACGGGAGTGTTATATGTTGGATTAGAAAATTTAAAAAAAAATTGTGTTCAAACAGTCGTCCTGGGCGGTGTATTATCCGATAATATCAAGGTCACGTCCAGTGTACCACAGGGAAGTGTCATAGGCCCCCTCTTGTTTCTCATTTACATAAATGACCTCAGTACCATGATTAATAGCAGGCTACATTTTTTTGCTGACGATGCGGTGATTTATGGGGGCATTCGAAGTCGCGATGACAGCCACGTTAGCTAACGACCTAAATGCAATCCTGACTTGGTGCGATATATGGCAATTGGAATTAAATTTGAAAAAATGCGTAGTAATACATTTTTGGGAAAGGAAATTTAATTTAAATTTATATTATAAATCCCTCCCATTTAGTAACAAAGTGAAACAAACAGAAATCGCGAGGGTAGATTCCTTTAAATACTTGGGTGTAACAATTACTCACGATCTGTCCTGGAGATAGCACATTCGGGAAATATGCGGTCGTGCTAATAAAAAATTGGGATTTGTAAAAAGAATGCGGGGTAAATGTGACGAAAAAGTGAAGGAACGATGTTTTCTTGCCCTATTCAGGCCCCACATAGAGTATGCTGCCAGTATATGGGATCCTCAAGAGATAAATTTGATTTCGGAATTGGATCGAGTTCAGCGGAGGGAGTTCACCCAAAAATTGTTATGAACAACTCAGTAGCGTAACTACTTTGCTAGAACGTTTAGGCTGGGATTCCCTTACACAGCGGCGTTTACAAAAAAAATTAAACTTATTAAAACATTTAAAGATGGGTCCTTTTCCGACTACATAAAGAATATAATACGAATCCCAACGTATTACGGGCGGAGGGATCACAAATATAAGATTAGAGAGATTCACTGCAAGACAGACAGGTTTTAAATGGTCATTTTTTCCAAAAGCAATAAGAGACCAGAATGCTTGTAATCGAAATCGCCCAGGAGCCGGCTCGACATAATAAGTATTTATCTACAAGGTAGCGATTGCGCATGGTTATACGATTATATTTATAATTTTTTATGCAGGTTCCCCTCACCTTTCCCTATCCATTTGAAAAACCCTAACCCCCTCATACCTTACCCTTCCTCCTGGTGCTGCACCCACTTCCACACACCTTTTTGGTGGCTTGCAGAGTATTGATGTAGGTATAGAAATGTTTCCCATTTGGGAACACACGCGATTATGTCCTCTAAGTGATCGTATATCCTATCGACATCTCTTCCTTATGGTTGCTCGGTGGCATGTTTACCTGAATAATAACCAAGTTCGTCGGTTCTGCTTTTATCTTTACTAGTAATAATCCATTCGTTACCTGCTCTATGTTGACTACGCTTCTTCCTACCTCCTCATTTAATACTACGGCAACCCCTCGTTGGCTCTCGACCCCGCCGCTGTATATTATTCCATAATTATCATTCAATTAATCCCCGCTATCCTTCCATCTCACCTCGCATAGACCTAAAATATCTATATTTCCCCTTTCCATCTCTCGCTTAATATTCTCCGATTTCCCTGTCCTCATAATTGACCTAAAATTCCACGTTCCTATTCTAACTAATGTGGTCTTCTTCTCCTGCGTCTTCTGTCCTGCTGGTGCTGGTTTTCCCTTGCAAGGGTTTCGTGGGATGACGACCGCGGAAGCCTTGCCTCCCCCGCTGCCGGGCACGACACACGGCCGATTGGGCCGAGCCCCGTAGTTGCCAGGACTCAAAATATCTGTATAGTCCATCATGTTAATCTTGGGAATGATAATTGAGGTGGTTTCCCGATTCCTTCCTCAATAGTGTTTTTAACGTGACACCATCACTTACTGGCCGCCCCACTGGGGTCAGACGCCATTGCAGCCGCCTCACTGAGGAACAGACGCTGCGTGGACTACCTTTCGTCTGGCTCCTAACCTTCGACCTATCTGGCATGGGTGACCCTACCAGGAGCAATTATTATTACTCCCGCCAGCACAGCTCTAGGGGTCATCGGGACGCACAAGCCCTTCCACCACGTCAAGGTTGTAGTCCCGGGAGGGTGTATATGAATATATATACATATATTTCAATTGAATGCAAGCACTACATTTATATTCATGGCTTGTTTCCTACACTCCCACGCCAAACACCCATGCGAACCCGTGCTGGCCGAGTATCTTGTATAATTAGATCTTGCACCACATCCTAGCTCATAGTATCTTAACCCCCTGGTGGGATTTGGAGTAATCCTTGGATTAATAATCGTACCCATTCGCATTTAAATTGACAATCCCCATGCGCGGTGAATACATCAGCGGGCGACTTCCCTCGCGCCGACCCCGCTCCCATTCAAGCTTTTAATCAATGGTGAACACGCGCCCGTTGCTACGGAATATTTTGACCTAATTTCAGGATTAACGGCACGCTGATAAAAAAGCGTTTCTAGAGTAATCGTCAAACGAGCGGACGGAATACGCCACAGAGCGTTGGAGTGAGAAACGCTGGGATCGCGAATATTGCGAAGATGCGGGACTTAACCTTTTAGATGAGAAATCGTTCGAGTTTAACCGTCATGCCAAAGCAATCGCCATTTACCCTTTTTTGGCGTGTTCACAGGGATTAATTCGACTTCGACATATATACTCGACCAGAAAGGTGTGTGGCAGGCAGTGCAAGCACTAGGCGGGATGAGTGAGTGATGAGAGAGGATATGGGAGAGAAAAGGAAAAGGGAAAATATTCAGTAAAAATCTAGCAAATTACGTGAAAATATGTATACATTATGGCCAAGTTCAGAACAAGGACTAATCCAATTAATAAATTAGTTTTTTGTTATACGTAAAAAGGGAATAAAAATGAACCAACTCCATTCATACGACAGGTCTCCATCATAACAAAACAGGTCATGAGGAATCGAAAAGGTGGAAGAGGTAATTCCACTACTATCACCTGGACATGCAACTCATGGTTCACGCCCTTAAAGACAGAGTTTGGGAATGCAACATTCCGGAGCAGGCAGGCAGGCGACGGCTTGAGGCGTCATCCCCCACTTCCACTTCTCCACAGAGAGAGAGAGAAACGAGGGATGGATGGAGAAGTTTTGAAACAACAAAGCAGGGCAAGCGATACTGTAGCGAGCACTAGATTCATTAAATGGGTACCTGATTTTAATGCAACAATTTCAGAGCGTAAAAATCATTCGCCTTGACTGGGACTCGAACCCAGATCCCTCAATATCCGGTCGAGTGCTTTAGCCACTTAAGCTACCGAGGCGTTAAGTGGCTAAAGCACTCGACCGGATATTGAGGGATCTGGGTTCGAGTCCCAGTCAAGGCGAATGATTTTTACGCTCTGAAATTGTTGCATTAAAATGCACATTAGCGGATGACTCCGTTAAAAGTTACTGTTGCGGCATCTCCCGCAGTTTCTTTGGAATTTGGGTACCTGATAATGACGCCTAAGCGTTGAAACCAGTCAAGTACCAAAATAAATGACAGTGGAAATATACATTGTGGTCTTCATTTAATGGACATGAACTTCCACAAAGTTGAGCCTGAAACAATGGAATACAGCACTAGATTCATTAAATGACAGTTCTATGCGGTCATGCCGGAAGTGATTTGACGATAATTTAATAATTAAGGGTAATAGACACCTGAAGAGACCAATTACCCTTATAACCTCGATTCGTGACCGAAGCTGTAAGTATCACGCATCAATATTTAAAATTACCAAAACTGAAATTAAATGGGATGATAGTCAGGGAATCCCAGTCACCCTTTAACGGCTGTTGACGGAACATCCCCCGCCACTCACCCTCGCGGTGGTCTGTGGGGTAAGGTGATGTTGATGCACCCGGATGTGGCCTCCAGGGGGGAGGTCCCCGCATTTGGGATGAGGGGGTTGCGCGGAGAAGTGTTGAGAAGGAGATAGGTAAGGAAGCACCGATAGGGTTTGCAGAGCGGGGTGGGGGGAAAGGCGGGATGTGGGGTGTGGTTGCGGTTCTGTGTCACTGGTCGAGAATTCCCCACGGATTTAAAATCCAGTGCACGGCACGACCGGAAGGGGGCGTGGCGGGGTGCCGTACCCTGCGAGGGACGCTAACGCGGGTCTAGGGTGTGGGGCGGGAGGGGAGGGGTCACGAGGGCAGAGTGCGAAGTATGGTGAGTGGAGTGGGTTTGTTGGGGTGGGCTTTGATGGACACTGCCGCCTGGGAGGGTTCGGACGGTGGAGAAAATTTGAGTTCATCCAGGGCCATTTGAAATATCCATAACAGATTCCAGGGGTGTCATGCATTTACGGAACTAATTCAGAAGCTAGAGAGCTGTTTCGTTTGGGCTCTTAACCTCATGATTGGAAGCTACCAGAAGTGCACGCCGTCTATATTTGGCAGTGACCTTCCCGGTAAAGATGAGTTCCTGATTTACATGGGGACAAAGGACCTCTGCAATATTAAGCCCAGTCTACGTGACAATTCTTGAGATTTTTTCTCTCTTGACGACGAGGATGAGCCTCTATGTCTGTAGGAATGGCATTTATTGCCAGGAGAAACAATACTGAAAGTATGAATAATTGTTTTATAAGGAGTTCTCCAATTGACGAAAGGTGTAACCTCGGTGGAATGTGTATCTCAAATCCAAGCAGATGCCTATTATGCTCAGCTGAACCACGCTGTAATGAATCGGTATGGAGACCATAAAACCACCCGTGGAAAGAGAACGAAGAAATTGTGTGAAATGGAACATTGTAAAAAATGAAAGTCATTGGCGTAAGTGCTCCCATGTAATTGCTTAGGGGCAGCTCCCATGAGATCGTTACATTTTAATTCAAGTACATGGAAAAAAATATGGCATAATAAATTTGACTCGACGATTCAGATAAACTTAAACTTTTCGACGATAAAAATGAACCAAGTCTAATGCCAGATTGGTGAGTATTATTTGATCATTACAGATGCTCCGCTTCGACCAAAACTTAAAATCAAATCTGTTTAAACTACAAAAACTTCGAATTGACATAGATTGTTGTGGCATAAGCTGGGCCGTTACCTTTCTTATTTTTCACATTTTCAATTGAACTCCCTCGTACTATGCACACAACCCCTTCCCAGGCAAAAAAATCGTCCAAAAATTCGAAAAATGAAAAGATTACGCTAGTGGAGTGTATAAAATGTACTGCAATTAAACTTGATCCTATTCTGAGCTCTTTTTTTATGACTTGAAGCGATAATGCAATTGTTTTGGTGAATATAATCACCGACGTAAGGATGTCGGGTTTAACAAACATTGCTAGTCTGAGAGCCAATTGACTTGATTTTATTTCATCAATTGCCCTTTAATGCTCTCCCATCGACTACGCCCCTGCGGAGCACCCCTTTTCGGGTCCCAATGGGCCACGGATAGACCCAGCCCTTCCTTCTCCCCCTCTCCCCATCGGCCCCTCCCTCCTACCGGTTCCGGCGATGTAAGATTGCCCCCGGTGGGCTTCTTCCGCTTTTGGACGAGTTCCCCCCCCCCATCCTCCCCTCCGTCGCATCCGCACCTGCTACGATAGCGCGCTTTCTTCTGCCCTCCCTGTCTCACAGGTACCCTAAATCCATGTAATCCATCTATCTGCTCCCTCCTGTCTCGCTTCCGAAATCCCAGCGGGGACCCTTCATCCGGATCACGTGCAAACATACTTCCATGCTTGAACAAGAATAGAATCGCATGAGAGCTAAGTACACTTTATGCCAAAAATTCAAAAAGTCTATCTCAAACTCGTGTACTTGGAGTCTGCGAATCATTTGGCATACGTAAGTATTGTTCTGAGGAGGGGGAATTGCGTCCAACTTAAGTCATTAATGCTCTGGTGGTATGCATCTTTAGTTAGTTTGAGTGAGAATGCAATTAACTAAAACTCTCGCTAAAATGAAATGGAATACGTTATTAAAGTAAAAAGATAATAGTAATTAGACTGTAAGGATGCGTTGTTTAATGGACCGTAAATGAAAAAAACAGTTTTGAAGGCAACGATTAGTATACCTAGCCCGGTTTAACGAGACGGAATTATATGAATAAAAGGATTATTTCATCCTGGTGCCTAATGTAAACTGCCTAATTCTGATTAAAATACACAAATATTGGGTAGCTCTCTCTCACTTAGGTGCTGCTTTTCCATACTGATTGCAAGCTTATGTCCGCCACGCCTCTTTTGAGAGCTTTCGTTTGAAAAAGTTGTCCAAGTGCTCCAAACCTTCAATCGAGATTTACTTAGTGCCAACGTTGCGTCAGGTCGAGAGGAAGCAAGCATTCCAAGTGCTTGTTCTCCCGAGGCATTTGCCAGAGCCAATTCCCTAGCGCTTGCGGCCAAATATCTGGACCCGTTTCTTCAAATGAAACCCTGAGAACTAGCACCCGATTTCCACACCCTTTCGGCAGGTGGCGGTAATAAGGGTTTTGAGCAATTGTTTTTCTCAGATGTACACCGAGGAATTGGGGGAGCAGCACCGGAGGACATAACTATATGAATAGGAATGGCTAACTATCTACAAATATATTCGATAAATTACGGGAAAGCTCCGTACATCTACACAAATACCCCGCCATCCACCAAAAAGGTGTTTGGCAGCGGGTGCAAGCACCATGTGAGATGGGTAAGTAATAAGGGACAGGAGGATGTTAAAAGGGTTGTCAAAACGGAAAAAAACATTCAAGAAAAATCCCGAAAAAAAGTGCAAACATATTTGCAAGCAAGCGGAGAACTTAGTTCCAAACAAATGTTAATATCACCCACAACAGAAGTCCTCGGGTATTCTAAAGAGGGTGTAATAATCAACCAAAACCACTAATACGTAGGACAAACCACCACCATACCAATGGCAGGCCATGCAGAACAGGAAAGCAAGATGAAATGGGAAGATACTCTTAATCAATTGCCATGCAATTTAAAGCCATGATCTCGTACACCATAATGAATGCAGGAAGACATGGACAAAGACATATTGAATAGATAGAAGTCGTAATTGGAGTCAAATGAAATCTGCTGTATGGTTTTATGGAACACAATTTGAGGTTGAGGAATAGATGTGACCCATTATGTAGGAGCATTTAATTGCATGATTCAAGATTTGCAAGTTGACACGTCTTACAACTCTCACGATTATCGCAGGACGCATCGCTATGAACGGTCATATATTTAGAAGCAAGCAGTCTCATATCCCAGAAGCAAGGAAAACTGTTCTTGCCACCTCACCAACCTTTGCCAAACACCATGCAACAAGGATTTAAAAAATGTGCATGAATGACAATATATAACAGTAATTGACAATTAGGCAGCCAAATATATCATTCTCCAGTGCCATTCCAGGATAAAAAATTAGTGAATGCACGCGAAAGGTCTGCTGGGAAAATGTTAGCATTTTTATAATTTGAGTATGATAATTAGAAACTTTCAAAGAAACTTGAAAGTTCGGAATAACCATAAAAGGGTTGGCCTGAAAATCGTCCAGCATTATGGAATATATTTTAATGAGGTGAAACCTAAAAATAATACTGGACGTTTTATGTGGACAGAGTTCCCAAACCCGAGGGTTGGGAAAGGAATAAATTTGCCAATAAAATTCCCAATCAATTTCAGTTTAAGCTGACCTAGAGAAATTTTGTCAAATTCTGTTTCGTCAAACCGTGAGGCTGGTGTGCGGATTGTGTGGTCACCTTCTATTTAGAGGTACCCACTTCCATCTCTTTAATTCCACGTAGAAAAGTCCTTGCTCAGTCGCCTCCCCAACCACGAACTCAATTCTAAACGTTCCTCTTTCCCTTTTTGCTTCCATTCTTTCCTCAGTCAGATTTGCACATCAATCTTGAGGCCTCATCAACACTCCTACCGGGTGTTTCTGCTATTTTCTATTGCTTCTATTGCCAGACGGTAATTTTGCCTTCCCCTTTCCAGTAACTCATAATTGCCTGCTTTGCCTGTTCAGATTATTTTCAATATGCGGGCCCAGCACCGAATTAAAAGAGAACTTTTTTGTGCTTTCAAAGAAAGGCCCAGCACGGACCACGGTACATACCAGCAGAGAATCTTGTGTGGGACATTTGATTCGTAAAAAGTTTTTAAAAGGATCTGTAAAAATAAATTCTCGAGTCACAGGAACGATGCTCTAATGAATATGCAAACTCTATATAACGATTTAATTCATTCATTCGTTCGTTGTGGATGAATGCCATGTGTAGTATCGATGCGTGTTGCTCGAGGAAATCATCTAATGAGACACCCTGAATGAAATGTCGAGGGGAGGAAGGAGAGACAAGAACCCCATGAATGGGAAAATAAGACGAGGCACGTCTCTTAGAACCCAGAGGAAATTTGGATAGGGTGGAGGGGGTGGGCACTTCCTCTCCTCCAATCCCCCCCCCCCCCCGATGTCGTGGCGAATAAGTGAGCCTCTTGTGGCTCCTTTGTCAAAGGGAAGCGGGGGAGTGTCTCGCTCCGCGGGGCGGGGGGAAGAGCGACGGGGGATTTAAATGCCGGGACAGGGAAGGAGGGGCGGACGGAACTGATGCATATTCAAACATCCGCCCAACCGCCGCCGAGGGCCGCGTTTCGTCGCGCGCACCCGGGCGCGCGCTTTCAACGTCTCCCGGAGGGGGTCTGTCTTGGCGTCGTCTTCGGGACAGCTCCGAGTGAGAGGCCCTCCCCTGACGCCCAACTTGATTACGGCAAAACGGGTGACGCGAGTCAACATTCGATAAGACGGAATAAAATACTCTTTGGCGAAGTTGATAAATACGAGTGCTCGAGTATATCGTATCTCTTCCAAAGTGATGGCATATTACCCCGAAATCCGACGAATTGGCGTGTGGCAGATGGTGCTGAGGCACTAGCGTGCAAGTAGTCCTCAAGTTAACGCGCCATCCGAAGGACAGCGCGCTCCGCTTGAAGAGCTGCACCGCTGACAGCCCCCGTCACCCAAACCGACAGGATTACTATTTGAATGGTGGCTTGGTGCAAGTAACCAGACGGAAAATATCCCAAACAAAAATGGGGAAAAATGCTATTGTCTCTCATTAACCAACTAGTACAATCCAATCGTATAATATTTAATGTCAGAAAGTGGCGAAATACTAGAATAGACTGAAAGCGTAAAAAGTGCCGATATCATAATTAAATTCTTTCAGAGCGTATACACCAAAGATATAGGTGCACAAAACTGAAGAGCTCATAAGCAACATATTATTGCCCCAGAAAGGAATACAGAAACAGCTCCGAAATTTCAAAGAAAGAAAACCTCGTGCCCCTCGAGCGGAATTGATCCCCGATATCATGCATAAGAAATCTTGCTGCAGGCATGGAATTCTCTTTTAAAAACAGTTATTTTTAAGTAGATAGAAGAAGGTTCAATACCTCCCGACAGGAAGATAGCTCATTAAAGCTCCTCTACAAAGGTGGTGTTAGAGAGGACAGGACCTCAGTAATAACAGCCTATATCTTTAACCTTGAAATCCTACGAAATCCTGGAGTATATCATCCTGAGCAATATAATGGTCTTTCTCGTCAGTCGGGGAATCCTATTCCGTGACCAGTATAGGTTTAGAAAAAGCAAATCATGCGAAACACCACTGGGTCTTTTTATGTATTATAACATGACTCTGAGCCTCTTCAGGTACTCCCGCAAATAGTGCATAAATATTTTCTCTGTTAAGATTGGATACGATGGTGTCACCGAAGTATTTTAAGTGGATTCCTTCATCCGAATAGTACGTTTTATTTCAAATTCATAATATCTGGAAAAAATATATTATTCATAATGTACTTATCACACCAATAATTAACTCCTAGATGCCACTTAGATATTCAGCGTCATCGATAGATTTTGTGACCATCTCTGCCATTCATTCAGAAATATTTCTACAAATAAGACTGCCTTAAGTACTTGTTCTAGACTTGCACAACCAAATCTTTATCTCTCTTTGCAGTTTAATCTCGCTTCAAAGATAATTGTTCATGCCAGGGGTGATTTACGATACATGAGCCGTACCGTAGCCGGTTTTAAAGTTCCGTCAATTTAAATGACCGGGCTATCGCGTGACCACCTCCGCCACATAATGTCCCCCTCACTGTGCTGTTTCTTCTCCATTTCCTCTTCCCACGCACCGCGTTCTTCCTCACCCCTCGCAGAAACCCCGACGACCAAATCTCGTCTTTCCGTTCTGAATTTAAAATGAAGGCGTCTCCAAATGGACTGGGGCGTCCGTGTGTGAGCGTCGCTAAGAAACGAGTGAACGGTTCAGTGCGTCCCATGCCTCGTTTTTGAGAATATTCACGTGCTTCGCGATGCCTAAATCCTGCCCCCCCCCCTTGTCGCAGCCCGAAATCCTCTCGGAAACCACCCTTCCTGTCGGACCCGTCTTCGGCAAACGCCCAGGGCCAGCGCCCGCCATCCAGTGTGCGGACCAGGAGAGATCAGCGCCTGTCAGAAAAAGGGCAATCACTCGCTGCATGGCTGAAGGGAAAGGTGGTACACAGTGACTTCAACGCCCGGTCCCTTTCATCCACTCGAGGCAGTTTTTTGTAAACTAGATGGGTTAGAAACGCACAACGGATTAGATGGCCGCGTAATGGAAGATAAAATTGAAGGGAAAGATGAGGTCCAAGAGGCAAGCACATGGGAAAATCCCTTATACCCGTCCGTATAATGACCTGGATTTGAGCAAGACATTGGCTGCACGCAACAGCATGCCATACTATTGTGTCAATACGAGAGCATTTTATGAAAACTAGCTTTGGGTGGTGAAAAAAGAAAATTTGAGGGATGGAGCTATGCGTCTGCAGACATTCTCATCTATAGAGTTTTATTTACGGATTTGAATGAATTGGCGTGTGGTTGTATTGCCATGGGCTAAAATGTTAGTCCCCATTAAAGCGAGACCACATTTCCCAAATCTTAGTAACTTCTGTCAATTAGGCTCTATTTTTTGGTACCCCATGCTTTTTATTACCTAATCTCCCGGCGGTCAGTGCTTCCCCGAGTGGCCCCTTCGTGCCTCGGCGCGACGCCCTGCGTCTCTCGTTGAGGGCTGCGGCAGGAGGGAGGGGGGGCGGCGCCGATTGTATCCGCGCCGCAGAGCGTGTCGGCGTCCCGAGCATACTGTTCCAAAGGCTGACCCCGAACACAAAGAGCTCCGGAACAACAGTCGTCGGATGCACCGCCGCGATTTCCTCAATTCCAAGCGACTACAACCCCTCTCCCCCAACCCACTCCTCCACCGCCGCTCCAGGATCGACCCTCCTCCCCTAACGTGTGCTTCAGCACTTATATATTCGTAGTTTTTCTCAAGCGCTATTTCAAACTGTTATTAGAGTAATTCTGAACAAAATGAAATATTCTCTAGCTGGAGAAGAAAAGAACAATATCATTATCAATTGAGAAATTATCGTAACTGCGTATAGTTTACATTCAATGGTGCGAAGCTTAACCTTGTGAAAACTCAACCAAGAGATTTGGTGCTCTACTTATACGATTTATTCAGGTGTTCTATCTGTGGATGTCACTTGAAATGTGATGATTTTGTCGTAACTTGCTAATATAATCGGAAATACTTTTCTGTATCCAAACAAGTTATACGCATTTAAATGTAACAATTCCACGAGGAGAATGTGATGGAAGGGAAATTTTTATAACAACGTGACATTGAAGAAATGAGAGGAATGCACTATTGAAGGAATTAGAGGGATACTTTTTTCAGAAATAGATGTGACAAAAGAGCTAGAAGGAGGTAGGTATATGGTCATGATCTGATAATTTAAGAAAAATGGGAGGAGAATATAGGCGAAGCAATGTATGGAGATGGTAGTCGGAGGAGGGAGGGGGTGGTAGAAGAGGGAGGGGAGGGGAGATAGAAAGAGTGTCCCAAGAGGAGAAAGGAGAGTAGTTAGGAGGAGTGGATCCAAGGAAATGACGTGCATTAAAAAATGAATAAGCGCTCCTGGATTTTCTCCAAACGGATTTGAGCGACCCGAGCGCTCGGGGTATGACACGGGTGAGAATGGAAGCCTTCCAAATCCGAAAAAATGCACGATTCTGTGGGTTACAAACCATCCGGAGAATACAGCTATGATTAATCAGATTTTCACATGGTTTTCAACCTCAAAAGAATTGTATTCATTAAAATAATTAGACACCGGAGTATACAGTGGATCGAATGATTCAGTTGAGAATCGAGGAAGTCTTGAAATAATATTCTAACCTGAAGTATGCGTTAAAAAGCTGCGGGCCGTATTCCCTCGAGTTCATTTCAGACAATCAGGTAGCGATAAAGAATGGAAAACAGGGTAGTGAATTTAACGCTCCAGGGGATATAAAAAGTTGATTCTAACCTCTTTCACTACACTTAAGCGTTTGCAAAGATATTATAAGGTTTCTCGCGCCTTATATATTCGAAGCTACGGATGCATAAATACATTAAAACCATTAGCAGCAGATATCATATTATTGCAGAATTCGCGTGCATGGTAAAGTTTAAACGTACCTAATGAAATTTAAGAATAATAGAAATCACAGTGCCTTAACTTGGTTCATTTTCTATGGTCTTATGACATATGTATTACAGAATAACGTTCAAAACCATTTTTTGACTCGCTGAAAAAACGCATTTAGCTTCTATTTGAAGTTGTCTGGGAGGGTGTTGAATATTTTTTTCAAACGGAACGCAAAGAAGATTCTGTTGAAATTAAGTCGAATTCAATTCAGCAAATTTACGTCATTACTTACACGAAAATTGAAATATCCCGAAAAGTCATTACATCGTCCAACCTCTTGCACGGGTTTTGAGTCATGTTAGATTGTGTATGAATTGAGTAATCATGGAGATCACTTAGTGCTCTGGGCTGCAGGGGTTATTTCGCTCAACGAAGTCTATTGAATGAGCATCGTGGCCAAAAGACCATGATCTCTTGGCTTTTGAAGAAATGGAGAATACGACGGAAGAAGACATGAAGGCTCACCGCAGGATCCAATAAGGCTTCCACCTCGCCGAGTGCTTCCTCCCCCGGCCCCCTCCGAGCCCCACGCTGTCACTCTCTCTCTCTCTCTCCCCTTCGTCCGGAGTCCGAGCGAATTAAAATCCCGATGACGTATATTTGAGAATATAATGGCTTCCGATAATACGTGTATAAATCGACTTTTTAGCGGAAGATATTGCTGCGAAAGAAATACTATACTTGTTTGTTTTCGTAATTGCTTCAGTTACCATAGTGTCGGTCGATAGATAATTATCTGTTATCGAGACTGCTTAGACATTCATTCATTGTTGACACCGCCGAGATACCCATTTCGGCCATGTTGAGAACTGTATCGCCCAGATCAAAACTGAAATTCATATCCTTTCGTCCATTTCAATGATCTTCTCCGTAAACCGCATTTCATCATAATAGGTGGTTTACTTAAAAAGTAGAGAGTTTATTCATCATAGTAGATAGTTTACTCGTCCATAACAATATTGAAGTGTTACTTTCCCATAGATATCTTGGTTTTCTGCAGGCCGCAAGCTCAGGGGAAGTCCGTCGTGTGCAGCTCTGACCACGTGACCTCCTGGACGAAGCACTTTAATTGTGTTATTTCTCTTCTTTTGCGTGATGCGAGAGGGCGCGGGGGTGGGGGACAAGCGGGCGGACGGGTCGGCCGTCACCCCCACCCCTCCCTCTCCCCCGAAGCAAGGAGAGTGAAGGGGGAGAGGTGGGAGTTCCGGCGGAGGATGGATCTTCCCCGGCGGATGGAAAGAAAAGCGTGGCGTTGAAGTATTTCCACGAAAATCACGAGTCAACAGGACTTTACATGAACCAAGAGACCTCGTGTATAAATCACACTAAAAGTTACTAAACTTCTTAAATCATTTTTTGAAAAAAAATATGTTTAAATATAGTCTCATATTATATCGAGCATGAACTTTTTATCCGTATTCGCAAAGACTAAATGATTATTCAGTCACCCTCAGAATTAAGTGTAGAAAGAATTATCATTCAACGATTAATAATGATATCTGTCATTTTTTTAACACCTTTCTTTTCCGTCTTTAATTTCTGTGGCACGCCTTGTAGCAGGTCGAAAACCTTCTTTAATTCTTTTAGTTGATATCTAGCCTCCTTCCCAAGAAACAAAACTCCTCCATCTCTTATAATATTTTTGCATGTAGTTAAATGCATTCAAAGCGGAAGAGCGTATTAAAAGCAATCTCCATAAGGCTAGTCTGTAGCGGGGTGGAATAAAGTTTCCAGGCGCACTCTTCGAAGGTTGAAGACTCCTCTTGTTTCTCGGCGGGCGTTGCCAAGATCAAAAAGATGGGGGCACTTACTGCAAAGTTATTATCTCAGTAATCTAATTCCGCTTTGGTCTCTCTAATCACACAAAAGTGTAATGGCGCAAGCACTGAAACAACGGGAAATACATTTTTGGACGAATGAATACATCTCTAAGTACTCTTGTGTACAGATGAATGTCTCGTCACCGCGCAAATATATTTTACTGTGTGCTCCTTTTAATGTGGCAATTCTACGCGCATCAGATTCGGTACTGTTGCAGTTGTATTTCCCTCGACACAAAAATGACATCAATTATCATACGTGAACTGGTTTTCTTTGATGCGAGTCACTGCAGCGATGCATCTCACAACTATTGCCGTTCAAGATAAAACGGAGCGATTAGACACGGATTAAGCTTCACTTTCCTCCGATGGGAGATTTTCCCACGGCAGTCCGGGTCGAATGTCACGCGCCCCCAACTCGAATGTCCCTCTCCGGAAGTGACCGCTGTCCTTCGGCAACAAGGGAAACAGATCAAAGCGACCTGTTTAACGACTGGCTTTGCTCCGGCCACGGATTTTTTCAGTCGTCGCACCAACTTTTGCTCCATTCCGTTCATGTCCATCTTTGTCCGCTGTCTAGGAATGAGATAGCTGACCCGCTGTCCGCCGAGGTCAAGGGGAGGAGGTGGCTTGGTCAACTCCCCGGAGGATAAGGCTGGGAGTTTTATCCGAATAAACAAAAAATATTCAAAACCTGCTTAGGAACGATTTTTGAAATGTCATGGGAAAAATTCTTAAATACATGTTGTTAGGAAAAATTTTGAAATATGCAAAGTGCTCAAACAAACTTAAAAAGAAAAATGCTGTGTGATTTCTTGGAGGGTGGCCCCGAGGTTCTGTGATAATACGTTAGGGAAACGCAGAGAGAACGTGAAGACGTGCATAGAGTCCCTAAAAATCAAAATAGTTATATAAAAACAGGCAGCACTCAAAAAGCAAATGTCTTAAATATTTTCATTCAAAGCGTCTGTGATCGCGACACAAATAAATTCCCGGTGAAGGTCCCGCAGGATAGATTACCGACCAAATGCCTTAACCTCTTTTGTCCTGCGAACTCCAGCGAGCATATTTTAACGGTGTTCTCAACGTCAATATAATCATCGACACTCAAAATCTTATACTTAGGCAAGCGGCATGGATTTCGAGAGGAGAGATGGTTTGAAAGCGGCATTTGCGGCATTCAATACACGACATATATCTAGTGAGTGTCCTCTGCTCTCAAGGGAGTGCTCTCTATTTTTTGCCTCTCTAAGTTTTATATACCATCGCCACGCTTGTGACTGACCATGAATCACGGTCAGTCACAGTATGGGATCCTCATAAAGTAGGCTTAATTTTGGAACTAGACCGAGTACAACGAAGAGCAGCTAGGTTAGTTGTTATGAACAAGGTAGCAGTGTCACGACACTATTGAAAGAATTAGGATGGGAGCCCCACTAGTTGAGCGTAGGTTGAGATACAGGTTGAATATACTACGTTAATATGGAGCAGGTGACTTATCTGAGGATGTCAAAGACATATTGCAGGCCGACTTGCTGGTGGAGATCATATCTCCAAAATAAAGTTAGGGAAATTTATCGCAGAACGGATGGATTTAAAATGTCGTTTTTTTCCTCCTACCATCAGAGATCAAAATAGATATGACAGCTATCGCGTCGGAGATAATTAGAATTGGCAGTTTATCTATTTTGCCCATATCATGCATGTAATTTTTTATTAGACCCATCTTTTTAACAGCCCTTCCGCATGACTTGAGTATACGTATTCTTTTATTGAATATCGTTGTATTTAAGTACTCGTACTTTCTTTCGTGTGATTAACATTTTTCGAATGCATGATCAAACCAATATTTGTGTAGAGGTAACACGGTTGAGATTGTGCATGCATGGCTGGTGACCTCACTCCCCCCGTCACACGCCCTTGTGATGGCTCGCGGGGTATTGGTAGATTTAGATGTAGAAGTACTACAGGGTCGCACCCACAAGTGGTAGGACTGATTTTTTACAAGAATTTTATTGACGATATTATTGCATCGACTTAATAATCTTTAAAGTATGCTCCTTGAGCTGCTACACACTTAGTACAACGTTGCTCCCATTCCCCGTACGCCCGCTGGAAATTTTCTTTGGGGATGCCGTTGATGACCCTCGTCGAAGCCTCTTGAACGGCCTTTATCGAGGCAAAACGTCGTCCCTTGAGCTGTCCTTTCATCAGGGGGAAGAAGAAGAAGTCCGGTGGTGCAAGATCGGGAGAATAGGGCGGGTGCGACAACGTGGCAACGCCGTATTTGGCCAGGAGCTGTCTGACGACGAGCGCGCCATGGCACGATTTTCGGCACCATCTTGGCGCACACCTTGCGCATGGCCAAATCCTGTGAAATAATACGTTGGACGTTGGATGCAGACAGACCCAACTGGTCTGCAATTTCTTCACTGGTTAAGCGTCGGTCTGTGTTCAGCAGTGTCCTCACTCTGTCCACATTCGTGTCGGTTCTTGCTGTCGACGGCCGTCCGGAGCGATAGTCGTCTTCAACGAGCTCCCTACCCTCTTTAAACAACTTGTGCCACTCAAATACTGTGGAACGGCTTAAGGCAGTGTCCCCATAAGCCTGCTTGATCAAATGGAGGGTCTCAGTAGCCGTCTTCCCGAGTTTCGCACAAAACTTCACGGAATAGCGTTGCTCAAAATTCAGATTCATTTTGTTTTTCGACGCGAACCAAAAACTTGCTTCACTAAAAACGGTATCCTCACTCAACGACAGCCCGCAGGCGACTGAGTTTGGTGTCGGTCTGTTGCTAAGAGCCCCCTCCACCTTATCCTGCCAGGCGGACCCCCCTCCACCGCTCCGTTCGCGCCAGAGAAAATCAGTCCTACCACTTTTGGGTGCGTCCCGGTACATCAGCCTGATTCCCCGCAAGCTGCCGCATGGGCGTGTGGCGGGGGATGTTTTGGCGCCACCCTAGCCGCACAATGGCATAATATAATGTTCTGATCTGGAGGAAGAGTAATAAGGAAGTGGATACAATTTTCATGGATTTTAAAAAGGGCTTTGATACAATACCCGACGCCTAAAAGATATACAAATGCGAAAGTACGGAGTAAACGACAGTGTTGTGAAATGGATTCAGGGTTCAGGCGCTTGAATCCAATGCTTGAGAAGAATTTTATTGATGATTTTGTCAGAGTATCTTCCTTTCAAAATCGAATGTCAAATTCCTTTTATTTTGTAATTGATATTTTTTTAAACTATTCTTCGTGGAAGTATGTGTTCAATTCCGCATGAGTATTCTCTATTTTTCTCTGCAGTTCACTGTGACTCATTATTGGCTGCATATTTCCGATTCTCTCATTTCTTCATTCACTCTTCAATCTTGTTTTCATGCAGCAGCCAGCAATCACCATTTCCATACCTAAAGTGAAAAATTAGGAGGTTTACATGTTAAGTTGACTTTACTTAAACAAACATTCAGTTTTAATTTCGCGGAAACCCGATAACTCTTTGGGTAAAAACACAATATACCGCTAAATATTCAGTTCTTTCATCTTTGAAGCACTGTGTACCAAGCTACGTCCAGCGACAAATCCGTAACCGTAAATCGGCGATTTTCGCGAATATTTTCGTTGAATTTCACTGTCAGATCAACTGTCATAAGGCTATGCTGACCACTGCATTGTCCTCGTCGTGAACATTAGTGCTTTGGCCATTTTTAAACTGAATGCACCACTGCCTCACTCCATCTTCACTCATTACTATTCTGTCTCCGTACACACATCACAAAGTTGCCTTTCAATTTCTAGTGGTTTTTGGTTTTTTGCCAGTGAAAACCTAATCACAGGTCGCACTCCACAACTCACGGGATTGTCTATTGCAGCGCACCTTTAGCAGTGCGCAATGTGAGTCGCGACCACTGTCTGCTCGCACTATCGCAGCAGGAGGCGTGGGCTGAGTGTAGGGACGTTTAGACACCAAGACGGTGGCTCTAGCCCTATAAACCACCGCCACGCTAGGCCGAAACGTAATTTCCTTTCTGGCCAACCCGAGTAGACCGCGTGCGTCGTAGAGGGGCCAAATGTGTAGATATTTTTTATGATTGTTAACGCATCTGTATTATCAGCGAAACTGCGCTGGGAATCTCTCACGGAGCAAGGGTTACTTATACTACATATAATAAATGTCTAAATTGGGTAAACTGCATTAGTTGGATGCTGCTATCTTCAGCAAACATTTTGCGAATGTATTAAAGGCCCAACATTGTCGTGGAAAAACCGGTTTAGGAAATTATTTCCCCAGCCAAGGATTATCCACTCCATTACTCCCAAGTTATTCATTTTGACCGCATTAAGGATGATTTTCCTCGGCCTACCGACCACTCTCAGTGGACCGGCCCCTATTTAAGCAACGACGCGCAATGACGTCGTGCAAATCCACTTTGTTCGGTATTTATATCTTTTCAGCGTGCTGAACAACTTCACGGGGATAAGTATAGGAACTAGTGCATTTATCGTGGAAGAGCATCGAGGTATTCAGGCGCTGGTTTCTCGCGGCGGTAGGAGTGACCCCTTCCTGATGCAAAACCCTCCTTGCTTCCGGTTTTCCTCGACGGTGGACAGTCGGGGAAGGGGTCGCGGGAAAGGTAGATGAGTGAAACGCGAAGGAAAAACGAGTATTTTAATGTGATGATATTTTATTTAATTTATTTTAATTCGGTGGTCGAATATACCAATATAATATTATACACTGAATAAATAAACTGTGATTATTTACTTTTATAAATTAAATGTTTTTTAGCAAACACGTGAATACACTAATACCGGTTTCGACGCATAGGTTGGCGCATTCGACGTATCATAAGGTCAAGGATACCTAGATTTAAATAAATGAATTACTAACTCTCAGAGACAAAGAAAGTATAAGGGAGGAATTGTGGGCAAAAGGGCGTCGTGAAGGGAATGGAGGGCGAGGGAGTGGAGTGGGAAAAGTGGCTAGAGTGTTTTGTGCGGCTCGATATATTTTGATCGAAATTCCATGACTTCCTGTCACGTGTGTATTTTTAACAACTGTGAAATGTCATTTTACTAACTGTGCACATAAGTCGCGGCACGCTACTGATATCACTTCGGCCTGTAATCATAAATTCGATCTTTTTAATAGAAGAATATTTGAAATGTCTTATTATTATTAATAATTTTATGTATTTAGTAATCAAAAGCGTAATATAATCGCTAAAGTTAATTACAAAGCGTGAGTGTATTGTAGCTTATCAATTCGCCAACAAATTATTAATATTATTATTGTCTTAATACAGTTCAGGGTAGGTTTTGGATGATATAAACTGAACGACGGTACATTTATTTGATTTGCCTCTCCAGTAAAAATCACAACTCAATATTCTACTCTGCCACGAGTCCCTCTTCATCTCTGTGTATGTGCTTGTTTGCCTAACATTCTACCCTAAATCAGTCTTTAAAATCTTACTGTCGATCAATACGCCCTTAATCCATTTCTCCTGCCTCCTTTAGATTTCTCCCGGCGTTTCCATCTCCTCCCCTTTCACCATGCCTAGTACTACTTTGTTTCTCTTTCTGTCCCCTGCACCTTTTCCCTCCACGCCCACATCGCAAGAGTCTTCCATATACGCTCATCATTATACTTCAACAACAAGTTGTTATGCTTCCGCGCCACATATCAGAGCATTGACGAAATATTCCTTAACATACTTAACGTACCCAACATCAATTTCTTCCTCCTTGTGAAAGTTTCTTTTCTTAATCTTTCTCTGCTGTCCTTATCACTTCGTTCAGAACACTTCCGAGATACGTAAACTGTTCCACCTGCTCTAGTTTTAGGCCTTCTATTTTAAGGTTTGGCTTAGACTTTCTCTTTCTGGAAAATTGCTTAGCCTTTTTTCTGTTTTTGTTGATTCTCATCCCATATCTATCGCACTGATTTTAAGAATTTTCGCAAGGAACGACTTCCATTCCAGTTTATTCCAAGCCTCTTTAATCCTCCCCATATACGTTGCCGGTGAGAATGAACAACCCTGCCTTAAACCTCTTCCTAACACTGCCCATCTGGACACTCCGTCCCCCACTTGCTCCAGAGCAGTCTGAGAAATGAACTGGCAGCGGATAAGTGGCCCATCATGTTTATTCACCTCTTCAATCTTTCACTAAAGTGAAACTACTCCAGCAGCATAAGTAAGGTGGCAACGCTTCCCAGTGAATTCCGGGAAGTTATCCCTGAAAAAGCGGCGAATAACACCGGCTAATTTCCCCAATTAGAAGGCATGAAGAGCCCACAAAAAGATTCATTCTCCCTTTCTCTGAATAAATCCAATATATTGAACTGATATTTATCGTAGCTGATACTCATTTTTTTATTAGTAAACATGTAATTTTCACTTGTCACGGGATTAATTTTAGCACGCAAGGTGAAACATGAGATCATTAGTAACACCAGTGGACACCTTCTGCCTCTCCGGTATCCACTTACAGAACAACAATATTCTCTGACCACTCGGAAATTTCTCTGAACTTTAATTGCAAAAATGACGCACTGCTAATCGTTAAACTTTTGCCTTCCGCCGTAATTATGATTAGCCATTACTAATAATTTTGTAGCAGATTGGCTTGGGTCGCTATTATTATCATAATATTGTTCGTTAAAACAAGGATTTCACCATTATTTCATAAATTATAGTAAATATTTATGTGAATTTCCCTTTTCCTCCTTAAAACAGCTATGACTCTTCCTATTGATCCAACTCTCTTCCTTTTTATCATGTTTGCGTCTGTATGAAATAAAACGGTGGGAAGAGGTTTTTAATCTTGTTTACTTTTCATAATTTTGAATCAAGTCAGACTATCCTGGAGTCATTTACGGCCCAAGAGTTTATTCTAAGAAACCTATTTCCTTAGGAGAGAGAGAAAGACAGTTCCCTCTCGTCATCTATCGTTTGCTTTTCGCTCTAATTTCCTCCCTCTATGGTACCTCCGGCTATACTCTTCATTTAACTATCGTGCCTCTTCACATGCGTCCAATAAATTTCCCCACTCTTCCTGCAATTGTTTCAGCGAGTGCCCTCCTTAAGTGTTGTTAGTACGTGTGTTTGACGATTGTTCGTGCTTACTAGCGCATACTCGTGTACATATATTCACTCATTTTTGTGCACGTGCATGTTTGGCTGGTACCTCACGCCCCTGCCGCACGCCTTCACGGCGGATTACTATCATTGCATTGCGTCGCTGTAGACACAAGCACAGGGTTATATTCCACTCACTCGTTGAAGTTATTTTTCAATCGTTACTATCTATTTTATTTTCATCATCACCGCACCAATCTTCTTCTCCTTACCCACGCCTCACATCCCTTTGAACAGTATTTCCCTTCCTAAGTAAGTAAGTAAGTTTTTTAATGAATGTGTTCTAAATGCGGTAGCCGTTAGCTGCTATAACTTCTGATTTCATCGCCATCCCTAATTCTTCTCACTTGTACGCATGTGTAGTAGTATCCATCTCGAATAATATGCTATCTGATGATTTCAATATTATTTGAGGAGAAAATGTAAGCATGAGTGCAGAAGGACGAATCACGCCAAACATTGAAATACCATTGAATTCGATAATCGAAGAAGGCGGTGTTGAGTCACACTGACGGCTGAGGTGCCATCGCCATTTCTATTTCTAAGCTTATTAACCGAAGAAATCAATAAGCAACTTCTTAGAAAATATAATTTGGATACGTCCAAGTGTCTGCGAGGTATTCCTCCAAGGCTGTTGCGCATATAAGATAATCATCTGCGACTGATAATTCAAAGGAAAATTTAAATATGCGGGCTAAGGGAAGTGAGAGGGTAATCTCCAACGCTATGTCGGTTAGACAGGCTTCGGTTGCGGCTTGGATACCAAATGAAAGACGGGGCCCGATAAGACTAGGCCGACCATGACAGGTTGAGTATCGTCGTGATAAAGTGTTTACAACGGATATTTTTCAGCGGAAGTAGATAAAAAATTATTTCCAGTGCATCCTATCAACCCGACTATCCGAGTTTCTCTCCGTCCAGCTTACGAACAAGAAACGATAAAGGCGTATCTATTTTTATATTTAACTAAACCAAGTTTTCATCGGACAACCCGCGTCAAAGCATTGGATGCTTGCTTTCATCCCGTGGACGTTGCTCGCAATAAAATAAAGCTACCATTGCTGAGTCATGCAATTCCTTTAACCCTTGAAAGTCAGTACAGATAGGAGTTGCCCCTCGTACCTATCACCTGATTTTTTTCCGATTTCAGATCTATAATTTCTACAAGGATGGATGTTTTAGCAATTAATATTTTATTCATTAAGTAGGCTCGTCGAACTATACAATTACATCTACATAATAAACTGCTTGGCAATGGAAAATGGTGTGGAAGGGGGTGCATCCACACTACGCATGCATACGTGGGGCGCAACACACTGTGACCAGGTCCCATGCATGACATTTTAGAGAGGTATTTGATCTAGTCCCACTCACCAAATTTATACACAATTTGGGACGGCAAAGGAATAAACGATAATGTGATAAACTGGATTCAGGACTTGCGATTTACTAACCTCAAGCAACGGTAGTATTAGGTGCATCAAGCTCTAACTATGTACAAATAACATCCGGCGTCCCTCAGGGTACCCTCATAGGCCCGCTAGGCTTTCTTATTTGCATAAATAATATGACCTCAAAACCAAAAAAAAACAACAAATAGATTTTCGCTGACGAAACTGTAATTTAAAGGTACATAGCGACCGACAAAAATCGATAAATACTGAATAAGGACTTAAACGATATGAAAAATGGTGGATGTGATTAGGTTGCAGTTGAATGCTAAAAAATACCGTTATGCACTTCTTAAATTAAAAAAAAACGAGCAGACTTCACCAGCTTGGAAAAACTGTAGCAGTTCGGATGAAGGTTGTCAACCACTTGAGCAGCACATGGGTGTCGCCATCGCATCCGATCTCTCGGTGGAAAATATACGCGCACTATTAGAAGATAGGCCTTAAAGGAGCTGGTATTCATCAAAGGTATTGTTGGAAAATTTATCGATAAAAAATGGACGGAGACGTGCTCTTTTTCTTTAGCAAGACCCCACATAGAGTAGGTGGCTATCATATGGCGCCCACCTAAAAAAACGCTGATTGCAGAAGTGAACGAGGTACAGAGAAGGTCCGTCAGATTTATGAAAAATTCTTGCGAAAAATATGAAGCGTCACAAATTCACTACAAGATCTGAGATGGGAACCTTCACACATGCGAAGACTCGGAGCTAGATAAATCCAATTGCAAAAATATCAAACACGTGGTTTTACAGGCGGCATAGAAGGTTTAATGCAAGCCCCAAATTAACATAGGAATCACAGACAATTGTCAGAATATAAGAGAGATAGGTAGTCAGCCGAACCGATAAATTCAAGCACTCGTTTTTCGCACACACTATTCGCGACAACAAGTGAAGGGGAAACACTGAAACGGGAAATGGTAAGCACTCGCACAAATATTTCCAATAGCGGGGTGTCGAGCATAAAAACTGCAGATCTGTTTCCGTACATTTGTGAATTGCCCGCACCGCATGAATGGAATGCTATCTGAAAATTGGTGACGGGGTTGTAAGTGAGCCCGCTCTTTTTAATGGATTCCTTTTTTGTCTTCTAAGTGTCATCAGGAGAGTACTACAAGGAAAATATTCGCCATGTGCATAAGGGCTGTAGGTGCACGAATGCCATCCGGTCGATCTACCTCCAGTTCTTCCCATGCCTCTTTAATCATTTCCTCTGTATACAGGTTGAACAGCAACGGCGATAATGGGCAACCCTGCTTTACACCTCTTCCTAACACTGACCATCCGGATTCCCCGTTCCTCACTCGCACCTGAGCAGTCTGAGAAATGTACAGGTCGCGGATTAGCCTCCTTTCCCTCCAATCTATTCCTATTTTCTTCATCATACTCATTAGTTTTTCCCAATTCACTCTTTGAGAAGCCTTTTCTAAATCTACTAAACGGGCAAGTACGTCCTGATTGTATTCTATATGGGTTATATATCTACTCACGTTATTTGATCAATTTTATAAACATCTTGCGATGACTCACTTAAAGTAAAGCTAAATTAATTGACCATGATGACTTATAGAGATTTATCATTTGACCTACACACTTGCCTACGATCTAATCTGAAAAATCCCCCGAGTTCTCGAATATCCTTACCGTTACACATCTAGGAACTTAGGACGTGTTGTGAAAGCCAGAGCACAGCACACGGTTCAGAGGGCTTCACTATCCGCCCATAATTTACTCATGGTTTGATTATGTCTTCCATTCAACCCCAAACCATAGGTTCACGATCCAACTCTTGCGATGGTCAAAATATTATTATAAGATAATCCACCGGTTAAGGTATTTTTGGATGGACACAATTACTAAATCAATATCTCCTAACAAAACACAATACAGCATCCTACTCTATAAAAGGTCCCTTTATCTCTATGAGAAATTGATTAAATAATTCTAAAAGTAGAAAGAAAACATAAAAGTGCACATCAAAGTATTAAAATATTTTTTTTTCTACCTCGATGATGAATCAAAAAGTAAAAAATGAATTAAAATGAAATTTATTTATTTAGTCAAAATTGTGCAAATACAGCAGGATTGCCAATTTATAGTGACACGTATAACAGCAACATGTAAGGACACAAACATACAAACATCAACAAGACCATAATTAGCAGTTATTAGAGATAAATTTTCATAGAAATAACAAAAACCGTGAAAGAAAGGAACAGAACCGGGATGTGGGAGTGAAAAGAGAGATTATGCTAGTTCTTTCGAGAGAGATGTGTCAGAGAAAGGTTTATAAATGTGTTGGCTGGGAGTGAGAGGGGGTCAATGCTTTAGGGAAGGGAATTCAGTAAAGCGGGGAGACGGAAGAAAAGGGGACGTTTGGTGAGGGACAGTCTGGGAACGGGTTGGTGGAATAAAGCGTGATCGCGGGTAACTCGGGGGGGAACTCTGTAATTGACAAGGGAAATTAGTTCAGGACAGTCGTTAATGGAGTTAAGGGTATTATGCATGAGTTTTAAATCAAATTTTAGTCGTAGCGTGGAGAGATTACAAATCGAGAGCGAGGAAAGAAGTGATACAGTGGGCGAGTCCCGAAGATGGGGGACTCTGTACTTGACAATTTTACTGAAAAAATTTGTTATCGTGTTAAGGGTATTAAGGTTAGATAGGGTAGACATAATAATGACCACGGCCACCATTTAAAAGTTTTGGAGGCTTCTCTGTGCTTATAGTTTACATGGTATCTTGAGTTGCAACATTACTAGGGGAAAGGGAGAGAGTATAAATATTTTAGGCCAAATGATCTTGCTCGAGGCCTTTTACATTCACCGAAAAGAATGCAACAGTATACTGCACACTTATCCATCTGATTGGTTGATAAATGTGTAATCATTCCAAACTAAGGTCTAAGAGGGATGGCATTAGGACATTTCAGAAGAAGGGGAACCAGAAAATTGCACTACTCCAGTTTGAGATGGGGATTAATCCGAACTTGAACCTGGGATTACAGCCAAACGCTCTAACCACTGGGCTATCATGCCACATTTCTAAAAGGAAATTATTAATTTTTAGAACATAAAACTCTCTTCAAAAGACAACAGTCTCCTTTTACCGCAGTCTCTGCTTTTCTTTTGAACTAAACGTGGACTCATGCTTGGCAAGACTCCGCGGGGAAAGAAATTATTATCTCCACAATCTTTGGCCTTTCAGGTTCCATACCGCTGACATATCTATAGGGCTGATGAGATAATTTTAAATCAAAATGCTTAATTTTGCCTTTTCTGCTGCATTCTTACTCAGCGTCCCGGTCATTAATTCCAGACTACTTCGATTATTTTGGTCTAAAGTACTTGCAAGATACGTAAACTGTTCCACCTGCTCTCATTTTTGCCCTCCCATTTTAATGTTAAGCTTAACCTTTGCATTTCTAGAAAATCGCATAACCTTTGTTTTATTAATATTGATTTTCATCCCATACCTGTCGCACTGAATTTCCAATTCACTCAGCAATGCTTGCAACCCCTTGGCTGACTGACAAACTAAAGCTTGGTCATCAGCAAACCTAACTGATTTTACGGATTCCCCGCCCACTTTCATTCCTACGTCCAGTTCTTCCCTTGCCTCTTTAATCATCTCCTCTGCATACAGGTTGAACAGCAACGGTGACAATGGGAAACCCTGCCTTGCACCTCTTCCTAACACTGCCCAACCGGACTCCCCGTTCCCCACTCGTACCTGAGCAGTCTGAGACATGTACAGGTTGCGGATTATCCTCCTTTCCCTCCAATCTATTCCTATTTTCCCCAATATACTCATTAGTTTTTCCCAATTCACTCTATCAAACGCCTTTTCGAAATATAATAAACTAGCAAATATGCCCTGATTGTATTCTATATTCTTCTCTATTAAAAATATTATTACTAATGTGGCATCGCGTGTGTTCCTTCCTGAAGCCGAACTTATCATCCCCTAAGTAATCATTTGCCCTACTCTCTATCCTTTTGTTGTTGATTCTGAGAAAAACTTTAGCTGCGTGGGAAATCAAACCTATTGTTCTGTATTCCTCAAATGATGTGGTTAATATATGTATATTGACAAACTGACAATTTAGATAACCCAATTTGTTAAACAAACATAAACCATTAAAAATGATGTGATACAAAATATACTATACCACGTTCCAAACAAGAGTATTTTAAGCTTTGATTAAAAAACCTAAAAAACCTCCAGGTACCATATTTTTTACGATGAACTCTTTCGGAACAGTCTCAAAGTCAACTTTTGCTGCTAAACGTTCGTTCGCAGGGGAATAAATGGAAATCGAGTTGGCGTTCTTGCGTAATTGAAGAACGAGGACAATTTTTAATAGCCGTAACTTGGAAGAATTTCGTTCACGGGGGGGGGCGTGGCGTCCGCGACACCCAGCAATCGGATGTTGCTCGGATCCTCCGTTGCCGCGAGCGGACAACGAGGACCAAGAGGGGCGGTTGTTGGCCGAGGCACGGATTCCACTGGGCATCCTCCCCCAGTTTCCCCCGGGTGAATCACCTACCTCCTTTCCACCATTTGCGTCGCGCGCGCACTCTGGGAGAAGTATTTGGGTGGAAAGTGTCGATTAATTTCCCCTTTCGGTCTCGAGGGGGGGGGGGGTTACCCCAACATTCGCGCCTCTTGCCCTCCTCCACCCCGCCGGGTTGAGGGAAGGAAGGAGCCAACCCGAGCCGAGGCAGACCCCGAGGAGAGACTCTCAGAGTGATCCGGGGGTGGGGGGGACGGAGAGCACAATGGCTACCACCAACAGGTGCGCCGCCCGCCCTCCCGCGCCGAGGGGCGGCCGGGTTGGCCGTCGGCGTGGGCGGAGACGAGGAATTGCCGAGCTAAATTCGGATTTCTAAGAAGCGGATTCATCGCCCTCCCGTGGTTTATGCTATTTAATGAGTCCGTTGTCTCTAGGTGGTGCCCCGAGGGTTGAACGGTCCCTCCCTCGATTCTACGTCTACACAATGCCCCTCAAGTCACCGGAAGGGCGTGTGGCAGGGGGCCATTTATCAAACCTGCATAACCATTAGATCAAAATAGATTTGGTTATATTTTAGACCGCACTATATGCACATGAACACTCGCAAGCATGCATGCATGAATATCTATATCCATTAAGCTATAATTGACTTAGTCGCTATAATTTCGTCTTATCGCGAATCCGTATATTCGGGCGCTTGGGTGCGATATCCTTATGACTGCGTATCGAGCGTGGGAACAACGAGTATTTGACTCTTGTCTTTGACGGAGTCTCTCTTGTTTTATTCGGAGAGTCGAATATACAGGTACAATTAGGTGCAATAGCAATTCCAAGCGTCCCAAGGTGTCCTCTACTTTTCCATTCGCCCAACTCATGTTTTCCTCTCGAGAATCCTCCTCCCGCGCTCATTCCTGCCGGGCGCCGTCACGCTCACCTTATTCACGGGGCAGTGTTTCACGAACCAAGAGGATTTTCTCTGAAATGTGTCCAATCCATGATCATTTTTTCTCTCCCATGGATCCCAAATGCGGGCCAACTAAAGCGAAGTAACACTTCGCTCTTACTATTTTATTACATTTTCCTGCAACCCGCCCAATCAAACATGCGCAGCTTCTTCAAGAGTGGAATGCATATTCTTATGATGGGTGTACCCCGTGAAATATTTGACCCCAAAAGTTCCACCCAAATATTATAATGCAACAAGTTTAGAGTGTGAAAATCATTTCTAGACTCTGAAATTGTTGCATTGAAATACACATTGAGCGGTTAAAAAGTTACCGTCACGGCATCTCCCGCAGTTTCCTGAAATTAACCAAAATACATATTTAACCTGTTGCCTAATTCTTAATTTCGTCCAATCCATTATATAGTTTACGTTTTAATTACATTTACTTTCGCTCCAAAACTTCAGCTCTCTACACCTCTCATACTTAAGTCTGACCTCCATTGCTTAAACCACGCCGATAACTGGTCCAAATCGCAAGTGTGGCGCGCCATCTGCAGGTGTCCTTCCCCCTTCAAAACGCGTAAGAGTCACGTATGATTATCATATATATATATATACATATATATATATACATATATATATATATACATAGATATATATATATATATATATATATATATATATATATATATATATATATATATATATATATATATAAAATGGCTGACGGACCCCCCTCGGCCTTCTCAGAGGCTTTCTTCAAGAAAGACGAGTCTCTGTTGAAGAAGGCCTCTGAGAGGGCAGAAAGCTCGAACAATTTACCGTGTGAGTGTCCTTTTAAATGTTGCTATTCTATTCTATTTGTGTTATATTGCGTCAGCCCATTATTATGCCGCTCGTGTGAGTTTTTCCGTACAATCGTTAAATATATATACATACATATATATATATATATATATATATATATATATATATATATATATATATACATATATATATATATATATATATATGTATATATATTCCTCCTCGGACTACAACCTTGACGTGGTGGAAGGGCTTGTGCGTTCCGATGACCCCTAGAGCTGTGCTGGCGGGAGTAATAATAATTGCTCCTGGTAGGGTCACCCATGCCAGATTGGTCGAAGGTAGTCCACGCAGCGTCTGTTCCTCACTGAGGCGGCTGCAATGGCGTCTGACCCCAGTGGGGCGGCCAGTAAGTGATGGTGTCACTTTAAAAACACTGTTGAGGAAGGCAACGGGAAACCACCTCAATTATCATTCCCAAGATTAACATGATGGACTACACAGATATTTTGAGTCCTGTCACCTACGGGGCTCGGCCCAATCGGCCGTGTGTCGGCCCGGCAGCCGGGGAGGCAAGGCTTCCGCGGCCGTCATCCCACGAAACCCTTGCAAGGGAAAACCAGCAGCAGCAGGACAGAAGACGCAGGAGAAGAAGACCACATTAGTTAGAATAGGAACGTGGAATGTTAGGACAATGATGAGGACGGGGAAATTAGAGAATGTTAAGCGAGAGATGGGCAGGGGAAATATAGATATTTTAGGTCTATGCGAGGTGAGATGGAAGGATAGCGGGGATTACTGGAGTGATAATTATAGAATAATATACAGCGGCTGGGACGAGAGCCAACGAGGGGTGGCCATAGTATTAAATGAAGGGGTAGGAAGAAGCGTAGTCAACATAGAGCAGGTAATGGATAGAATACAACTAGTAGAGATAAAAGCAGAACCGACGAACTTAGTTATTATTCAGGTATACATGCCACCAAGCAACCATAAGGAAGAAGAGGTCGATAGGATATACGACCAGTTAGAGGACGTAATCGCGTGTGTTCCCGCAGGGAAACATTTGATAGTGATGGGGGATTGAAATGCGACGGTAGGCGAAGGAAGAGGTGGTGATGAGATCGGGGACTACGGTTCAGGCACCGCGGAGAATGACCGCGGGGAGAAAGCAGTTGAGTTCTGCAGGAGAGAGAGCTAGTCATCACCAACACTTGGTTTAGACACTACAAAAGACGCGGGTATACATGGAAAATGCCAGGTGACTCAGAAAGGTATCAGCTAGATTATATCCTGGTTAGACACAGGTTTAAGAACAGTGTGATAAATTCGCACAGCTTCCCGGGAGTGGATGCGGACTCAGGCCACAATTTAGTTGTTATGAAATGTAGCGTCCGTTTCAAAAAGATAAGGCAGGGGCGGAGAGTTAGAATATGGAATGTAGAAGCATTAAATGGTTTGAAAAGGAAGGAATACAAACAGGCGGTAGAGGAAATCATGGAGGATGGTAAAAAGCTAAGTACTATCGAAGAAAAATGGGAAAGGATCAAGAAAGGATTGTCTAAAGCCGCAAAAGACACTATTGGAACCGTTAACGCTAAAAGGGCTAGGAAACCATGGATCACGGATGAGATGATTACAAAGATGGATGAGCGGCGAAAATGGAAGAATGTAAACACAGATTTAGGCAAAATGAAGTACAAATAATTAAACAATAAATTGAGGCGGGCAATACATAAATCAAAAGAAGCATGGTGGAAGACGCAGTGCGAGGATATGGAAAGTCTGCAGAGGAAGGGTGAAATCGGTGCGCTGTACAGCAAAGCTAAATCTTTATCGGGAAGTAAGAAAGGGAGGTAAACGATTGCAGTTAGAGAGAAGGCGGGTAAGGTAATAGTTGACGCAGGAAAGATCCAAGAAAGATGGAAGGAATATATAGAAGAAATGTATAGTGAAGAGGTTAGACCAACAAAGTTAGACATTGAAAAGGAATATGACGTAGAGGAAGATAGCTTAGGTCCAGGCATACTAGACAATGAGATAGAAAGGGCATTAAGGCAGATGAAACTAAATAAGGCCGTGGGGGTGGATAATATTCCCGAGGAACTTTTAAAATGCTTAGGAAAATGTGGGAGGAGGAGGCTTTATGGGCTGATCCGTAGTATTTATGAGGAAGGAATCTGGCCGGAAGACTTTGTGAGATCAGTTTTAGTTCCTATTCCAAAAAAGGTAAAGGCTACATCATGTGAGGACTACAGGACAATAAGTTTGATATCCCACGCAGCTAAAGTTGTTGTCAGGATCATAAACAATAGGAGAGAGAGTAGGGCAAATGTTTACTTGGGGGATGATCAGTTTTGGTTTAGGAAGGGGAGAGGTACGTGTGATGCCATTGCAGTAATGAGATTGTTAATCGAGAGGAATATAGAACACAACCACGAGGTACTTGCCTGATTCGTAGATTTCGAAAAAGCGTTTGATAGAGTAAATTGGGAAAAACTAATGAGTATATTGCGGAAAATAGGAATAGATTGGAGGGAAAGGAGGATAATCCGCAACCTGTACATGTCTCAGACTGCGCAGGTGCGAGTGGGGAACGGGGAGTCCGGTTGGGCAGTGTTAGGAAGGGGTGTAAGGCAAGGTTGCCCATTATCACCGTTGCTATTCAACCTGTATGGAGAGGAAATATTTAAAGATGCAAGGGAAGAACTGGAGGTAGTAATGAAAGTGGGCGGGGAATTCGTAAAATCAGTTTGGTTTGCTGATGACCAAGCTTTAGTTTGTCAGTCAGCCAAGGGGCTGCAAGCATTGCTTAGTGAATTGGAAATTCAGTGCGGCAGGTATGGGATGAGAATCAATATTAATAAAACAAAGGTTATGCGATTTTCTAGAAAGAAAAAGGCTAAGCTTAACATTAAAATAAGAGGGCAAAAAGTAGAGCAGGTAGAACAGTTTACGTATCTCGGTAGTGTTTTGGACCAACACGGTCAAAGTAGTAGGGACGTAAGGAGAAGAATTGCGCTAGGCAAAGAGGCTTTCAAAAGGAGGAGGGAGTTGATGACAGGGACTTTGAGTAAGGATATTAAGAAGAGACTCGTAAAAACTTTGATATGGAGCGTGGCTATGTACGGGGCGGAAACGTGGTCCTTGAAGCAGGAGGATAGACGTAGACTTGAGGCTTTTGAAATGTGGGTGTGGAGAAGAATGGAGAAGGTGAAATGGACAGAGAAGAAAACAAACGAGGAAGTACTTGGTATGGTGGGCGAAGAGAGGAGTTTGCTGGGAGCAATCCTATGGCGGCAGGAAAAGTGGCTGAAAGGGGTATTGACCGGCAGCGGGATGTTGAAGACTGTAATTCAAAGGAGAATGTTAGGCAAACGAGGAAAGGGAAGGAACAGGATAGGGATGTTGGACGGGATGAAGGGAGGAAGAAAGTACTCAGAGCTAAAGAGGGACCTGATGTAGAGTAGGATGTTGTGTTTTGCTAGGGGCCACAAATTATTTAATTGGTAATTACGTCCATCCAAAAACCTACCTTAACCGGTAGATTACTTTTAAAAAAATATATATATATATTGTATATTATATATATATATAGTGTATATTATATATATATATATATATATATATATATATATATATATATATATATATATATATATCGTGGAGGACCTTGTCGAATGCTTGACCTTGAACGGCATCCACCTGTTGTATTCCTATTTACGTATTTGAAGATATTAAGAAACCTTAATTTTTGAAATTACAAACCTTGTGGAATGGTTCACCTGTCACACACCCTAGCGATTGCGGTTGAAGGTTAATATGCAGGAAGAATGCACAGTTTGACGTCTCCATTGCATTTCTGCGACGAACGAACAAAATTATTTTAGGTCACCTTTTACATTTCCTCATCACATTTTCCTTGGAAATGTACTTAAGGCGGATAATCTTTTTATTTCATTAGAACACCACGCTGGCCGCAGTGACCAAGATGACAGTGCACCTTACGGTGCCACTGGCTTTTCCCAAGAAACTAGTCGAATGTGGCAGTGATGGTTTTTAATCAACGCAATGGATGAATGTGCAATTAATATTAAAATAAAAGGTAGGAAGAAATACCGGAGACCGAAGGAAATGGACGGAGGTTGTTGAGGAGCCACATCCCACCCTGGGTATGAATTGCTTAGGGGGGTGCTCCTTAAACAGTTTTAAATATATCCTCTACGGATATCAGCGTCGTAAGTTATCAGCGTGATAATAACTTGGGAACAGAAGCAGTCACCTACAGTCGAAGGCTTACAATCATCAGCGGTTCCATTAATGTTACCATATGTCACAGGCATTTTAGCATAAATTTAAAAAAAAAAATAGCATCTTAAGGTGAACACTGCGAATAAAGCTCCATTTTAAATTTAAAAATACGCTATATTAAGATAACATCAAATAGGATCAATGTGAACACTCAATCACTGTTTTCCCTACGGGGTCGTTTGGTGGAGTGAGTGTGGGAGCCTCTTGATTCACGGAGAGAGCTGGCAAGACTTAAGACTTCAAGAAAGGCACACGAGAATCAAGTTTACTCGCGCCACCGAGGCGATCATCATGACACCAAATTACAACTGTAGATCGGACCACCGCGGTAAAATACGGCCCCGCCACCGACAGATTCAAGCACTCCTTCCTCCCTCGCACGATATGCAAGCATAACAAATGAACAGAAGAGTCAGACAAAACGTAAATTTATTTATAGACTGAGATTTTTTAAATTAGTCAAATACAACAGTAATTGCATGGTTTAATACAACCTTAAAAAAATCCTCATCATCCCTAACGTCTTCCACATGGTGCTTGCACACCCTGCCAACACCTTTTAAGTGAATCGAGGGGTATTCCTGCAGATATAGACGCGTATAGGCATGTATGTGCCTATATGCACGAGTGTTTTAGTATATTTACAAATAATATTCGAATGCATTCATGGACTAATATTGCTGCATGTATAACTGCTGCCTTAACATCCCCCGCCACACGCCATTGGGGCAGGGTATTGTGTATTGTAGATGTCGATATTTTACAGCAAATTCAGTGTCAGATTCGAGTATAGTTTATTTGGATTTCATAGAAAACGTTATGCATGAATAGTTTTTTTTTCAAAGGAATCAGCGGTGCAGCGATTATCTGGGAGCAATGTGAAATTTGGGCGCAGATTCGGATCGTAGGTGCACTCGAAGGGTGAGTAGACGCAGGGCCGCGCGCCCCGGGCTGACTCTCGAGGAAACCAGTCTAGGGGGAAGTGGCGGGAAGGCACACTCTCCTAAACTCTCGGCCTGCAATAGCCTCCCTCCCCGCTAATTCCGTCGCGGAGAGAGAAAAAGCGAAACCCCAACTGTCTGTCTGCTCGCTTTTTAACTCCCACGGGCGCCTTTCTTCCCTTCCTCCCCCCCGCCCTCTAAGCACATCCCCTCCTCCTCCTTTTAACCCTTCCCTTGCGTAGCGTAGGACATCCCCATAGGCCGCCAACGCTTGACTTGAACAATCCCTCCTCTCGAACCGTCGACCAAGGGCGTCGGGCTAGTAACTTCCAAGTGAGATGGAAATGAACGTCGTAAAAGCCAAACAAATATACAAATTGTACTTATTGAAAGCTGATGCCAAAGGAATAACTCTAGCACCACAGTGGGCAAGACCAGAGTCGAACGTAAACAAAATGCGTGGGGTGTTTGAAATGACTAAGTTAATCACGATACGCGACCCAAGAGAGTTTCCCATTGGTGCTGATTGATCTACGTTTCATCTCCTTCTTAGACATAGTTCTTTCATATCGAGGATTGATTTTGATGATAAAATATCTCGCAGTCCAATGTTACATTGCAAAGCCACCTGGGACGCTCTCGACATGTGACAACGCAAGGCGAAGCATGAACTGCGCAATCATAATCGATATCTCAATCGATATAGACTAGGCAATATATCGAAATATCGCGATATCCAGTGATTTTATTAACCGAAGTTAGGATTGAGATTGGACAGGATCATCATCTCGTATGTCCAAAATTCCCTGACATCCTCCTGACTCCCTCGGCGTTCGAAATCCTAATCTCTCATGAGAGCGCGTCATTGAAAGTTTCCCTCCCATTGGAGGAAAATCCAGACAACGTCACAGAAAACCCGGAGACCAACACTATGGTCAGTGACCAACAGCAGACTACGTCTGCGAAAATATCGCTCCGTGAATCCTTCCTCTTTTGTTCTTTCTCGGTTCCCTTCTCGGGGAGAGACATTTTCGGGAGTAAGGCCGTTGCGGGAGTGGTGGGGAGAGGGTGGTTTTGGCGCAGGGTGGCGGGGGAGAACGGAGGCGGCGAAGGGGCCGGGCGGAGCGTGGCCCCCACCCCGCACACGGGAGGCATTTCCGGTTCCCCGACCCCCTCCCGCCTCCCTCCTGACGAAGGACGAGGAAAAGAGTGGAGAGCTTTCTCCCGCGAGACCGTCTGCGCCGAACTCGGCCAAATGAGCACTCGGATGGCGGGGGAGGGACGAAGGCGGCAGAGGTGCGGACTCCCTCGGCGAGATCGCCTCTCGACCACACACTCCCCTCACGTTATTTCAACAATAATTCGGATGGGAATAAAATCTTTAAAAAATATTCAGCAATGAAATGTTACGGTAAACTCAACAGCGCGTGTAGAGTTGACGAGGTCGAAGTCAAATATTTGGAGGAAGTTATGTTATTAGGGTGTCACCCGCAGAAAAAGCTCAGCGAGTACTTTCGGGGGTTGTGTAGTCATCCTGAAGGAACTTAGTTCTGTACGGCATTTCGTCGTCACATCTTGCTGCGTTAAAGCCCACAAAATTACGGAGTCCAATAGAACGCCTGGGTACGTGTTGTAACTGGCTTAAGCACTCGGCCGGGGCCAAATCCCGGTCAAGGCGAATGATTTTAAAATTTTAAAATTTCTGCATTTTAAAACTTAGCTTTATCCGACCTGTTTCAAGAAAATGCAATTAAGGTACGTAAGCCAATCGTAGGTTCCTGAGGAAATGTCACGATGAGAGAGCGAGGACAAAGCTGTTGTCTGCAGAGGAACGGGGGTGTGACCGGCACCCTCCGAGCACATGAGGTAGAAGGTGAGACTGAGAACCGATTGGGTCGAATCGGGCGTGAAGTCGTGGAAGGCAATCGATTTGCAGCAAATAATAACGCGCTGTCGAAACCTTAGCGGAAATGACTCTCTATTTACATTTAAACACTGCATTACTATTTCGGAGGCTTCAACAACCCCTGCCACAGGTCTCCTGGCCGATGGTACGTCCCACTGCCTCTTGGCATTTCCTTCATCACCTGCCTCTTCCTCCGGTCTTCGCAAACCCCTCTGCGACTTCCTCTCTTTACCGACCGTATTGAAAACCTCGTCGATAGTCTCCGCCGTCCCACTTACATACTTTCTCAATTCTTCTCCTCACCCACATCTCACCCGACTCTCATCAGCGCTCATTTTCCTGGTTTATAGAACAGGTTTCACTTCCATTGAGCACTACCAGTTCCATATTAAAGTTTTTACCAATCTTTTTTTACACCTTTATTTTGTATTTTGGTGCACCAGCCATCAATTCCCTTCTTCACGTCCAGTTTTCTTCAAAATACTGCCCAAATATGTAAACTGCCCCGCATGCTATTGCTTATTCCCTCCTATTTCATTGATAGCCTCATAGGTATCCTACTTCTCAATAATATCATTACTTTCTCTTTCTCGTGGATAATTTCCATAGCATACTTACTCCTGTTAAGCAATCGACAATGAATATAATCGCTAGACTGACTGGTTAATTATGATTTAATTATCTGAAAAATTAACAATACAACACAAGGAATTATTATTATAGGTAAACTACTAGTTAAGGTAGGCTTTGGATGGACCCAACGATAACTCCCTCGTCTCCATCAAAAAAACACAACACAACATCCTGCTCTACAAAATACCCCTCTTCATCATCGCGTACTTCCTCCCTCCCTTCATCCTTTCCCAAATCCCTATCCTATTCCTGCCCCTTCCTCATTTGTCTAATATCCTCCCCTATACCACAGTCTTCAACATCTCACTCGCCAATCAATATGCTTTTCATCAATTTTTCCTCCCTCCTAATGATTTCTCCAAACAATCCCCTCTCCTCACCTATACAGGGAATATCTATTGTAATGTAATTATGTATTCAGCGGAGCGAAATATTATTCACTTGCTGAAGAAATCATTAAACATAACTGCGAGCTGGGACACATGGACACCGATTTGCATTAACTGGTTGAATCCCAAGACACTCAGCATTAAAAGCGAAACACAAAATATGCTCCAATGTAATTAATTTCGACTGCACTCATTATTTTGTTTCCGATATTCTATTAGAATCTATTAATTTCTCCATAACAATAATCGGAAGTGATAAATTGTTTTTTATCAGCATCAATGATTTTAAAGAAGTTCTCTCGGGTTTCCCACCAGGTCAGGTTGCAGTACACCGACGTTTCGAAGGCTGACTCTGCCATCGTCTTCAGGGTGAAGTGAAACTGGCAGAGTCAGCCTTCGAAACGTCGGTGTACTGCAACCTGACCTGGTGGGAAACCCGAGAGAACTTTTTGAATACCATACGCCGGGAAAACCTGACATCCTTCAGCATCAATGATAATTATAATTTTTGAATTCCAAGAAATATCACAGTACATAATGAGAATTAAAGTAAAAGTTGATTTATATATTGGCAAAATTAATGTAACAAAGGATGAAACATTCAAACGTCATTCATTAAATGACGGATGCTCACCATTAAATCCATTTATACAAATATTGAAACCCATTGACTTATATTAGAGTAAAAAACAATCAATAAACTAGTTTTCAAGATTCAATGGAACTCAATTATTTACAATTATTATTACGGTTGGCTTAAGAATCTCCAAATAAATTAGAGACCGGTCCTTCTACATCATTACGTTAAGCGTGGATAAAAGTATTTGGAGAGCATGAGTATTTATTGCGTGAGATTTAAAATTGTAACAAAAAGGAGGGCGAAAAGCCATATTTTATCCATCTATTTATTTTTTACACCGAATGCCATCAAATCTCCTGGAATATGATTTAAAAATTTGTTTAAAGAGTGTATTTCCATTGGCTACATTTCGTGGCACGAGAGGAACCAAGAGGAGAGAGGGACTAGTCGAGTTAGACGAAAATTTAACCGGGCACGTCAATGCGAAGGAATGTTGCCTCAACAGTGGCACTCGTCGTCGTCAGTGGGGAAGTAAGCAGGGAGCTCCCTCGAACCTCTCCTCTGCGCGACGCCCTCCGCGGATACATCCGTCTTCTGGAGAGATCAGATTTCGGCGTCGGTCTTATCCCTGCCACGTATTATGTGGATAGTTCATACAGAAGTCTCATATTTAATTTTTTTACATAATTCCTTAACAAATCTAACAGTTTCCCTTTTTTTAGTCTTCGTATTTAAGGTCTTATGGGCAAGACATCTATTAGTTCCTTAAATTCCGCATTGAAAAAAAATGTTACCTTAAAATAAATAAATATTGAACAGTAGGCAATAGTGAGATTTTTGCAAATGTATGTTTACACAATATTAATGATAAAGTGAATAAGAATTCAAAGGGAGGTGGTATTTATAGGGATTAGTAAAAAGTAAGAAAAATGATGCATTTAAACTGATCAGCATTCCTTAAATCAAGGGAACTATTTCTGATTTAATTGCCAAAATAAAATAAAATGAGTAGCGAAATTTCACTGATCCTTTCTAGGTACATGTACCGACGTACTAATCAAAGCTCATTAAATGTTATCAACTTAAATTCTTAATTTACAAATTCCTTCTGTTTATAAAAATGACGGTGTATTAACTTCCAGAGAATTTTGGTTTATACAGATAATAACTCGTGTGTCAGCGGCGCAATTAGGTTCAGTTAGCTCCGAATGGCTGTTTATGAAATTCAAACTCAAACTCAACTGAAAGTCCCCGACCCAAAAGAGCCTACGCATGCGCATTTTACAGATGACCAGAAGCTAGTGTTAACTCACGATCAGGACTAGAAAAGTGAGTCCAAATTTATCACACCAAATTCCAAAGAAACTGCGGGAGATGCCGCAACAGTAACTTTTAACGTAATAATCCGCTAATGTGCATTTCAATGCAGTAATTTCAGAGTGTAAAAATTCCGATCAAGGCGATGATTTTTACACTCTGAAATTGTTGCAATATCGCACCAAGACAATCAACGGGATTAACAAATCGGAGGAGATATCAATGTCAACACCATTGATAGGAGCTCGTGCAGTTTTTTAACGGTGATTCAAGTCTTCCAAGGATATAGTTGCGTCGTTAATCTATTTGAAAACTGAATTCACGATAAACAACATTCTTGAAATTTTAATACTTCCCTCGGCATTCTATTCCTTCCTTAGCTGTAAACATTTCGGAATTTCACTGACATTCTATACTCGTAGTTTATTTATTTTATTTATTTATTTATTCAGTATAAGTCCGAAAACAGCACATTCTGGCCTTTACATCGAACTATTAACAACGATAACAATGATCACATTTACAAACACCTAAGCCCTAGGTGGAGGAAAACTCACCCAGGCGGGAATCGAACCCGCGACCCTTGGAATAGCAGAACCGCAGCAATTGACCACGATTGCATTTGGGGAGGAGCCAAATGATGAAAATTTTCCTGGGGCCTGCATTCTTGCCAACCGATGGATTCCAGCGTTTATTTGCAAAACAATTTCACAATATTGACAAAAAGAGCACGATATTTAATTTTCACTGATCGATTCTACCGTTAAAGCTTCATTTTCATGGTGAAAAGACTCTCTTTCACCCAATTTGAAAAGAGCGACGTTGTAACGTTATAATAAGTTGATGCACACAGAATATCGCGTGGTATCGTGCGAAATTTCATTGCTCTTCATCATAAACCAGCACCCATACATTCGAGTGGGTTATTTGCTTCGCAGTCAGATTCCCAAAATTGCACGTCTCGGAGAAAGGTGGTTGTTTTTGGCCGGAGCGGAAAGAGTGGTCCTTCTTTTGGGCGTGTCCCCGCGAGGGTGTGTAAATTGCAAATCTCTCATAATACCCCCATGAATTAAAATAAAAATCTCCGCACGCGATTCCGAGAACCCGCTGTGCCTGAAGGGGGAGGTGCATGTGGGGGGGGGGGGGGTTGAGGCGAAGGGGGGGGGGTTGAGGGGGAGACGGGAGTGAAACCACCACGCAGGATTAGAATGACGGCCTCCTTTTTGCCCCGGGAGACCACGAACTAAATGCACACAGTTGCCTGCATATAGCAATAGGCAACCTATTTACGTTATATCTAAAGCTACTCAATACGCCGCAAGTCCTTGCAAGGGCGTGCGGCGGAAGGTGTTAAATCATCAGTCGCACATGCAGAAATATTATTTCTCATATGCACTTCTATATAAGCTAATTAGCAAAGAAATTCCACCAGCAAAAATTTCACCATGCGCTGTGCAAAAACGGTTTCTTGTAAAAAAACATTAAATGGCAGTCATGAAATTTATGTAGTCGGGGGCGTAAGTTCCATTTTTTGACCTCGGTAACATGCGAAGGAGAGCGATTGGATGAATCTGCTAGTGATGGGTGTCCCTCTTCTTTTATCCCGGCGATCAAACCTACCATTGACATTTTGGTGCCAAAACTATTCCTTCATAATTAGCAGAAGTAAAGGAAGAACCGACGAACTTGGTCATTGTCCAGGTATGCATGCCACCAAGCAATCATAAGGAAGAAGAGGTCGATAGGATATACGATCAGTTAGAGGGCATCATCGCGTGTGTTGCTGCAGGGAAACATTTGATAGTGATGGGGGATTGGAATGCGACGGTAGGCGAAGGAAGAGATAGTGATGAGGTGGGGGACTACGGTTCAGGCACGAGGAATGACCGCGGAGTCCTATCGGAGAAAGGGTTCACATGTAATTATAAAAACTGTCGGGTCTTAGTCATTGAAGCTTCTGAAATGTAAGTGTGGAGAGGGATGGAAAAGGGTAAATGGACAAGTAGAAAAACTGGCTAGGAAATGTTAGTCTAAATGGGGGAGGAAAAGGGATTGGTGGGAGGTAGATAGATAGATAGAGGTCTTTATTCGGGCGAAATTGAGACGAAATAGTTTCTTCTTCTCCTTAAACCATCGTCGTATACGTATATAGTAGCCATAATATTTATAATTATATGCATACACATAAATATTCAGAGTCAGATACCAAAGGAAACAAATGTATCGTTCACCGCAGTATATTTTGTGCCCATCCAATACCTAACTTAAAATACAATGGTAGAATAATAAAAATAAGAATCATTCCGTTACAGAAAAAATCAGGTTTAATGTACCATTCAAAAAGTCAAAGCTTGCCTGATTCCTTGGAGAATCGAGAGATTCCTGAATAGCTTAGTCTACCTACCCAAAGTCCTCCTTTAATATCTCCACCACATTGCACTTCGACACCCAAATCACTCCCTAAACAGATACACGGTTTTAGCTGTACTGGTTGATGTTCACTTAATGTTTATCCCAGGCTTCCTATCTTTTGAGATTCTCGTTTCCCTAAGATTATTTTATCCCATATCTATCAAACTGTTTCTGCAATGCTCTAAGTAACCATTGCGACCGTTGGCCGACTGGATAACTGACACTTCAATTATCAGAACTCTAACCGATTTATAAACTTTCTCAGCTACTTTCATTCAAGCTTTTATTGCCATGTGCATTTTCTTTGATTGCATAGAATATTGATATAAGCAGTATAATGTGGAAACAGAATGACTCTACGCAATCCATTTCTTACACTCCGACTAACTGTGACTGTGACAGCTAAGGCCATTGGCGCCATTAGGGATGGATGGAAAAGGAGGAAGGGAGGAGAGAAACCCGGCGTCGGCATCAGCCTACTCTTTGCGAAAGGTGCCAAGGGGTCCGCAGCTTAACGCCCCATCCGACGGACGGCGTACTCACTCAAAGTGCTCTCCACCAAGCCACTCAAGTAGGGATCGGAATATCGCTGAAAAATATTTATTGTCTCCAGGATTTGAACCCGGGCACTCTCGGTGGGTGCGGTCTGAGATACGTTCAGGATCCGGATGAGTCATGTTTATCCAGTTCACACTTCTCTCCGTCAAAATGTTCATAAATTGTATCAACTTTAATCTGCCTAATGCTTACTCAAAACCCACGAGCCATACCAATATATCGTGGTTGTACTTTATATTACTAACTCAATCATTTTATGTAATTTACTTACTGCTCCCCACATATCCCGAGTGAAACATTCAAATGTACTTGTATTCGGACAATACGTGGACAAACTGGGAAAAAATTAGGATTTATCAGAAGAGTAGTGGGAAATGTGATGAAAAGGAAAAATAGCAATGCTGTACTATTTGGGCCTAATTTGGAATAAACTGAGGGTAGTAGAGGAGGGTAGTATGGGATCGTAATAAAGTTAGATCGGTTGCCGAATCGGATCAAGAGCAGTGTACGACGTCTTTTTAGCAATGGTAGATAGATAGCTAGATAGAGGTCTTTATTTGGGCGAAATTGAGACCAAATGGTCCCTTCTTCCATTTAACACATCATCGTATACATATTATATTAGGCATTAAACTTATAAACTCGATGGTTTCAGGATTCACTTTGTGGAAATCCATTCTAATAAATCAAAAGAGAGATGGTACTTTTTTCCACACTTTATTTTACAAGTCGACCGGTTTCGTCGCATAGGCGACATCATCAGGTGACGTGATGATGTCGCCTATGCGACGAAACCGGTCGACTTGTAAAATAAAGTGTGGAAAAAAGTACCATCTCTCTTTTGATTTATTAAACTTATAGTTACATTCATATGTACACACAAATACATATAGACAGACATAAATTCATTTAGCACAGATTTGCATATCGAAAAGAAAAAAGTATGTATATATATATATATATATATATATTTATATACACACACACATACATATATGTTTACACACACACACCCCTGTACATACACATGCATACATATATGCATACACATACCTACACATATACATACATATCCACACACACACACACACATACACACATAAACATACATACATGCCTGCATACACATACGTAAATACATGCATAATTACGTACATATACACCCATACATACATATATGTAAATATATAAATTAAGGATACACCTACACATACTCACATACTCAAATTAAAATGACAGTGAAGATAGAGAACAATAAAATGAGGAAAGTCTAAGCAAAGAATGAGGTTTGTGGGGAAAGCTAGGGAAAGCGTGGCATTGATCAACTAGTAAAAACCCACGCAGGAAAAACATCCACGAAGAGAAGGGGGGTCTGGAAAACCTGCGAAAACCCTATTAATTAGAGGTAGGACGTCTCTTTAGCAATGATGTTAAAAATGTATTATTAACGCCATCACACTACGGTAGCAAAGATCATGCTAGTAAAATTAGAGAGATTAAGTGTAGAACAGATAGATTTAAGACGTAAGATTTCGCGAGAAAGATAAGGGATCAGAATAACATTATCCGACTGCGCTGGAGGGGAAAGTATTTTGTGTCAAAATTATTTTGCTGTGTAATCAACCCCTGCCACACACCCTGGCGGCGGCCGGCAGGGTAATATGTATTATGAATTCCCTTCTACTATTGACATCATTCTTGCGTGGAATCACACGTGACGCTCCCCTGTTGTAGCCCTAACTCATTATTCCTTAAATGCTCATTTACTCTCTTTACCATCATTTTGCAAATGCTTTTAAGGAATAACTTTTCCGCGTGTGAAATCACACTTTATACTCTTTATATTCTCACAATATGCTGATTTTCCCTTTGTTGGGATGGGTGTCAGTTTTGATCTTAAAAAGCCTTCCAGCCAATTTTCTCCGCCATAAATGGCGTGTGGCAAGGAATAGTTCGAATCCTTTTTTTTTCATTTTCATTCAAGGTGTTTATTTATCCAAGTAGTTTTACAGAGTAACAATTAAAATTTTAAAAATAACAATTTTGTAATATAGCAGTGCAACTAACAAGGAAGCCCTGTTATAGGAAATATGCCTCTTCAGGGTCTAAAGTGGCCGCTATTGAAGTCTGTCTAGCCAACGACGGTAGAAAGAACCAAAAACTAGCTGGAACTCTTTTCGTCGGGGCAGCATTGGCCTGGCATTTGCCCGCGGCGGAGGGGAAACCCGAGTAACCCTCCGCGGGCCATCAAAGAACAGAAGAGAAGAAGATAACTGTATAACAATTAGAAAAGGTAACGTCTTTGTTTTCACAGGGAGCCTATAGTTTCTCAGGAGAAACCAAGAGCAATAAATAAATAGATATATAAAAAAATAATTTAAAATTTTAAAAGCCAGTTTTTCACAATATCAATTTATCACTGGCTTGTTCACTTTCACTTTGATTCTTGCGTATTCGCTTCTTTTTCTTCACGAAGAGAGGATAGTCTTCGCTTGGGAGTGGGACTTCTGGAATTGGTACAGGAAAGCCAGTGCGATGCAGTGGAAGAGATGCCTCTGGGTAGTATATCTGAGGCTGGTCATGTGTGATGCGTGCTGGAGAGAGGAGAGAAGTTTCTGCTCAGGGTGTTTCCCCAGTAACACGTGGCTGCACTTCATGATCTCCTCTAGCAGGGTGCTGTTATAGGTTGAGATTCGGTTGGCTGCTCGTGCTCGGAGACGGCGTAACCTGACGAGTAGAGATTCGGTATGAGAAAGATCATAAATGTCGGGGCTGGGAAACGTGGGTATCAAAAGATGCAGCTGTCTTAGGATCCTTCTTTCCAAGGCGGCCCATGTGTTGATGATATTATTGCGGGGAACGATCGCCAGCGTGGCGTACTCCATAACTGGGCGTACAAAGGCCTTGTACTGAAGGAGTAGGCCGCACCCGACGGAGACCCCCTTCCCTCTTGCCCGAACTGCTCGAATGAGACCACTGCGGCGGCTACATCTTGCCCACACATCCCTGACATTTAACTTTGAATGTTAGATGGTTGTCCAGTATGACCCCCAGGTATTTCACTGAGGTAGACGTCGGGATGCGGTGCTGACATAGCCCAATTGTATGGTCCGGCAGCCCCACCATACTTCTGTCTAGGTGACTCTTAAATATAAGGAGTGTGGACTCGTCTGGATTAGGTCTCAGTGTCCATTTCATAAACCACTCCTCTAGCTCCTTCGCCTGCGCCTGGGTATAAGGCAAAGAGCAGTGGTGACAGTACGGTACCTTGAGGCACTCCAGCTGTAAGAAAAAATGGGGATGAGTATTTGCCTCCAATTTTAACCCTGGCAACCCTACCGGAGATAACTGTATTTATGAGTGTGATAAAGGTTGGTGAGCATCCTGGCATCTTTGAAAGTTTGTACAGGAGACCGCTGTGCCATACATGAACGAATGCCCTTTTTATGTCTAGGAATAGGGCCTCCATGAGTTTTCGCTGGTTTATTGCCTCCGTAGTGAGAAGCGCTAGGGGCCCACAGTGCATTTGCCTGCGCGGAAACCGTGTTAATGCGATGGCAATACGCCGTTATTCTCAAAAGTGATTTTCATTCGTCCCACGATAATTATTTCAAACCATTTGCCGAGATTGTTGGTGGGGCTTATAGGGCTATAGTTCTCGGCTTTCTTGGTGTTTTTGCCAGGCTTCGGTTGCATGACAGTTGTCATTTTCCATCATTGTTGCGGGTAATAACCAATGGCTCCCATGGTATTGAATATCTTTTTTTATGGAGGAATGACACAAGGGGGCATGTTTAATTTGCCGGCTGGTGAACCCGTCTTCCCATGGGGCGGTGTTCCTCCTTGGCCTTGCGTACACCAGGTCGTCTTCATCTATGCTACCCATTATGTCATTATGTTGATGTTCAGTAGTTGGTGTGATAGGTGTTGGCTGCAAAGGGAATGATAGGTGTGCTACGTGTTCCTCTACCATTTTGACGTGGTCTTCTCGGAGCAAGTTGTCCTCCATTGGGTGATATATGTTGTTCAGCACCCGACGCCCGGAATTCTTCTGCCTTCTCCGCAAGGAGGGCAATGGGTGCTCCGCCTGGGCTGATGAGGCTAGTTGCTTCTCTCCGTTTCTGGCCAGTGAGGACGTTAAACTTGTGCCAGAAATTGCCGTCATCCCTGTGGTCGAGGTCACTGCACGCCTTCTCCCATGCCGCCTCCTTGTGCTCTATTACGTATTTTCCTTCGGATGCCTGCATTTCTTCTGTTCCATTCTGCTTCAAGTGTCGGATTTTTAGTTCTAACCCAATCCCTGTTGAGTTTTCTTTTCCCCTAGATGAGTGAAACTATGTGTTATGGAAGTGGTGGCCGTGTAGTGTTTATGGTTTATGTTGGGAAGTCCTTCCTTGCGACACGAATTGCCTCCTCAACCGTTTCTACGGCTGCATCAATTTCCTTAGTTGATGTTATGGTGCTGATGGATTCCGTCGCGTAGCCGATTTTTATCGTTGAAGGAAAGGTATCGTTCAAATTCAGGCTATACGAGTATATGTAGTTTAACATATGCCAAATATTAAACATTATTTTAGCAGGAAAATAATTCAAAAGTTTTATTTTACTCGAGATGCATACATTTTTACATGTGTTGCAAGACATAATGCTAATATTGTACCGTAATGCAGGCTCGATGAGCAAGGGGTTTTAATACTCGTATGTTAAGGCTTGGTCAAAGAAATAACTACACCCTGGACCATTTGGTCAAAGAAATTATCTCCGCGGTGAATTCGATGATAATTTCTGAAATTGTTCTTCAGTTGTGGAAACATGGGATTGAAAAGTAGAAATAATGCTTTATAATGTAATCTCTATAGTTCTATAATCTCTATCAGTAAATTTCAAGGTTCATTAAACTATGTGCTCCAATAATATATGATACCGTTTTCAGTTTTAATTGCCATTTTACACTATTTTCATCCATATCATAATACGACTCAGACGTAAATTTCAAGCATGAAGATATATTTGCTTTCGGCCGCAATTCTGCCATAGCTTAAAAGGCATCACAAAATCAACTTCAGGAAATAACGGGTAGTCTAGGAATCATAAATACTCGTATTGAATGCACTACTTATTGGCATAAATTGAGATATTCACTTTACATAGGGGTATAGCAAAACAAACTCTCTTTGGACTCGTTAAGAAGAATGCATCAGGCAAAGGAAATATCGCCCGAGGCTATTCAAAATTCTCAGCCTCTCATTACAACCGATTCAATCTCCCACCGCACGGATTCAATCTCCCGCCGCACGCAAGGCTTTGAAAATTCGTGCTCCATGGCCTTTAAGTATCTCTAATGGCACTAATCTGAGTATCACAACTGCGGTGGGAAATTAACTGCACGGTGCACCCCGGTCTACTCTGCGGAATGACCCTGAAGTAAGTCGCGGTGCTGTCGTGCACACGGAGCAAAGGAGAGTAGTCAGCGAAACAGCGTGGGATTAAAATGCGAGAGTTTCACCAATCATGCAATCGTGAAACACGAGATAAAGGGACTCAGCCATATTTTAGGACATTTTGTTTGAGGTTCACAGTTCCATACCAGATGTAGTGGGATGAATCTACGAAAAAGAGTCGAAAAGATTGGGCATTTTCACCATACTATAGTTTTTATGTATGTAATCATTAAAAGTGAGAGTTGAAGAATTCTGCATGTCCGGGTTTTCACCGCGTTGTTGTTTGAAGCCGACAACAGTTTCGCCGAAGTTTCATCCGGCGTCTTCAGGTCGAAGATGAGGGACTCAGATTTTGGCCGTCCTTATATAGGTGGTCCCGTCCAAGTGCTGCTCTCTGATTGGTCCTTTTTCGGAGGACTCTCTTCCACGCGTTGTGGAGATGGTAGCCTTCATCTCTATTGAAATTCGCCGGGTTTTTGGCTATCTCAATAGCTTCTCTGATTAGGCGTGGGTAATATCTACTTTCTTTACTTATGATTGTAGCGTCATGGAATAGAATATCATGGCCGGGTTCACTCCATTTATGCTCGGAGATGGCCGAGAGGTGAAACTGTTTGTTCGTAGTAGCCCGGAGGTGTTCTTTCATCCGAACTTTCATAGCTCGGCATGTTTCCCCGATGTAGGCTTTCCCACATGAACACGGTACTTGATAGACCCCTTCATATAGGTCTTTCGAGATTTTGTCCTTCGGTCCGGGGAGCGCGTCCGCTATTTTCTTGGTGCAGTTGAATCTTGTCACCACGTCGTGCTTTTTAAGGATTCTGGCTATCTTCTCGGATGTTCCGGATACGAAGGGGATAGTCGCGTATGCCTTTGGGTCCGGTTCCGTCTGCTTGATTGACTTGTCAGAATCTCGTCTTCGCCTTTCTTCCCTGGCGGTCCTTTTTAGGACCATATCGTTCCGATAGCCGTTTTGTTTTAGTGCTCTCAGGAGATGTTTCTTTTCAGTCAGCAAAGAATCGGCGTCAGAGATTTCATACGCTCTGTGAACTAGTGTGTCCACCAAAGATGTCTTTTGGAGCGGATGGTGGTGAGAGGTTGCGTTTAGATAACGGTCGGTGTGCGTCTTCTTTCTGTAAACAGCATGTCCCAGCTTCCCACAACTCTTCTTTTTGACTAAGACGTCCAGGAAAGGTAGTTGGTTGTCCTTTTCTACTTCCATCGTAAATTTGATGGAATGATGTTGTGAGTTGAGAAATTGAAGAAATTTCTGAAGTTCTGTTGCGCCGTGCTGCCAGATGACGAAAGTATCATCCACATATCTTAACCACATCCTAGGTTTTTTCTCGTACTGATTAAGGATCTTTTCTTCAAAATGCTCCATGAACAGGTTAGCCACTACCGGAGACAGCGGCGAACCCATGGCTGCACCCTCTGTCTGCTCGTAGAATTCTTCGTTCCACAAAAAATAAGCATTCGTGAGGCAATGCTCCACCAGTGTGGGGAAGTCTTCCGGAATGCCGTTGGTGGTTAGGCCTCTGATGATCTCCACCGATTCCTTAATCGGGATGTTAGTGAACAGTGAAACAACATCGAAGCTCACCAATAATTCGTTGCTGTCCATTGTGATCTTTTTCAGGATGTCGATGAAATGCCCGGAGTTTTTCACGAATGACGATGTTTTTCCGACGTAGAACTGTAGAGATTGGGCCAGGTATTTCGCCAGTCCGTATGTTGGAGCATCGATCTGGCTGACTATAGGTCGGAGTGGTATCCCCTCCTTATGTATTTTCGGCAGTCCGTATAATCTGGGTGGTTTGGGAGCCGAAGAAAATAGTCCACGTTGTTCTTCCATCGGAATGAGGGATTTCTTTATTAGAGCTCTGGTGTTTCGCTCTATTTTTGCTGTCGGGTCGGTCTTGAGTTTCTTATACGTCCCGTCTTGGAGAAGTTCCGTAATTTTGCTCCGGTAGTCCTCTTTGTTGATTACCACAGTTGCATTCCCTTTGTCTGCAGGTATTATGAGAATGCTCTCATTTTCTTGCAGGTTCCTCAGAGCTCGTCTTTCGGCAGTTGTGATATTAGACTTAGGTGGTCTAGCGTTGCGTAGAATGAGTGCTACTTCTTCCCTTATCTCATCAGCGTCTCCCTTGGGAAGCTTTCGGATGGCCGACTCGATCCCAGTTATAATCTTCTCCCTCGGTATCACGGTAGGAGCAATGGCGAAGTTTGGGCCCTTGGATAGGACCGCAGTGCAAGCGTCATCTAAGGTCAGATTCGTTAGGTTAACAACCGCACGGCCCTTTTCAGGACCATCAACTGGGTGTTGCCTCGAGTTCAGCTTTTTAAATTTCTTGATTTGGGTATCCCGGGTTGACGCCTGGGCAGTGCGGGAAGAGTCGTAAGTTATTCTTTCGATTTTGTCCCAATCAGAGGCGCAGAGAATGTCGCCCAACTCCAGATGAATCGCGAACAATTCTTCTGAACAGAGGTGGAGAGCAAGGCGTGTGTGGTGCACCCGCTCTCGAAGTAAGGCCTCACTAGTGCGACGAAAAATTCTTTTTGCTGCCTTGGTTCTTAGGTGGTGTTTCACTTCAACACAGGTGGGCAGTGTATCCGTGTCCCTGCAGCGTTGGAGGAAGGCCAAGGAAGACAGGAGTCTTCCTTTCTTCTTCCGCAGCTTCTCAAATCTCCTTATCTTCCTGTGAGTTACCTCCCCGTAGAGGCGAAGTATATGGCTGCGTAGATTTTCGCGGCGGTGGCTTGAAGAATTCTGCATGTCCGGGTTTTCACCGCGTTGTTGTTTGAAGCCGACAACAGTTTCGCCGAAGTTTCATCCGGCGTCTTCAGGTCGAAGATGAGGGACTCAGATTTTGGCCGTCCTTATATAGGTGGTCCCGTCCAAGTGCTGCTCTCTGATTGGTCCTTTTTCGGAGGACTCTCTTCCACGCGTTGTGGAGATGGTAGCCTTCATCTCTATTGAAATTCGCCGGGTTTTTGGCTATCTCAATAGCTTCTCTGATTAGGCGTGGGTAATATCTACTTTCTTGTTGTCCAGAATCCTTAAAAAGCACGACGTGGTGACAAGATTCAACTGCACCAAGAAAATAGCGGACGCGCTCCCCGGACCGAAGGACAAAATCTCGAAAGACCTATATGAAGGGGTCTATCAAGTACCGTGTTCATGTGGGAAAGCCTACATCGGGGAAACATGCCGAGCTATGAAAGTTCGGATGAAAGAACACCTCCGGGCTACTACGAACAAACAGTTTCACCTCTCGGCCATCTCCGAGCATAAATGGAGTGAACCCGGCCATGATATTCTATTCCATGACGCTACAATCATAAGTAAAGAAAGTAGATATTACCCACGCCTAATCAGAGAAGCTATTGAGATAGCCAAAAACCCGGCGAATTTCAATAGAGATGAAGGCTACCATCTCCACAACGCGTGGAAGAGAGTCCTCCGAAAAAGGACCAATCAGAGAGCAGCACTTGGACGGGACCACCTATATAAGGACGGCCAAAATCTGAGTCCCTCATCTTCGACCTGAAGACGCCGGATGAAACTTCGGCGAAACTGTTGTCGGCTTCAAACAACAACGCGGTGAAAACCCGGACATGCAGAATTCTTCAAGCCACCGCCGCGAAAATCTACGCAGCCATATACTTCGCCTCTACGGGGAGGTAACTCACAGGAAGATAAGGAGATTTGAGAAGCTGCGGAAGAAGAAAGGAAGACTCCTGTCTTCCTTGGCCTTCCTCCAACGCTGCAGGGACACGGATACACTGCCCACCTGTGTTGAAGTGAAACACCACCTAAGAACCAAGGCAGCAAAAAGAATTTTTCGTCGCACTAGTGAGGCCTTACTTCGAGAGCGGGTGCACCACACACGCCTTGCTCTCCACCTCTGTTCAGAAGAATTGTTCGCGATTCATCTGGAGTTGGGCGACATTCTCTGCGCCTCTGATTGGGACAAAATCGAAAGAATAACTTACGACTCTTCCCGCACTGCCCAGGCGTCAACCCGGGATACCCAAATCAAGAAATTTAAAAAGCTGAACTCGAGGCAACACCCAGTTGATGGTCCTGAAAAGGGCCGTGCGGTTGTTAACCTAACGAATCTGACCTTAGATGACGCTTGCACTGCGGTCCTATCCAAGGGCCCAAACTTCGCCATTGCTCCTACCGTGATACCGAGGGAGAAGATTATAACTGGGATCGAGTCGGCCATCCGAAAGCTTCCCAAGGGAGACGCTGATGAGATAAGGGAAGAAGTAGCACTCATTCTACGCAACGCTAGACCACCTAAGTCTAATATCACAACTGCCGAAAGACGAGCTCTGAGGAACCTGCAAGAAAATGAGAGCATTCTCATAATACCTGCAGACAAAGGGAATGCAACTGTGGTAATCAACAAAGAGGACTACCGGAGCAAAATTACGGAACTTCTCCAAGACGGGACGTATAAGAAACTCAAGACCGACCCGACAGCAAAAATAGAGCGAAACACCAGAGCTCTAATAAAGAAATCCCTCATTCCGATGGAAGAACAACGTGGACTATTTTCTTTGGCTCCCAAACCACCCAGATTATACGGACTGCCGAAAATACATAAGGAGGGGATACCACTCCGACCTATAGTCAGCCAGATCGATGCTCCAACATACGGACTGGCGAAATACCTGGCCCAATCTCTACAGTTCTACGTCGGAAAAACATCGTCATTCGTGAAAAACTCCGGGCATTTCATCGACATCCTGAAAAAGATCACAATGGACAGCAACGAATTATTGGTGAGCTTCGATGTTGTTTCACTGTTCACTAACATCCCGATTAAGGAATCGGTGGAGATCATCAGAGGCCTAACCACCAACGGCATTCCGGAAGACTTCCCCACACTGGTGGAGCATTGCCTCACGAATGCTTATTTTTTGTGGAACGAAGAATTCTACGAGCAGACAGAGGGTGCAGCCATGGGTTCGCCGCTGTCTCCGGTAGTGGCTAACCTGTTCATGGAGCATTTTGAAGAAAAGATCCTTAATCAGTACGAGAAAAAACCTAGGATGTGGTTAAGATATGTGGATGATACTTTCGTCATCTGGCAGCACGGCGCAACAGAACTTCAGAAATTTCTTCAATTTCTCAACTCACAACATCATTCCATCAAATTTACGATGGAAGTAGAAAAGGACAACCAACTACCTTTCCTGGACGTCTTAGTCAAAAAGAAGAGTTGTGGGAAGCTGGGACATGCTGTTTACAGAAAGAAGACGCACACCGACCGTTATCTAAACGCAACCTCTCACCACCATCCGCTCCAAAAGACATCTTTGGTGGACACACTAGTTCACAGAGCGTATGAAATCTCTGACGCCGATTCTTTGCTGACTGAAAAGAAACATCTCCTGAGAGCACTAAAACAAAACGGCTATCGGAACGATATGGTCCTAAAAAGGACCGCCAGGGAAGAAAGGCGAAGACGAGATTCTGACAAGTCAATCAAGCAGACGGAACCGGACCCAAAGGCATACGCGACTATCCCCTTCGTATCCGGAACATCCGAGAAGATAGCCAGAATCCTTAAAAAGCACGACGTGGTGACAAGATTCAACTGCACCAAGAAAATAGCGGACGCGCTCCCCGGACCGAAGGACAAAATCTCGAAAGACCTATATGAAGGGGTCTATCAAGTACCGTGTTCATGTGGGAAAGCCTACATCGGGGAAACATGCCGAGCTATGAAAGTTCGGATGAAAGAACACCTCCGGGCTACTACGAACAAACAGTTTCACCTCTCGGCCATCTCCGAGCATAAATGGAGTGAACCCGGCCATGATATTCTATTCCATGACGCTACAATCATAAGTAAAGAAAGTAGATATTACCCACGCCTAATCAGAGAAGCTATTGAGATAGCCAAAAACCCGGCGAATTTCAATAGAGATGAAGGCTACCATCTCCACAACGCGTGGAAGAGAGTCCTCCGAAAAAGGACCAATCAGAGAGCAGCACTTGGACGGGACCACCTATATAAGGACGGCCAAAATCTGAGTCCCTCATCTTCGACCTGAAGACGCCGGATGAAACTTCGGCGAAACTGTTGTCGGCTTCAAACAACAACGCGGTGAAAACCCGGACATGCAGAATTCTTCAAGCCACCGCCGCGAAAATCTACGCAGCCATATACTTCGCCTCTACGGGGAGGTAACTCACAGGAAGATAAGGAGATTTGAGAAGCTGCGGAAGAAGAAAGGAAGACTCCTGTCTTCCTTGGCCTTCCTCCAACGCTGCAGGGACACGGATACACTGCCCACCTGTGTTGAAGTGAAACACCACCTAAGAACCAAGGCAGCAAAAAGAATTTTTCGTCGCACTAGTGAGGCCTTACTTCGAGAGCGGGTGCACCACACACGCCTTGCTCTCCACCTCTGTTCAGAAGAATTGTTCGCGATTCATCTGGAGTTGGGCGACATTCTCTGCGCCTCTGATTGGGACAAAATCGAAAGAATAACTTACGACTCTTCCCGCACTGCCCAGGCGTCAACCCGGGATACCCAAATCAAGAAATTTAAAAAGCTGAACTCGAGGCAACACCCAGTTGATGGTCCTGAAAAGGGCCGTGCGGTTGTTAACCTAACGAATCTGACCTTAGATGACGCTTGCACTGCGGTCCTATCCAAGGGCCCAAACTTCGCCATTGCTCCTACCGTGATACCGAGGGAGAAGATTATAACTGGGATCGAGTCGGCCATCCGAAAGCTTCCCAAGGGAGACGCTGATGAGATAAGGGAAGAAGTAGCACTCATTCTACGCAACGCTAGACCACCTAAGTCTAATATCACAACTGCCGAAAGACGAGCTCTGAGGAACCTGCAAGAAAATGAGAGCATTCTCATAATACCTGCAGACAAAGGGAATGCAACTGTGGTAATCAACAAAGAGGACTACCGGAGCAAAATTACGGAACTTCTCCAAGACGGGACGTATAAGAAACTCAAGACCGACCCGACAGCAAAAATAGAGCGAAACACCAGAGCTCTAATAAAGAAATCCCTCATTCCGATGGAAGAACAACGTGGACTATTTTCTTCGGCTCCCAAACCACCCAGATTATACGGACTGCCGAAAATACATAAGGAGGGGATACCACTCCGACCTATAGTCAGCCAGATCGATGCTCCAACATACGGACTGGCGAAATACCTGGCCCAATCTCTACAGTTCTACGTCGGAAAAACATCGTCATTCGTGAAAAACTCCGGGCATTTCATCGACATCCTGAAAAAGATCACAATGGACAGCAACGAATTATTGGTGAGCTTCGATGTTGTTTCACTGTTCACTAACATCCCGATTAAGGAATCGGTGGAGATCATCAGAGGCCTAACCACCAACGGCATTCCGGAAGACTTCCCCACACTGGTGGAGCATTGCCTCACGAATGCTTATTTTTTGTGGAACGAAGAATTCTACGAGCAGACAGAGGGTGCAGCCATGGGTTCGCCGCTGTCTCCGGTAGTGGCTAACCTGTTCATGGAGCATTTTGAAGAAAAGATCCTTAATCAGTACGAGAAAAAACCTAGGATGTGGTTAAGATATGTGGATGATACTTTCGTCATCTGGCAGCACGGCGCAACAGAACTTCAGAAATTTCTTCAATTTCTCAACTCACAACATCATTCCATCAAATTTACGATGGAAGTAGAAAAGGACAACCAACTACCTTTCCTGGACGTCTTAGTCAAAAAGAAGAGTTGTGGGAAGCTGGGACATGCTGTTTACAGAAAGAAGACGCACACCGACCGTTATCTAAACGCAACCTCTCACCACCATCCGCTCCAAAAGACATCTTTGGTGGACACACTAGTTCACAGAGCGTATGAAATCTCTGACGCCGATTCTTTGCTGACTGAAAAGAAACATCTCCTGAGAGCACTAAAACAAAACGGCTATCGGAACGATATGGTCCTAAAAAGGACCGCCAGGGAAGAAAGGCGAAGACGAGATTCTGACAAGTCAATCAAGCAGACGGAACCGGACCCAAAGGCATACGCGACTATCCCCTTCGTATCCGGAACATCCGAGAAGATAGCCAGAATCCTTAAAAAGCACGACGTGGTGACAAGATTCAACTGCACCAAGAAAATAGCGGACGCGCTCCCCGGACCGAAGGACAAAATCTCGAAAGACCTATATGAAGGGGTCTATCAAGTACCGTGTTCATGTGGGAAAGCCTACATCGGGGAAACATGCCGAGCTATGAAAGTTCGGATGAAAGAACACCTCCGGGCTACTACGAACAAACAGTTTCACCTCTCGGCCATCTCCGAGCATAAATGGAGTGAACCCGGCCATGATATTCTATTCCATGACGCTACAATCATAAGTAAAGAAAGTAGATATTACCCACGCCTAATCAGAGAAGCTATTGAGATAGCCAAAAACCCGGCGAATTTCAATAGAGATGAAGGCTACCATCTCCACAACGCGTGGAAGAGAGTCCTCCGAAAAAGGACCAATCAGAGAGCAGCACTTGGACGGGACCACCTATATAAGGACGGCCAAAATCTGAGTCCCTCATCTTCGACCTGAAGACGCCGGATGAAACTTCGGCGAAACTGTTGTCGGCTTCAAACAACAACGCGGTGAAAACCCGGACATGCAGAATTCTTCAAGCCACCGCCGCGAAAATCTACGCAGCCATATACTTCGCCTCTACGGGGAGGTAACTCACAGGAAGATAAGGAGATTTGAGAAGCTGCGGAAGAAGAAAGGAAGACTCCTGTCTTCCTTGGCCTTCCTCCAACGCTGCAGGGACACGGATACACTGCCCACCTGTGTTGAAGTGAAACACCACCTAAGAACCAAGGCAGCAAAAAGAATTTTTCGTCGCACTAGTGAGGCCTTACTTCGAGAGCGGGTGCACCACACACGCCTTGCTCTCCACCTCTGTTCAGAAGAATTGTTCGCGATTCATCTGGAGTTGGGCGACATTCTCTGCGCCTCTGATTGGGACAAAATCGAAAGAATAACTTACGACTCTTCCCGCACTGCCCAGGCGTCAACCCGGGATACCCAAATCAAGAAATTTAAAAAGCTGAACTCGAGGCAACACCCAGTTGATGGTCCTGAAAAGGGCCGTGCGGTTGTTAACCTAACGAATCTGACCTTAGATGACGCTTGCACTGCGGTCCTATCCAAGGGCCCAAACTTCGCCATTGCTCCTACCGTGATACCGAGGGAGAAGATTATAACTGGGATCGAGTCGGCCATCCGAAAGCTTCCCAAGGGAGACGCTGATGAGATAAGGGAAGAAGTAGCACTCATTCTACGCAACGCTAGACCACCTAAGTCTAATATCACAACTGCCGAAAGACGAGCTCTGAGGAACCTGCAAGAAAATGAGAGCATTCTCATAATACCTGCAGACAAAGGGAATGCAACTGTGGTAATCAACAAAGAGGACTACCGGAGCAAAATTACGGAACTTCTCCAAGACGGGACGTATAAGAAACTCAAGACCGACCCGACAGCAAAAATAGAGCGAAACACCAGAGCTCTAATAAAGAAATCCCTCATTCCGATGGAAGAACAACGTGGACTATTTTCTTCGGCTCCCAAACCACCCAGATTATACGGACTGCCGAAAATACATAAGGAGGGGATACCACTCCGACCTATAGTCAGCCAGATCGATGCTCCAACATACGGACTGGCGAAATACCTGGCCCAATCTCTACAGTTCTACGTCGGAAAAACATCGTCATTCGTGAAAAACTCCGGGCATTTCATCGACATCCTGAAAAAGATCACAATGGACAGCAACGAATTATTGGTGAGCTTCGATGTTGTTTCACTGTTCACTAACATCCCGATTAAGGAATCGGTGGAGATCATCAGAGGCCTAACCACCAACGGCATTCCGGAAGACTTCCCCACACTGGTGGAGCATTGCCTCACGAATGCTTATTTTTTGTGGAACGAAGAATTCTACGAGCAGACAGAGGGTGCAGCCATGGGTTCGCCGCTGTCTCCGGTAGTGGCTAACCTGTTCATGGAGCATTTTGAAGAAAAGATCCTTAATCAGTACGAGAAAAAACCTAGGATGTGGTTAAGATATGTGGATGATACTTTCGTCATCTGGCAGCACGGCGCAACAGAACTTCAGAAATTTCTTCAATTTCTCAACTCACAACATCATTCCATCAAATTTACGATGGAAGTAGAAAAGGACAACCAACTACCTTTCCTGGACGTCTTAGTCAAAAAGAAGAGTTGTGGGAAGCTGGGACATGCTGTTTACAGAAAGAAGACGCACACCGACCGTTATCTAAACGCAACCTCTCACCACCATCCGCTCCAAAAGACATCTTTGGTGGACACACTAGTTCACAGAGCGTATGAAATCTCTGACGCCGATTCTTTGCTGACTGAAAAGAAACATCTCCTGAGAGCACTAAAACAAAACGGCTATCGGAACGATATGGTCCTAAAAAGGACCGCCAGGGAAGAAAGGCGAAGACGAGATTCTGACAAGTCAATCAAGCAGACGGAACCGGACCCAAAGGCATACGCGACTATCCCCTTCGTATCCGGAACATCCGAGAAGATAGCCAGAATCCTTAAAAAGCACGACGTGGTGACAAGATTCAACTGCACCAAGAAAATAGCGGACGCGCTCCCCGGACCGAAGGACAAAATCTCGAAAGACCTATATGAAGGGGTCTATCAAGTACCGTGTTCATGTGGGAAAGCCTACATCGGGGAAACATGCCGAGCTATGAAAGTTCGGATGAAAGAACACCTCCGGGCTACTACGAACAAACAGTTTCACCTCTCGGCCATCTCCGAGCATAAATGGAGTGAACCCGGCCATGATATTCTATTCCATGACGCTACAATCATAAGTAAAGAAAGTAGATATTACCCACGCCTAATCAGAGAAGCTATTGAGATAGCCAAAAACCCGGCGAATTTCAATAGAGATGAAGGCTACCATCTCCACAACGCGTGGAAGAGAGTCCTCCGAAAAAGGACCAATCAGAGAGCAGCACTTGGACGGGACCACCTATATAAGGACGGCCAAAATCTGAGTCCCTCATCTTCGACCTGAAGACGCCGGATGAAACTTCGGCGAAACTGTTGTCGGCTTCAAACAACAACGCGGTGAAAACCCGGACATGCAGAATTCTTCAAGCCACCGCCGCGAAAATCTACGCAGCCATATACTTCGCCTCTACGGGGAGGTAACTCACAGGAAGATAAGGAGATTTGAGAAGCTGCGGAAGAAGAAAGGAAGACTCCTGTCTTCCTTGGCCTTCCTCCAACGCTGCAGGGACACGGATACACTGCCCACCTGTGTTGAAGTGAAACACCACCTAAGAACCAAGGCAGCAAAAAGAATTTTTCGTCGCACTAGTGAGGCCTTACTTCGAGAGCGGGTGCACCACACACGCCTTGCTCTCCACCTCTGTTCAGAAGAATTGTTCGCGATTCATCTGGAGTTGGGCGACATTCTCTGCGCCTCTGATTGGGACAAAATCGAAAGAATAACTTACGACTCTTCCCGCACTGCCCAGGCGTCAACCCGGGATACCCAAATCAAGAAATTTAAAAAGCTGAACTCGAGGCAACACCCAGTTGATGGTCCTGAAAAGGGCCGTGCGGTTGTTAACCTAACGAATCTGACCTTAGATGACGCTTGCACTGCGGTCCTATCCAAGGGCCCAAACTTCGCCATTGCTCCTACCGTGATACCGAGGGAGAAGATTATAACTGGGATCGAGTCGGCCATCCGAAAGCTTCCCAAGGGAGACGCTGATGAGATAAGGGAAGAAGTAGCACTCATTCTACGCAACGCTAGACCACCTAAGTCTAATATCACAACTGCCGAAAGACGAGCTCTGAGGAACCTGCAAGAAAATGAGAGCATTCTCATAATACCTGCAGACAAAGGGAATGCAACTGTGGTAATCAACAAAGAGGACTACCGGAGCAAAATTACGGAACTTCTCCAAGACGGGACGTATAAGAAACTCAAGACCGACCCGACAGCAAAAATAGAGCGAAACACCAGAGCTCTAATAAAGAAATCCCTCATTCCGATGGAAGAACAACGTGGACTATTTTCTTCGGCTCCCAAACCACCCAGATTATACGGACTGCCGAAAATACATAAGGAGGGGATACCACTCCGACCTATAGTCAGCCAGATCGATGCTCCAACATACGGACTGGCGAAATACCTGGCCCAATCTCTACAGTTCTACGTCGGAAAAACATCGTCATTCGTGAAAAACTCCGGGCATTTCATCGACATCCTGAAAAAGATCACAATGGACAGCAACGAATTATTGGTGAGCTTCGATGTTGTTTCACTGTTCACTAACATCCCGATTAAGGAATCGGTGGAGATCATCAGAGGCCTAACCACCAACGGCATTCCGGAAGACTTCCCCACACTGGTGGAGCATTGCCTCACGAATGCTTATTTTTTGTGGAACGAAGAATTCTACGAGCAGACAGAGGGTGCAGCCATGGGTTCGCCGCTGTCTCCGGTAGTGGCTAACCTGTTCATGGAGCATTTTGAAGAAAAGATCCTTAATCAGTACGAGAAAAAACCTAGGATGTGGTTAAGATATGTGGATGATACTTTCGTCATCTGGCAGCACGGCGCAACAGAACTTCAGAAATTTCTTCAATTTCTCAACTCACAACATCATTCCATCAAATTTACGATGGAAGTAGAAAAGGACAACCAACTACCTTTCCTGGACGTCTTAGTCAAAAAGAAGAGTTGTGGGAAGCTGGGACATGCTGTTTACAGAAAGAAGACGCACACCGACCGTTATCTAAACGCAACCTCTCACCACCATCCGCTCCAAAAGACATCTTTGGTGGACACACTAGTTCACAGAGCGTATGAAATCTCTGACGCCGATTCTTTGCTGACTGAAAAGAAACATCTCCTGAGAGCACTAAAACAAAACGGCTATCGGAACGATATGGTCCTAAAAAGGACCGCCAGGGAAGAAAGGCGAAGACGAGATTCTGACAAGTCAATCAAGCAGACGGAACCGGACCCAAAGGCATACGCGACTATCCCCTTCGTATCCGGAACATCCGAGAAGATAGCCAGAATCCTTAAAAAGCACGACGTGGTGACAAGATTCAACTGCACCAAGAAAATAGCGGACGCGCTCCCCGGACCGAAGGACAAAATCTCGAAAGACCTATATGAAGGGGTCTATCAAGTACCGTGTTCATGTGGGAAAGCCTACATCGGGGAAACATGCCGAGCTATGAAAGTTCGGATGAAAGAACACCTCCGGGCTACTACGAACAAACAGTTTCACCTCTCGGCCATCTCCGAGCATAAATGGAGTGAACCCGGCCATGATATTCTATTCCATGACGCTACAATCATAAGTAAAGAAAGTAGATATTACCCACGCCTAATCAGAGAAGCTATTGAGATAGCCAAAAACCCGGCGAATTTCAATAGAGATGAAGGCTACCATCTCCACAACGCGTGGAAGAGAGTCCTCCGAAAAAGGACCAATCAGAGAGCAGCACTTGGACGGGACCACCTATATAAGGACGGCCAAAATCTGAGTCCCTCATCTTCGACCTGAAGACGCCGGATGAAACTTCGGCGAAACTGTTGTCGGCTTCAAACAACAACGCGGTGAAAACCCGGACATGCAGAATTCTTCAAGCCACCGCCGCGAAAATCTACGCAGCCATATACTTCGCCTCTACGGGGAGGTAACTCACAGGAAGATAAGGAGATTTGAGAAGCTGCGGAAGAAGAAAGGAAGACTCCTGTCTTCCTTGGCCTTCCTCCAACGCTGCAGGGACACGGATACACTGCCCACCTGTGTTGAAGTGAAACACCACCTAAGAACCAAGGCAGCAAAAAGAATTTTTCGTCGCACTAGTGAGGCCTTACTTCGAGAGCGGGTGCACCACACACGCCTTGCTCTCCACCTCTGTTCAGAAGAATTGTTCGCGATTCATCTGGAGTTGGGCGACATTCTCTGCGCCTCTGATTGGGACAAAATCGAAAGAATAACTTACGACTCTTCCCGCACTGCCCAGGCGTCAACCCGGGATACCCAAATCAAGAAATTTAAAAAGCTGAACTCGAGGCAACACCCAGTTGATGGTCCTGAAAAGGGCCGTGCGGTTGTTAACCTAACGAATCTGACCTTAGATGACGCTTGCACTGCGGTCCTATCCAAGGGCCCAAACTTCGCCATTGCTCCTACCGTGATACCGAGGGAGAAGATTATAACTGGGATCGAGTCGGCCATCCGAAAGCTTCCCAAGGGAGACGCTGATGAGATAAGGGAAGAAGTAGCACTCATTCTACGCAACGCTAGACCACCTAAGTCTAATATCACAACTGCCGAAAGACGAGCTCTGAGGAACCTGCAAGAAAATGAGAGCATTCTCATAATACCTGCAGACAAAGGGAATGCAACTGTGGTAATCAACAAAGAGGACTACCGGAGCAAAATTACGGAACTTCTCCAAGACGGGACGTATAAGAAACTCAAGACCGACCCGACAGCAAAAATAGAGCGAAACACCAGAGCTCTAATAAAGAAATCCCTCATTCCGATGGAAGAACAACGTGGACTATTTTCTTCGGCTCCCAAACCACCCAGATTATACGGACTGCCGAAAATACATAAGGAGGGGATACCACTCCGACCTATAGTCAGCCAGATCGATGCTCCAACATACGGACTGGCGAAATACCTGGCCCAATCTCTACAGTTCTACGTCGGAAAAACATCGTCATTCGTGAAAAACTCCGGGCATTTCATCGACATCCTGAAAAAGATCACAATGGACAGCAACGAATTATTGGTGAGCTTCGATGTTGTTTCACTGTTCACTAACATCCCGATTAAGGAATCGGTGGAGATCATCAGAGGCCTAACCACCAACGGCATTCCGGAAGACTTCCCCACACTGGTGGAGCATTGCCTCACGAATGCTTATTTTTTGTGGAACGAAGAATTCTACGAGCAGACAGAGGGTGCAGCCATGGGTTCGCCGCTGTCTCCGGTAGTGGCTAACCTGTTCATGGAGCATTTTGAAGAAAAGATCCTTAATCAGTACGAGAAAAAACCTAGGATGTGGTTAAGATATGTGGATGATACTTTCGTCATCTGGCAGCACGGCGCAACAGAACTTCAGAAATTTCTTCAATTTCTCAACTCACAACATCATTCCATCAAATTTACGATGGAAGTAGAAAAGGACAACCAACTACCTTTCCTGGACGTCTTAGTCAAAAAGAAGAGTTGTGGGAAGCTGGGACATGCTGTTTACAGAAAGAAGACGCACACCGACCGTTATCTAAACGCAACCTCTCACCACCATCCGCTCCAAAAGACATCTTTGGTGGACACACTAGTTCACAGAGCGTATGAAATCTCTGACGCCGATTCTTTGCTGACTGAAAAGAAACATCTCCTGAGAGCACTAAAACAAAACGGCTATCGGAACGATATGGTCCTAAAAAGGACCGCCAGGGAAGAAAGGCGAAGACGAGATTCTGACAAGTCAATCAAGCAGACGGAACCGGACCCAAAGGCATACGCGACTATCCCCTTCGTATCCGGAACATCCGAGAAGATAGCCAGAATCCTTAAAAAGCACGACGTGGTGACAAGATTCAACTGCACCAAGAAAATAGCGGACGCGCTCCCCGGACCGAAGGACAAAATCTCGAAAGACCTATATGAAGGGGTCTATCAAGTACCGTGTTCATGTGGGAAAGCCTACATCGGGGAAACATGCCGAGCTATGAAAGTTCGGATGAAAGAACACCTCCGGGCTACTACGAACAAACAGTTTCACCTCTCGGCCATCTCCGAGCATAAATGGAGTGAACCCGGCCATGATATTCTATTCCATGACGCTACAATCATAAGTAAAGAAAGTAGATATTACCCACGCCTAATCAGAGAAGCTATTGAGATAGCCAAAAACCCGGCGAATTTCAATAGAGATGAAGGCTACCATCTCCACAACGCGTGGAAGAGAGTCCTCCGAAAAAGGACCAATCAGAGAGCAGCACTTGGACGGGACCACCTATATAAGGACGGCCAAAATCTGAGTCCCTCATCTTCGACCTGAAGACGCCGGATGAAACTTCGGCGAAACTGTTGTCGGCTTCAAACAACAACGCGGTGAAAACCCGGACATGCAGAATTCTTCAAGCCACCGCCGCGAAAATCTACGCAGCCATATACTTCGCCTCTACGGGGAGGTAACTCACAGGAAGATAAGGAGATTTGAGAAGCTGCGGAAGAAGAAAGGAAGACTCCTGTCTTCCTTGGCCTTCCTCCAACGCTGCAGGGACACGGATACACTGCCCACCTGTGTTGAAGTGAAACACCACCTAAGAACCAAGGCAGCAAAAAGAATTTTTCGTCGCACTAGTGAGGCCTTACTTCGAGAGCGGGTGCACCACACACGCCTTGCTCTCCACCTCTGTTCAGAAGAATTGTTCGCGATTCATCTGGAGTTGGGCGACATTCTCTGCGCCTCTGATTGGGACAAAATCGAAAGAATAACTTACGACTCTTCCCGCACTGCCCAGGCGTCAACCCGGGATACCCAAATCAAGAAATTTAAAAAGCTGAACTCGAGGCAACACCCAGTTGATGGTCCTGAAAAGGGCCGTGCGGTTGTTAACCTAACGAATCTGACCTTAGATGACGCTTGCACTGCGGTCCTATCCAAGGGCCCAAACTTCGCCATTGCTCCTACCGTGATACCGAGGGAGAAGATTATAACTGGGATCGAGTCGGCCATCCGAAAGCTTCCCAAGGGAGACGCTGATGAGATAAGGGAAGAAGTAGCACTCATTCTACGCAACGCTAGACCACCTAAGTCTAATATCACAACTGCCGAAAGACGAGCTCTGAGGAACCTGCAAGAAAATGAGAGCATTCTCATAATACCTGCAGACAAAGGGAATGCAACTGTGGTAATCAACAAAGAGGACTACCGGAGCAAAATTACGGAACTTCTCCAAGACGGGACGTATAAGAAACTCAAGACCGACCCGACAGCAAAAATAGAGCGAAACACCAGAGCTCTAATAAAGAAATCCCTCATTCCGATGGAAGAACAACGTGGACTATTTTCTTCGGCTCCCAAACCACCCAGATTATACGGACTGCCGAAAATACATAAGGAGGGGATACCACTCCGACCTATAGTCAGCCAGATCGATGCTCCAACATACGGACTGGCGAAATACCTGGCCCAATCTCTACAGTTCTACGTCGGAAAAACATCGTCATTCGTGAAAAACTCCGGGCATTTCATCGACATCCTGAAAAAGATCACAATGGACAGCAACGAATTATTGGTGAGCTTCGATGTTGTTTCACTGTTCACTAACATCCCGATTAAGGAATCGGTGGAGATCATCAGAGGCCTAACCACCAACGGCATTCCGGAAGACTTCCCCACACTGGTGGAGCATTGCCTCACGAATGCTTATTTTTTGTGGAACGAAGAATTCTACGAGCAGACAGAGGGTGCAGCCATGGGTTCGCCGCTGTCTCCGGTAGTGGCTAACCTGTTCATGGAGCATTTTGAAGAAAAGATCCTTAATCAGTACGAGAAAAAACCTAGGATGTGGTTAAGATATGTGGATGATACTTTCGTCATCTGGCAGCACGGCGCAACAGAACTTCAGAAATTTCTTCAATTTCTCAACTCACAACATCATTCCATCAAATTTACGATGGAAGTAGAAAAGGACAACCAACTACCTTTCCTGGACGTCTTAGTCAAAAAGAAGAGTTGTGGGAAGCTGGGACATGCTGTTTACAGAAAGAAGACGCACACCGACCGTTATCTAAACGCAACCTCTCACCACCATCCGCTCCAAAAGACATCTTTGGTGGACACACTAGTTCACAGAGCGTATGAAATCTCTGACGCCGATTCTTTGCTGACTGAAAAGAAACATCTCCTGAGAGCACTAAAACAAAACGGCTATCGGAACGATATGGTCCTAAAAAGGACCGCCAGGGAAGAAAGGCGAAGACGAGATTCTGACAAGTCAATCAAGCAGACGGAACCGGACCCAAAGGCATACGCGACTATCCCCTTCGTATCCGGAACATCCGAGAAGATAGCCAGAATCCTTAAAAAGCACGACGTGGTGACAAGATTCAACTGCACCAAGAAAATAGCGGACGCGCTCCCCGGACCGAAGGACAAAATCTCGAAAGACCTATATGAAGGGGTCTATCAAGTACCGTGTTCATGTGGGAAAGCCTACATCGGGGAAACATGCCGAGCTATGAAAGTTCGGATGAAAGAACACCTCCGGGCTACTACGAACAAACAGTTTCACCTCTCGGCCATCTCCGAGCATAAATGGAGTGAACCCGGCCATGATATTCTATTCCATGACGCTACAATCATAAGTAAAGAAAGTAGATATTACCCACGCCTAATCAGAGAAGCTATTGAGATAGCCAAAACCCGGCGAATTTCAATAGAGATGAAGGCTACCATCTCCACAACGCGTGGAAGAGAGTCCTCCGAAAAAGGACCAATCAGAGAGCAGCACTTGGACGGGACCACCTATATAAGGACGGCCAAAATCTGAGTCCCTCATCTTCGACCTGAAGACGCCGGATGAAACTTCGGCGAAACTGTTGTCGGCTTCAAACAACAACGCGGTGAAAACCCGGACATGCAGAATTCTTCAAGCCACCGCCGCGAAAATCTACGCAGCCATATAAAGTGAGAGTTGTTCATCGAATAAAAGCACTGGAAATCTGTCTATACTCATTGCGCATTTAAAAACTCATGCGCTAGCTGACCTGAGATTACTCCAGATAGCCATATAAAAAGTTTTTGAGGCCAAATTAATGGGGGGCGGTGTCCTAATGGCAGTTAATATTCTTGCGTCTGCAGGGCTGAGGTAACTCCAGGTAATGGTTTGGAAAGCGTTTGGCGTTCAATTGTAAGTCCTCAATCCAAATGAAGTATGTATGCGCATTTAACAGACCACTAGATGGAAAATATAATTCAATGCTAGAATTAGATCAGCAAATCAAAGGTTTCTTATTCCAATACAATAATCGCGACGTTATAATTGGTGGAGACTTCAATTCATTGGAGCACATACATCTATAGCATTAAAACGGGGGATTGAAGACAAAGATATCTGCAAGTCGCTACTGAATGCTTTTACGTTGGACTCCATGCATCAACTTGTCACTTCGCCAACTAGGAGAGATATTATTCTTGATTTGTTAGCGACGAACATACGCAAAAGAGTCTTAACTCCAGAAAACATAAAAGGAATTAGTGACCACAGGACATTAGGTGCTAAGTTTTCACCATGTGGGTTCCGAAATAAGAAACCTAAAAGGAAAATATACTTGTTCAGAGAAGGAGGACAATGGCTTAAAATGCGTGCTACATAGTCAATTTGCAAATTTTAAGAAATGTAGTAATCATCGAAATTCTGAGGATACGTGAAATCACTTTATTGAAGTCACGCGCTCAACAGTCATTCAATAAGTTTATCCCCATTAAATGTGTAAAAGATAACACGAAACCTAGATGGTACATCGCGGATGTTAGAGAGAGGCATTGCGACGTCAAAGGCTATGTCATGCCAAGATGAAAAATATTACGGATGATATCTCTAGCGACAAAAGGAATGAGATCTCTTGCGATTACAAGATATCTAGGACGAATGCCAAGAAGGAAAAACGGAAAGCTTTAAGTGGATTCAGAAGGAAAAGATAAGCGGAAAATTTGATAGAGAATCCGAAAGCATTTTGGTCGTGCGTCAGAGAGGTTCATGGAAATAAGTCATCAGGCAGTTAATTTAAAAATGAAAAGGCGGAAAAGTGACCATCAGTTTGGGAAAGGTTAACTAATTACATATCTACTTTTAAAGCGTCTTTATTATGTCTCAGCGAATGTCTCCGATAGTTAACCAAATCGTGTCAGCCAATCGATGCCTAAGATTGAAATCTCATATAATGGAATAGTATGTTTGCTGAAAAATATTAAGCCTAATAAATCCTCCGGGCCCGATCAAATACCCGCTCATATATTTAAGGATTTAGCTTCGGAAATTGAGTCATATCTAGATATTATATTTAAGAAGTTGCTGGTAGATTACAAGCTTTCCAAAGATTGGAAAACGGCTAACGCAACACCAATATTTAAAAACAGAGACTAGGAGGGACCGAACAATCACAAACCTATTTCCCTCACATCCATTACGTGCAAGGTTATGGAATATGTAGTTGATAGTTCAATCGTGAGACATCTCTATAATCAGGAGTTATTAATGAAAAATTAACGCGGTTTCTTAAAAGGTAGATCCTGCGAGACACATCTGCTGTTCGTTCACGATATTCTTACTTCGGAAGAGAGCAATTTTCCAGTGGACACGAGTTGTCAAGATTTTAAGAAAGCCTTCGAGAAATTACTGCATAGTAACTACTACTCACTAGCAAACTACTCACAACCTAGAAGCATACTTCCTTGATCAAAAATTTCCCGGAATTTATTCAGAAAATTAAAAATACAAGTTTATTCATCTAAATCTATATTGTCCCCTTCAAAGTAATCCCCATCAACTGCAACACACTAATGCCAGCGCTTGATCCAATCCTCGAAACATTTTTTATATTCGGTTTTCGGTATGTCCATCAGTGCTTCCTGCGATTTTTCCATTACTTCCTCTCGGCTGCTGAAACGCGTTCCCCGTAATGGTTTTTTAACTCGATTGAACAGAAAGAAGTCACAGGGAGCCAAATCAGGTGAATTCGGTGGCTGTTGGATGGTATTTGTTGCATTTTTCGTCAAAAAATTACGAATAATCATAGCACTGTGCGACGGTGCGTTATCATGGTGCAAAATCCACGAGTTTTCTGCCCACATTTCTGGTCTCTTTCGGCGAATTGCTTCACGCAAACGTCTCATAACGCCCAAATAATACTCTTTGTTTACTGTCTGGCCTTCTGGCAAAAATTCATGATGCACTACACCGTTGTAATCCATGAAAACCGTCAGCATTGCCTTCTTTTTTGACTGAAAACGACGTGGTTTTTTTGGTCTCGGCTCATTTGGTGAACGCCATTCACTTGCCTGATGTCTGGATTGCGTGTCGTACTCATAAACCCACGTCTCGTCTCCAGTAATGATCCTTTTGATGAATGTGGGATCGGATTCAGCCTCGCAAATCATGTCTTTTGCGACGTCAACACGGTCTCTTTTTTGCATGAAATTGAGGTACTTTGCTGCTACACGACGGAAACCCAAATCATTAACCACAATGTCTTGGGCGGATCCATAGGCAATGTTCAAGTCCTCCGCTATTTCTCTGATGGTTAATTTGCGGTTATTGGCCAACATTTCTTTTACTTTATCAATTTTTTCACCGACTTTCGATGTCGATGGTCTGCCACTGCGTTCATCATCTTCGATTGACTCACGACCACTTCTGAACCGCTCGTGCCACTGGTAAACGACCGTTTTTTATAGAGAATCGTTGCCGAAACACTTTTCCAACATTTCTAACGTCCGTGCGCCACTAAATCCGTTTTTTACGCAAAATTTAATACAAGTTCGTTGTTGCAAATTTAAATCCATTTCTGCAATTGTAAAAAATCGCCAACACACACAGAGATAGATGTACTCTTGGCTACGTAACTTTTGCAAATGTCAAGTTATGACACTAAGATTTAAAGGGAATATCAATAACAGATGTACCAATTTAACAAAAAAAAACAGAACTCAAATCGGAACGATGGGAGCGCCACACGGTGGTTATTCCGGGAACTTTTTGATCAAGGTAGTATTTCATAAATTAAAATATCTTGAATGCAATAATTTCAGAGTGTAAAAATCATTCTCCTTGACCATTGCACTCTGAAATATTTGCATTGAAGTGCATAATAGCGGATGACTCCGTTAAAAGTTAAACGGATGACTCCGTTAAAAGCGGCATCTCCCGCTGTATCTTTGGAAAAATATCTTGGGTTGGATTAAAGACTCATTGAATGGTCGGGTACAAGAATAGTGATAAATGGAGTTAACTCAAATTCAGTAGACTTTGGTCGAGGTGCTGCAGAGGGAAATATTAAAACACTTCCCTGGGACTCCCAAGCTAACAAAAATAGGGATTTATTAAAAGAGTACTGGGTAAGTGATGAACAGGTCAAAGAGATATGTTATCTTTCGCTGGTTTGGCCTCATTTAGAATATGCTGCTAGTATATGGGATCCTCACTAAGTTGGATTGATTGCCGCATTGGATCGCGTGCAGCGTAGAGGAGCTAGATTTGTAAAACGTTATGATATACTTAGCCGTTTATCCAACATAGAAGAGGAGCTAGTTTGGGAATCACTCAATGGTGCGAAAATTAAATTATAGATTGAAGCTCTTGCATAAATTGAAAGGAGGTCTATTTAGTATAAATGATGAAAATGTATCATTACCCCCATCTTACTACGGTAGGAGAGATGATATCAATAAAATTAGAGAGATTAAGCGTAGAACAGTTGTGACATTTTTCCACGAATGATAAGGGATCAGAATAACATTGTCCGACTGCGGTAGGGTCATGTTCGGGTCAAAATTAGTCTGGTGCGCATTCACCCCCTGCCAAACACCTTAGCGGTGGCTGGTAGGGTACTAAAATACAAAAAAGTTAAATATATAAATATGAAAATCCTCGATGCAAATAATCAACACAAGCGGATTTTTCAGACCAGCCTTAACTCACTGGGACTTCGACAAGAAAACCAAACGCTTCCCATCAAGAAACGATGAAGAAATAATAGTCAGTGGAGATGGCTATTTCGCATTTGTTGATTGGAGCTAAGGGTTTTAAGAGTTCAACTAACTGGGAAGTGTCGCCTCTGGAGCGCGGTTTTGTACAACTCGGAACAAACCACACGATGGTCGTTGAAGTAAGATGGCAGACGCCAATAGGAGGCTTTGGAGATGAGAGTGCGGTGAAGGATTGATGAGGCAAATAGAAAATCAATCGAAATACTAGGCATAGAAAAGAGAGAGTTAATGGGAGAATTCCGAAAGGGGAGGGAAAGATCGATGCTGAACGTTTAGATTGGCGATGGAATGCTAATGACGCAGTAGAGAAAGAATACGTTTGAGGGTGATGGCGATTAAGCGAGCGAGGAAGGAGAAAAGGGATAAGTATTTTGGACGATATGGAGGGAGAAAGAACACATGAGGAATTGGAAACTAGTTTATTGTACGTAGAATTTGTTTTCAGGTTAAGTTTCGTTCAGCAAGGCTATGAAATGTGGCCGTGCTCAATCTTTGTCTATCAGAAATCAACTTTAACGGCAACAAAGGCAGTTCTTTTTTCGATCAGCGTTGATTCAATGCGGGTTTCACAGCCGCGACCCAACTGCGGGGCGTCTTTAATTCCTCCCAAATGTGGAGAAGCGGACGGCGACGGCCGTTGAAATCCCTACCGCCAGATCAGACCGGGAAAGGGAGCCTTCCATTCATGCGCCCGGGTCAATAGAGCAGGAGGGAGGGGCGCGCGCTCGCATCCCTCGCCGCCCCTGCCAGACCACTCGATGGAGGCCCAGAAATGGGAGCACACTTGAGTCACCCGATGCGCTCCCCCACACGCGAGGCGGCCTTCGATTGTCATATCGGCGGTGGCTCGGATGTCCCCCGACAATGAAGCCAAGCCCCAGACATCAATCGGGGCGCGTTGTCAAGGGGGCTTGGGGGGAGGAAGGGAGACCCCACAATAAAACCCTGGAAACCCTCTCTCCATTCTGCGTGCGCTCCCTTCGCCGTTCTTCGTGACGGCTTCAAGAGGGGAGGGTAGGGGGAGAAAGCATTTCAACGAACTTTTCAAACACGTCCTCCCATTGTTCGGTAGCAGGATCAAGGCAGGTGGATCGGGAGACGATCGGAAACCATCGGAGACAAACGGAGGGCGCTTGCCGGCGAGGATGGCATTCCGGGGAAATGTCGAAGTCCGCTCGAATTCACCCGACCTGCCTTCCCCGATCTCATGACACGTGAGCCCCGCCGACCATTTTCACCACTGCGAATTGCATACGGCGGGAAGGGAAGGGAAAAATTCAAACGCTATTATTACCCGAGCTTTAAATACATAAGTATATACGTGCACAACCGAAAGGTCAGGAAAATTATTTGCATGAGCGAATGTACTCGCACGCATGAAAACTTAAAAGTAACACACACACACACACACAAAATATCTCCGAGAAGGCGCAAAAGGACACTCACATTTCAGAAGTTAAATTTTTAGCCTTCTCCGGTGTTTGTCCTTTACATGTTTCTATCCGTTTTCCTTATACTATATTTATTATTATATTTACTATTATACTTTATTTATAGTATTTATTTCCATGTGAATGAATATTAGTTCGCCATATGGCGAGATTTCGTGATTGTATGTGTATATGGCCAATGTGGCTTGTCTCTTTCTTCTGGCTATACGCGCCACGAAACGCACTGTTCCTTTCCTGTAATATGTTGTTTGATTGCTTAACTACATAAATATTTGAAAATATTCCAATGATTGCGAACTTAGTATTCTACAGTTGAATGATGCCGTGCTATAACAACTGAAAGAAGTGTAACGACAATTGTGTTTATTTATTTAGTCCAAAAGCAGGACCTCGTCGAGTGCATTGGAAAAATAGCAAAGAAAAGCAAATGATATGAATATGATAATATAGTAAGTAATTGTGTTGCATTAATAAAGTTTAAGGCATAGGCAGAAACAAAAGCAGGGAGCAGAAAAGGCTCGAGAATAGCAAAACGATGTACTCACACAATTTGAGGAGTTTAATGAATAACTGATCTTGTTGTACTTTCCCACTTGATAAAATATTTTATTTTACCACCGGATTTTGATGTATTACACCATCATCAGATCTGACCTGATGATGATGTAATACATCGAAACCCGGTCGAAAAATAAAAATTTGATCAAGTGGGAAAGTACTACAAGATCAGTTATTCTTTATGTTCGTCTTCCATCACATCAAGCCTGAACCTACTCAATTTGAGGAGTTAATTCTAACTTAAAATATTATTTGGTGACAAAAGTTTTATTTGGTGTAAATTATTTAAACAATATTTGCCGTAAAATATTGATTATGTAGTCCTGGAGGACTGGAAAGCGCCATGAAAACCCGTCGCTCAAAGAAGTAGGGTTGACAGTTTCTCCCGCATATATTCCGGAATAATCAAAAAGGGGAAAGCAGGTCCATTTCGATTACTGCCCTCGGATACAAGAAGTAGAAATACGATAACTCTACCTTCACAGAAGTAGATTCCTCCATCAAATACATTTAGAAAAACATGTCGGCGGTGTAGTTAATCGTCCGAAAGGATAAACAGCGTGCAAGTTGGAGTGAAAAACAATTGCTCACAGAGAGCATGCATTCTCCCCTATCTGTATCTGAGGGCAAAGTGCATGCCGTGCCCTCACCGCATTCTCCCTCCGACCGAAGCAGAGGGGCGGTGTCCTCGGGCGAGAGCCAACCTCCCCTCTTTCCATCACTTCCGCCCCGTCCCACCCAACCGTAGAAAGCAGCCCTCCCATCCCCCTTTTCAACCCCTTCGGAACGTGGGAAACACAAACAGGGCCACCCCTCCCTCGTGAACCACCACTTCTTTTTGGCGGGCTGCGCCAACGCGGGGGAGGGTGGTGATCGCTCGAGGGGCGTCGATGAGTGAGTTTTGGAGGCCCTGAGGGAAGAAGGGCCCTGAGGGGTGGCCCCTATTGAGAGGAGATCCGCGCTGAGCATATAGATTTAGTTCCGGTGTGCTCCACGAGGACGCGCGTATCGACGGCGGGGGCCTCGCCCCTGACCACCAGCAGTGGGGCGGCACCGCTCCCTCATTCAGCCCTGGCCGCAAGGGTCACTGCGAGGAGTGTCTGCCGCCTTCATTCGGAAAAATCAAGGGACTCAAGAATTAATCGATCTTAATTTGGGTTTCCATGGCTCATACCAGACTTCTCTTGTTTATACCGACAAAAGTGATTTTAAAAAACTGCCGGGCGTTATATTAACAGAGTATATACTAAATGCATTTCCTGTACGTGTACCTGATGACGACGCTACGCGTTGACACCTAGGTCAAATATATATTTTATGTGGAAATACAAAGTGTATTCTTTTTATTTATTGGTGTACTGAATCGTAATGATATTCAAAGAAAACAAATCTAGAGTTTTACAACAATATATAATAACAAAACAACCTTTTTAAGCCGTATGGGATTTGCAGATTCGACCCAAAATGCAATTCTCTTGCCCTCGCATTTTTACGGACGAACTGACATTGGGATGCAAAATATTTAACCGGTTTCTATGATCTGGTGGCACTTTCCGCCTTTACCAATCCCATTTATTTTTATGGAATCATGATGTCGCGGTGACTATCGTACCGGCTTCCCACCGAGAGGGCCTTGATTCGAATCCTGGAGACGTCATATATTTTTCAGTGGTATCCCGATCCCTACGATGAAGGTGCTTTGGGAGTGCACTTTGAGTGAGTACGCCGTCCGTCGGATGGGACGTTGAACTGCGGACCCCTTGACGCCTTTCGATATGAGAGTAGACTAATGCCGACGCCGAGTGGGTCCGTAATAGGGATATCCTCAAAGGTGTGCGCGTCACTCCCAATCCCCGCTGGTCGCCGACCACTACACCCATGCGTTCGCGGGGGAAATCCACTCGAATGAAAATGATCGTCTCCTCTCTCTCAGGGACTACGGCATGCCTTATACCACAAGCGACTGAATTTTGCATTTCCTCCTTCTCAAATTCCTTCCCTCTAACTCTTCTTCTCCGTATTTGACCACATTATGACTTTCAGCGGTCCTCCACAACCAGAAACCACCGACCGGGGATGACCGACTGGTCAAGGGCGACGGACACATTCATCACAAGACACATCTGCTTGGCATGGATCGTATATCAGTGATTCGCATAATTTATTGCGCTAAATATAATTTCCTGTAATACTTTCAGAGTAATTTGTAATGATTATGTGGTAAATATTTCATTTATTTGACTCCAGTATTGCGTCAGCAGCAGTTATTGAAATTCGAAGCGCAATCAGTTCTCCTTCGTCAAAGATGGAGAACCCTGAACGCTATATTGAAATTTTGTTTCCGCCATGTCAAATCTTCAGTCGGAGCCAATATAAACCAACGCGAGGTTCACGAAAACTGCGCTTTCTCTGCAGCACAGCTAGAAGATCGTTTAAAGAAGGGATGCAAGCGAATCCAAAGGAAGGAGGACCCGGAGCTTCGGTCATTGACTACTCTTGAGGAAGTAAGCATTAACGCCGCTGCCATCGCTATAGAAGACCATTGAATGAGGTAAAGAACACTCTTAGACATGTGGGCAATGTCACTGGATGTCACCCATGCGATGGCCAAAGAGGACCTGCATATGAGATGTGTTCGTGCGCGGTGGTTCCCAAGAATACTTACACTCGATCAACAGGGCGTGCGCGTGCAAGTCCGTTCGCAGTTGGCATTAATATTATATTTTTGATATAGATAGATGAATAGAGGTATTTATTTGGGCGAAATTGATACCTAATGGTCCCTTCTTTCATATATATATATATATATATATATATATATATATATATATATATATATATATATATATATATATATATATATATATATATATATATATTTATATATTTATATATATATATATATATATATATATATATATATATGAGTTCTGTCCCTCTCTTCCTTGATAAAGGTGGTAAGGACCACCGAAAATTCGAAAAATAGTGAGTCTCTTTTTTGTGTGTTTCTGTGTTTTTGTCTGTGTCCACTAGTGCTAAGTGTTATACATTATTATTAACGTCCGTGATACTTTCAAAAAGTGTTATATATATATATGAGGGTCGCGGTGGTCCATGGGGTAGAGCGTTGGACTACTGACCGGAGGGGCCCGGGTTCAATTCCCGGGCGAGGCACTCTGGGCACCTGCAGCTCCACCCAAGCTATGCGATTTTTCAGGGGGGCCAGTTCCTTTCCATGTGCCGGTTATGGTTTCCCAGGAAGACCTGGTACCGGAAAAGTCACTTTAGCTTGGGTGGAGCTGCAGGTGCCCAGAGTGCCTTGCCCGGGAATCGAACCCGGGACCCTCCGGTCAGCAGTCCAACACTCTGGACTACCGCGACCCACACACACACACACACACACACACATATATATATATATATATATATATATATATGTGTGTGTGTGTGTGTGTGTGTGTATATATATGTATATATATATGTGTGTGTATATATATATATATGTGTATATTTATGTATATATATATATATATAAATATATATATATATATATATATGCTTTCATAGACGTAACACGGAAGTGCCGAATAGTACAATGCACAGTAACACATAATATAGAAACACAAAAAAGAGAACACTCACACTTATTTTCTTGATATTTCGACGGAAACAATCCGTCTTAATTGAAGTAAAAGAAGTAATGACCAGTCATTACTTCTATATCAGTCATTACTTCTATATCTTCAGATATAGACATCATCTATGACAATCATTACTTCTATATCTTCGGAGGAAGACGGATTGTTTCCGTCGAAATATCAAGAAAATAAGTGTGAGTGTTCTCTTTTTTGTGTTTCTATATTATGTGTTACTGTGCATTGTACTATATATATATATATATATATATATATATATATATATATATATATATATATATATATATATTACATATGTATGTGTCAGGAAAATAAGTTTGATATCCCACGCAGCTAAAGTTGCTCTCACGAACATAAACAAAAGGATAAAGAGTAGGGCAAATTATTACTTAGGGGATGATCAATCTGGGTTCAGGAAGGTGAGAGGTACGCGGGATGCCATTGCAGTAATGAGAATATTAATCGAGAGGAATATAGATTACTACCGAGAGGTAGTTGCCTGTTTCGTAGATTTCGAAAAGCGTTTGATAGAGTGATTTGGGAAAACTAATGAGTATACTGAAGAAAATAGGAATTAATTGGAGGGAATGGAGGCTAATCCGCAACCTGTACGTGTCTCAGACTGCTCCGTTGTGAGTGGGGAACGGGGAGTTCGGCTGGGCAATGTCAGGAAGAGGTGTAAGGCAGGGTTGCCCATTATCACCGTTGCTATTCAACCTGTATGGAGAGGAAATATTTAAAGAGGCATGGGAAGAACTGGAGGTAGGAATGAAAGTGGGAGGGGAATTTGTAAAATCAGTCAGGTTTGCTGATGACCAAGCTTTAGTTTGTCAGTCAGCCAAGGGGTTGCAAGCATTGCTCAGTGAATTGGAAATTCAGTGCGACAGGTATGGGATGAGAATCAATATTAATAAAACAAAGGTTATGAGATTTTATAGAAAGAAAAAGGCCAAGCTTAACATTAAAATAGGAGGGCAAAAACTAGAGCAGGTAGAACAGTTTACGTATCTCGGAAGTGTTTTGGATCAACACGGTCTAAGCAGTAGGGACGTAAGGAGAAGAATTGCGCTAGGCAAAGAGGCTTTCAAAAGGAGGAGGGAGTTGATGACAGGGACTTTGAGTAAGGATATTAAGAAAAGACTCGTAAAATGATATGGAGCGTAGCTATGTACGGCGCGGAAACGTGGTCATTGAGGCAGGAAGATAGACGTAGACTTGAGGCTTTTGAAATGCGTTGACCGGCAGTGGGATGTTGAAGACTGTAATTGAGGGGAAAATGTTAGGCAAACGAGGAAAAGGAAGGCGCAGGATAGGGATGTTTAAGGGGATGAAGGGAGGTAGATAGTGCTCAGAGATGAAGAGGGACCTGATGTAGAGTAGGATGCTGGATTTTGTACTTTATTATGAAGCACAAAATATTTATTTAGTAGCTGTGTCCATCCAAAAACCTACCTTAACCGGTAGATTAGCTAATAATAATAATATGTATGTGTGTGTGTACATGCATACAAATAACCATATATATAACCATATATTTATATATAATTACATACACATGCACCCTATATGATATGAGGAGATGCTTACAAAAGCTACAACTGTAAATTAAATTTGGCTAATTTTTTTTGTTGATTTTGAGCAAGCAACTCTCAGCGTGAATCCGCCGCAGCACCGACATCAAAACAGCTAAAGCGTTGTCTTTCGCTGAGAAAGTGAAGGCTACATCTTTTTTCCATATTCAGGGAATGGGGTGCGTCAGCGTGGTCTACCAGCGCACGGAACTGAAAATGGAGCACATTTTCCACCTTCGCAATCCCGCGCAAGAGTACGTGGAGGGAGGAAACATTAGTTCATCATCGCATTATGGCTAATATAAAGAGCAATCGGGCACATATGCCCGGAGAGGCCAGAATACGCAATGCAGTGATCGGGGTGTTTGGTTGAATCATTGAATTATTTTCCTCGCGATACTCGGGCGCTTGGGATCGGTTTCATTATGATGGTGCATCGTGTGAGGAAAGAGAGAGTTAAATAAGGAGTTTTGTGCCTATTTTGCACGAAAGTCTTTGTTTACTGCCTTCGCGAGTCAAGAAGCTCCCTACCTAAGTCCTTCAGCATATCCTCCACGAGTCATATCTTCTCGTAGCAATTTTTAACAAACCTAGCTGATTTTCTCTGAAAATTTCCCAACTCTTAAATTAATAGTTTCTCCCATGGACACCAAGTACTTGCCGCACATTCCAAATGCAGCCAAGCTAAATCTATTCGTACGACTTTCTGAATTGTTTATTACATTCTCCAAATCGTTCTCTAATGAAACGTTTAGCGTCTAATAGAATGACCCGAATATTTTTTTAATGTGTGTGACTGATGAAATGTTTAGATCCCGATGTTTCACGTTAGTAATTCACCTCTACTCCACTGCCATTTGTCTTACTCATGTCTTTTTTAATCTTTTCTCATATTGCAAACCTTCAGTGCTGTGTATTTTCTATTACTTGATTCCAACTTCCATCCTACACCACTAAAACTTCAGAGCATAGCTTGCTGGTTTCCTTATTTCTCTGTAAATCACTCTCTCATCTGAAAATAATATAAGATTGCTGCTTACGTGGGAGCTTAGGTCGTTCGTGTACATCTAGATAGAAAGGCACTATAGCACTGCCCTGTGGCATGGCCCTCAATTTATCTCTTATAAACACAAGTCACCGATGACTATTTTTTGTCCACGGTTGGATATGAAGTCCATAATCCAAGCGGTCACTTTATTGTTACTACGTATCTTAGTTCGTCCTTCAATTTCTCGCGAGGCACACTTTCAAAGGATTTCTTGTAATGTAAAAATACAGCATTCATTCGTCTATTCCTTCGCCTGATTTCAGGACATCATAAATAAAATACTCAACTGTGTTTCCAGTTGCGATTATGACAGAGTGAGCTGTTACAGTTAAGAAAGGCCATCGCATTTCTGCCAATAGTATTTTCTTGGATTTTGCAGGGTATGAATTTTGAAGATATCGGCCTGTTATTGACGAGTTGCTTCCTTTTTTCGCCTTTGGGAATTCGTGTGTGAGCTAGCTCCCAGTAGCGAGGTACCTTCTTCTATCGACGTGTATCGAACCGTTTTTGAATTAGGTGCGATGTCTACCAGAATGTTCCTTCAGTATTTTAATAGGTATTTATTCCGTACGCGGGGCTTTGTTTATTTTTGTTTTTCAAAGCTGTTTTTTCTAACCCTTCAATGGAAAGAACATGTTGCTCATGCAATCTTCAGGTGTGCGGGGGACTTCGTTTCTTACGCTAAAATTTTGATGCAGACTTTATAAAGAAATTATTTAAAATATATTTGCCTTTTTTTGACGCTGATTGTAAGAATTTCGCCATTTTCGACCTCTAAAGAATGTTCAGTTGCACGCTTCCCTTGCATTGATTGGCAGCGAACAGCCTCACGGCCATAGGAGAGCTTGAATTCCCCTTTCTTTCCGAAATCGGTGCGCAATACAGTAACCACGTACCTGCTTCGAGGCGAGCCGGAGGGGGGCGGGGAGGGGAGGAGGGGGTTCAGCGGAAGAGATATGCCCCCCCAGACAAAGGAAGCGAAGAGGGCGAGGAGGAAGGAAGTTTGCATGGCGTGTTTCTTGTTTGTCGTAGGTCGGCGTCTAGAAAATAGAACCTAATTCAAGTTGTCCTAGGTTGGGTTTTCTCACTTTCCATTCTTTTTAGCGCTTCCCGAGGAAAAGAAAACAGCTGTTGGTTTTCTCGTCTTGAAGTCCCCGGCTTAAGCTCCGTGCGAGTTCTCTCCCTGCGTCACAATCTCCGAAGAGATCCGGCATTTGAAACTAATTTGAGAGCAAACTTCCCCTCCGCTCGGCGACAGTACGAGGACAGGAACACGAGACGGACGCGACGCGTTCCAATGCCAGCAATTAGACAGACAAGCATAAACAATGACCAGCAATGAAGGTTTTCAATCAAAGAAAAGGTAAGAAAAAGACGTAAATTAAATAATGTTGAATTATAACTTTTCCCTAATGTAAGAAATAGCCCTTAAAGTCGAATGGGCCACAAGATGTCGAACGGAACAGCATGGTGACTGCAAGCCTCTCCATTAAAGATCCACATGAACATTCCGGGTCCTTAATAATACAAAGGAATAGAACTGATCATCGGTGATTGAACGCAAGATCCGGTCGGAGAATGAACTGAGTTTCTCGGGTCGTAAAACATCGAAAAACATACAGCAAAAGCTCGACGTGGACATAAATACCCCGCGGTCCACCAAAAAGGTGTGTGGCAGGGGGCGCAAGCACCACCAGGTGGGAAGGGTGAGTGATATAAGGGAGGATATGTGAGAGGAAGGGGAAATATATATTCAGTAAAAAACTATCAAAGTTAAGGAAAGAGTGACAACTTGAACCTGGAATACGAGTAAACTGATTCGGTGCAGTGCTATACTATATCAAGTGGGCGAAACGAGTATCAACTCATATCGAGTGAGTGACGAGTAATGGAGACTAAAATAAAAAGCAGGCGACAACATACGTGCGCTATATTGAAATTTAATCGCGCATAAGTAGCGTGATGGCCTAAATAGCGGATAAAACCTTTGATTGCCAACCAGTGTCCCAGATTCACACTCGGTTGATGATTTTCGACTACCTCATCTTAAATTCAAACTCAGCAATTTTATGACCTCCAGTACTTTCTGGGAAATCGATTGGTTGTGGATAGAGGGACACGAATTGATTACTCTTCGAGTCAGAATGTGAGGTCAAGGCTTGCTCTGAGGTTTTCGTATTGACAGAAATGGTCAGTGCAGGATATGTAATAATACACTTTATACGCGAATATTTCTTGAAACGATGGAACCAATGCGCCTCTTATACATTGCATCACATTGCAGGCCCAATTGATAGGGCGTCGAAAACGGTTTGCTGGGTATCGAGGTACGCATTTCATTAAGATGGGATACCAGGTCATTGAAAGCAATGAAAGAATGTCCGAAGCATTATTAAGATTTGGTTTCGCACGCCGTCGAAAAGGCGCCAAAGCTGACCTGGAGGGACTCGTCGGCAGGGAATGCCGCACGGATCCTCTGAGAGCTGGTGACCTTGTATACGATGCCTTTCCTTGCTAGTGATTAAAATGAAAGTAAAACTCTCACCCGGCCAAGTCATAAGGGACAATTGAGCTATTGTAATCTTTTTAGCTCTGGATGAGCATTTGGCATTTAAGTGCCGTGGTGTTTCATCTTTATGCACCAAGGCGTAGCGAAACTACGATATAAATATTATTAAATATCCTTAATTAACTCATGCAATTGAAATGCTCGTATAGGCCACCGAAATGGCTTCTTGCATTAAAATACAAAAAAATGGAGAAATCAACTCAAAGTTAAACATATTTTTATCAAAATTTGGGAAATTTAATCCAAATAAAAATCTCAACTTTTTAAATTGTAAATTCTATTCACGAGGAGTAAACGTATCTACCACGTGTCGTTCGGCAACAAAGCAAGAGCTATAATGAGATTATGTTTAAAATAAGTCTTCCCAAATAATTCGAGTCACAGGATGAGTAAGCGCGGCGAGACAGGAAAGCCATCTCACGTAACCTATTATCATTTCCCCAGTGACCACATTTCCTCTTCGGGTGGTTCGCCTCACCATTCACTACCTCCCATTCCTCCCTTTTCCCCCAAATCACTGAGAAACATGGACTGTTTAATCCCTATCAACATATGTGCAGTTAGTCGTTGCCCACGCATCAATCAATTTGAATTCCGCAGGCGGCAGTTATAACAGCCCGAGATGCACTACGTAGTTGGGCGGGGAACTCCATCCGAGTCTCGTAGTCACTTTCCACTTCATTTCTTTCACTAAACGCTTCGAGCATTCCCTTCTTCCCTTATCCACCCGAGAAGGATATTTTTCTTGCGCCAAATTCTCTATCCCAATGATACTAAGTTTTTGATTGACTTTCGGGGTAATCACTCCGATGAGAAGACCATCTCTGTTAAAAAAAACTATATGCATGCTCAAAAAAATAGAAAACATCATCGGTGAATAAATTTATTTGTTATGATGGTGGGCAGTAATGATCTATTGTGTCTGCTTTTCCTATACGAGGTGTGATCAAAAAGTAAGGGGACTTTATATTTTTATGAAAACATTTAATTTATTCTTCAATATTAAAGTTGCCAACGCTTTTCCCAATCCTCGAAGTCATTCTGATGAGCATTTTTTGTAATAGCCTTGACCTCTTCCAGCGATGCAGTCTGTATCTCCTCAATCGTTGCAAATCTCCGTCCTTTCAGAGGTCTCTTCAGTTTTGGGAACAGGAAACAGTAACAGGGGCCAAATCCGGTGGACATGGTGACTGAGGTATGATTGTGGCACTGGTTTTGTCCAAGAAATCTCTCTCAAGCAACAATGAGTGAGCGGGCGCATTATCCTGATGCAAAAGCCATGAATTGTTCTTCCACAATTCCGGACGTTTTCTTCGTATTGCCTCTCACAAACGGCGCATAACTTCAAGGTAACACTTCTCCTTATTGGCCGTACGACCTTGTGGTAAAAACTCCTGAAGCACTACGCCACGGTTCTTCCATTGGGACGATTGGGCTTTAGCTTGGGCGTCATAGCCATATACCCATGATTCGTCAACAGTTATGATCCTTTTGAGCGAATCAGGAGCATAATTGACGTCATACAACAGCTCCTGAGCGATGCTCATGCGACGGTTCTTCTGTTCAAAATTAAGCCGTTCCTGAACGAACTTCGCTGACACACGTCTCATGCCCAAAGAATCAGAAGAAATTGCGTAGCAAGAGTCAACCGATGTGCCAACATCCTCAGAAACTTCTCTAATAGTGTTTCGATGGTTTTTCAAAACAATTTTCTTCACTGCTGCAACGTTGCGATCTGTTGTTATCCAGCTTGATCCTTACTTTTTGAAAACACATCGTGCGGGATATTCACAAGCATTTTGCATTACATTGGTTGGTTAGGCCACAGCGACAAAATTATAGGAAACGTCATTGCCAATACCGAGAAAAAGTAAGAAAAAATCCACCGCAAGAGAATCGATAAATACTCTCGAGGATGCCGAGCTCTTCGCGGGAGTAGGTGTATACAAGTATTTATGTCCTGGTGTGATCTCTTCTCGTGTGTTTATTTCTGCGCATCCCTGGCGTCAGATATATGCACTTCTCACAGATCAACGGGTGGAACAGAAGTGTATGACTGGTAGCGAACACATGTGCCTCAGACAATGAAGTATAATTTTCACATTCTAAATTAAATGTAATATTCCCGTTAAAGGTAGGTTTCGAGCGTCCCCTCACCACCCCTGCATGCTACCCTGCAAGCCACCACTAGGGTGTGTGGCAGGGAGTGATGCCAACGCCAGGCAGGCACACCATCATATATACCATTGCACACTTTCCGAAATGAGCTTCCTTCGCGCCTTTGCCCAATCTAGTTCTCTTCCACGATTAACCAATATTTCCCCAACCAGCATGGCCTTCCACTTCCCAATGCTTCTCAAACATCTCCTCCAGCCACTCCACATTCAAACAGAATCCACCGCAGCTAGATAATGTACTTTTCTTATCGATGCAGTGAGTTGAATAATAAATTGAGACAGGCAACAAATAAAGCAAAAGAAGCATGATCGTATTGATCGGCAGCGGGATAATGAAGACTGTAATAGATAGGAAAGTGTTAGGCAAACGAGGAAAGGGCAGGAACAGGATAGTGATGTTTGACGGGATGAAGGGAGGAAGGAAGTACTCAGAGAGGAAGAAGCACCTAATGTAGAGTAGATTGCTGGATTGTGTTCCATGAGGAATCACAAAATATTGTTTTGGTAATTGTGTCCATCCAAAACCTACCTTAACCGGTAGATTACCTTATTATAATAATAATCGATAAAGTATTCTGAAATAAACAAATCATATTAAAACTGAAAAACGTGTTTAACAAATTCAGTAGTGAATCAATTACATGCATATGGCGGTAATTGAAACCACGGCTCGGTGTGATACTAATGGTAAGAATACAAATGAGTTTAAGAAGAACTTGAGCACATATAAATTTGGTTCTTCCGTTAACTGTTTGTTAACTAAATCAGTGTGGCGAAATGAAAATTTCCCGGGTTTCTCGTGAAAGTTATTTCTTAGCAAACGGTCCGGGTTCGAACCCGTGAGGTGCTCTGTGATTTTATCTGTAAAGAGAGGGCCTTAGGCAGGGGGTGAGAGAGACGGATGGGAGTGTGAGTCTATGGGAAGAGGGTCGTGTCGAGGCGGACGCCACCCACCGGCGACAAGCGATCACTATGACGATGGCAAAAGAAGGATCTCGAAAGGACAAAGAAAACAGATTGGTCCGGGGATGATGGATCCCGGAATTAACTTTCCTCTTGACCCGCGAACACATGTCTGAGGACATCCGAGGCCGTAGCGAAGTCGGAATGAAAATGATGGTCCATCAAAAGCGCTTGGCGGAGGTGGGGAGGATAAGGAGAGGGACGGGGAGAGGTATGCATGTGATTACTCTCAGTATCGCATTATGACTCTCCCGCCATCTCTCACAAGAGCTTAACGCGGCGTCACGTCCCGAGGCGACTCCGTGCACCGCTTCCTTTACATCGACGCCCTCTGCGGGCACCTTATGCTTAGGTGAATACACGCCGCAGATATAGGTCTACATACTTAAACGGAACCGGTATTTCTTGTCACGGAGGCACCTCCGGCCCCAGTCCCCTCGCTCGCCACTTCAACACATGAGGACACGCTCCGAGAAAGTACTTTAAACGGGTCTCCATTTATGTGCGTCTGTGTGTGTGTATATATATATATATGTAAATATTTTTATACATATATATATATATATATTAATATTTTTATGCATATATATATATATATATTTATATATATATATATGTAACTAAAATAAAAAGAGAGCCGCGCTCGAGCCTTTTTAGTCCTCGCCACTGTCTTCCTTTCCAAAGATGGAGATTGAGAAGCGTCGCGGCTTGAGAGATGAAAAGAGAAAGGCGTTGACTCGGAGGAAAGGATTTTTTTTAATGAGCGAGGTGGAGATTATTCGAGTGAGGAGATGCCGGCATGTTATGAAGGGCACACAATAGTATGAACATCATTCTTTTTTTATTTTGTTTTAATTCTTTTTAAATGTTATTTCGTAACTGAGCGATTCCTTTTTTTTTAAGTTTCCCTGACACACTATTCCTAGATGCGTTGAAATTCCACCATGGAAAACATTAATGCGAAGGTTATAGGATGAAGGAAACAGTTTGCACTTTCCAAATTCTTATGAAAATGCAACTTAGATTTCAACGTCTCGGTGACATCATAAGATATTGCAAAGTTAGGGATTGCAAGTTCACTGTATTTGTGTCACCGTGGCAACTTCAACTGAGTCCGCCCAATTGTTCACTGCAGCGGCGTGAATTAACCAAGTGGGAAAGACAGTTAATGCGATATATCAGTAAGACTAGCGCATCATCGACTCCTCCACCTAAGCATTCGAGCCATTTAAACTAAACCTCCCCTACACTGCGCCCCCAATTCTTCGCCTCCCCGGGGCCTTCTTCCCCCGCGACAATAGTCACCCCCGACAAAGACATAGGTAGGAGTATTAGACGGGCACACCAGCCCTCCCATTCTGAGTGTACCAGTGTAGAAACCTTGACCTTGCAGTCCAAGAAGAGCGCATCCGTCGATTGCACCTGGGCCTCGAAGCGCCCGTTGCTTTCTTCGAGACTCGTAACCCTCGCAATAAACAAGAGGAAAGTGCAGCGGTTCTCCATACTTTTCAAGTTGTGCACAACACGTGGAAGGCTATTGCTTTTTTTAAATGAGGTGATTTGAGCGAATATCATAATTGGGTAGATTTAACAAATATATTGCAAAAAAAGGAATATATTGTGATAAGGACAAGGAGGCTAATCCGCAACCCGTACATTTCTCCGACTGCTCAGGTGCGAGTGGGGAACGGGGAGTCCGGATGGGCAATGTTAGGAAGAGGTGTAAGGCAGGGTGGTCCATTATCACCGTTGCTGTTCAACTAATATGTGGAGGAAATGATTAAAGAGGCATGGGTAGAGCTGGAGATGATAGGAACGAAAATGAGGGGAATTCTTGAAATCAGTTACGTTTGCTGATGACCGAGCTCCAGTTTGTCCGTCAGCCAAGGGATTGCAACTATTGTTTGCGCATTAGAAAGTCAGTATATATGAGATGAAAAAGAATGTAAACAAAACAAAGATTGCGCGGTTTTTGAGAAAGAGAAAGGCTAAGTTAAAGTCTAAAGTTGGAAGGCCAAAACTGGATCAGGTGGAAACTTGTACGTATCTCGGATATATTTTGGACTGACTGGTCGACGTATTAGGGACATAAGGAGAAGAATTGCGTTAGGTAAAGAAGCTTTCTAAAGGAGAATGGAATTAATTAGAGGGACATTGAGTGAGGCTGTTGGGAAGAGGCTCTTTAAAACTTTGATATGGGGCGTAGCTATGCACGAGGGCGGTATAGTAAGTACCCGTGTTTGGCTTCAAGATTGCCTGAGAGTGCAGCCAACTCAGCTGGCGATCCTTCGGGGACGTTGCTTTGGTTGCGACACGCTCTGTTTCTCATTGAAATCACCAGTATTGCATAGCATTCAGTGGAAATACTAGGCAGAGGGAATAATAAACATAGTAACTTCCTGAAATTCATTTGACTTCTCTGCTTATTCGCCCTCTTCATTCAGACACTTATCCTCTCCCTTTACAAGCACTTGAAAGCCGTCGGTAAAGAAGTTTTTGTTCGCTAGCGCAGCCAAGCCAGAGTGACATCTTGGACTACAGCATCTTCATTTTCAAAACGGTGACCACCCAGTGATTTTTAGGGGCCAGGACGAATGGAAATCACTCAAAGCGGGAAATCGCGTCTTGGGAATCGGGGGCGGTGGATGATCCAGCGTCCCCGATGTAATGTTCGTGATAATTGCTGGACAAACGCGTGATTCAAGGGCAGTAATGAGATCATTAATCGAGAGGAATATAGAATACGATAAGGATATACGGAAACATGGTCATTGAAGCAGGATGATAGTTTTAAATTGGAGGCTTTTGAAATGTGGGTGTGGAGAAGAATGGAGAAGGTAAAGTGGACCGAGAGGAAACAAATGAGGGAGTACTTGGTATGGTGGGTGAGGAGAGGGGTTTGTTGGGAGAAATCCTATTGAGGCAGGAAAAGTGGATGAAGGGGGTATTGATCCGCAGAAATGGGATTTTGAAGACTGTAATATAGGGGAGAATATTAGGCAAACGAGGAAAGGGAAGGTGCAGGATAGGGATGTTGGACGGGATGAAAGAAAGAAGGAAGTACACAGAGATGAAGAATATTCTATTGTGGTGTCGATTGTCATGTTGTGTTTTATTTATGATCATAGGTCATCTTCCGTGGTTGGCATGTCCATGGAGACCGCTTCTCCGTCATGTTTTCCTTTCCTGTGTCCTCCTCTTACGATAACATAACACTCAATGCAAAACACGTTAAGTATTTTTCTTAGTCCAAGTTCTGCTACATAACACTCTTCTCTTCCTTTTGAAAGCCTCCTTGGGCATCGCTATCTTGATTTGAATTTCCTTTTCACTCCACCAGCTTTTCGTTGAATGGTTTTCATTAGAGGAGGCGGAGAAAAGTATCGCTGTTCAGTCTGCATCCATGCAAAACTTACCTTAAGAGGTAGACATACTCATAATAAAAGTCTCACACGAGTAACTCGTGTGCTTGCAAAAATGGCAAACAAAATTTACCCATACCATCTCAATACACCCTTAGGCCCACGCCTAGGTGAAGATTTTGCTGAAGATGCTAACTAAAGGATATCCCACAAGTGGACATAAACCTCGGACGAAGAGAAGAAATATCAAAGCATTCATACACAATACATACAATATAGTACAATAATATTAAAATCTTATGTATAACATGCCAGAGTTTCTAGAATCCACGCCATTAGGTATATGATAGGCTAATTGGAATTTGCATTTGCACACGCTAGCTATTTGGAAGATAAGATGAGGGAGATAGAGTCAAGTACCGATAGATTCAGATATTTGTTCTTTCCCCGGACAGTCAAAAATCACAATAGTAAGATATCAAAGTCATAATAGAAATAGCGAAGACTTTTTATTTAAAAACGAGGACAAGATTAAACGCGGCGCAGACATCTGGTACATTCGTAGGCGCATTTGCTAGTGTATGTCAGTTGTTGGTGTAAGCATTTGCAACTGTTCACGTTAAAATTGGTTTTGCATTAATATAAACGTATCAGTTGGGGTGGGTTGGTATGCTATTGTTAGTTTTGGATGTGGTTTCATTTTACTTTAAGGGTGGTGACCTCACACAAGCCCTTGCTTGGTTTGTGTATTTGTAGCAGAAAATGAATTTGTTTTTTTACGGAGCCGTAGTGTACCACTGCAATTTAAACACAGAAAAATGAAATCTATTCTTTGAAGAGTTAAAATCAAAAATATTATCGTGGAGGGGATATCTCCAATTCTCAATGCATATTTGATCGGAAAGGCAGTCAACAATTAATTGAGAACCGTTACTTTTGGAGTACAGGTCAAAAAATAAACTGCTAAAATATTTGGTATTTTTCTCATTCTTAGACAAAGAGGCGTAGATAGGAAAGGGTCTCTTGAAAATAAATCAGTTATCTTTCAAATTTTAATCGGATCTTTCGACGCTTGCATGGGTTCTAGAATTGAGATTTAAACCAAACGCACTGTAATAAGGATATTTGCGGATGTTTGCATAGCCTCTTATATCATCTGCCGTGCGCAATCAATCCCTTGAAACCTTGAAATTCAAGATTCTACCATTGCAATGAACGATACCCTTCGGGATGGACTACACTTCGTTTCGCGTTCTCCGGGATCCACCTCCGTTCAAGCCTCCGAGGCCAGTTTCTAAAATCCAAATGAGACACTTTCCAACACCATTGTTTCAGTTTATTTATAATTAGAATAAAAGGAAAAAATAAACGTCGGGAGAGTCCGAAAGTGACCACAAGCAAAATTTGCCCAATCTATGGAGACCCGAAAAGAGTTTCACAGGAATGACTAAAATGAACAGAACCAAGATTCGCACAATGAAAGTTCGCAGATTTCACCAATTTTCATTTTTTGCAATAGAATCATCTGCTGAAAATAAGTGAAATATAAATATTCTTTCCAAAAGTGTCGTTATTGTCAAACTATTTTTCAATTCGAACATCTTATGAATGTTAAAATTTTCCAAATTCTTCCACGAAATATATTATGAAACAATGAATAAGTATTCATTTTGATAATAATTAAAAAATAGTAAATATTTCAGCAGGTCCCAGTTAACACTATCGAGTAAAGAAAAAAAAACAAAAAAGAACTTCAATTATAATTTGCATGCGCCAAAAGAGAAGAAAATCACATGGATACTCGGTGCAAGAGGGCGCGCGCGGGGTGCTGGCGGGGAGAGACTGTGTACCCGCGCACAGTTAAGCATTCTGCAGTAAAAACTATTCGGCAGCCTCTCTGCAAATTGCACACAGGAATGATATTCAGGTATAATCTCATTAAGGTGTACAATGAGTGCCATCATTTACTCTAAAATTATCAAGTATTGTCCAAATATTATTACTTTTTTATTTATAATTTTAAAAATTATTCGAAAATTACTTTAAAATTGGCAATTTTCCATGAAATAAAATTTAATACGACTGGTTTCAATGTAACTTCATAATCATCAGGCATCAGGATGATGTAGTTACATTGAAAGCGGTCGTTTTAAATTTTATTTCGTGGAAAATTGCCAGTTTTAAATTAATCATGATATTTCACCTTGTCACGCCTGAAATGTCTCTTTTTTATTATTCGAGAAGTTTTTTTACCATTGCGGCACAGGTAGACTTCCGTTTCATTTTGTCGTCATGCTGAAAAACTTAACATATAAATTATATGTCTATAATACAATTAATATATAATAATTACCACGAATATGGAATTGCGGTCGCATTTCTTCGTACGTGAAATAAGGAAGCCGAATGTTGTCAGTAAAATAGGATTTTATGAAGTCATATAATCTTGGAAGTTAACAGTGACATTTAATACAAAATTAATGGGAAGTTATTTTTTTGTAATTTTTAATTGATAAAGTAAATTACACGGTAGATTGCATTGGAAAATATCTCTTTTGACATTAGCTAACAGCTATACTAAATATAATTACACCAATTATTAATAGAGCTTTTAACGTAATTGATTCAGATTCCCATTCTATCGAATAACAAAGAATTGGCTTAACTATATTGGAAATGTTCGCCCTTGCAAAGGATCATTTCTATTGTGCAGTTTCTAAGTGTACAGTTCTATTTTTATTTCATACCCTGCGAGCCACCACTAGGTGTGTGGCAGAGGGTGATTACGCATCAGACTACCCTTGACCAAAGATACCTTTCCCTTCTGGCGCGGTCGGCCAAACGTTATTTTATTCTGATCCCTTATCGTTCGTGCCAAAAATAACATCCTAAAACTGTTTGTTCTACATTAAATATCTCTAATTTTATTGACATGATCTCTCCTACCGCAGTTCAATGGGTCTAATGATACATTTCCAACGTCACTGCTAACGAGACTCCCTTCCAATTTATGCAGAAGATTCAATCTGTAATTCAACCTTCGTTCCGTGAGTGATTCCCAGCCAAGTTGCTCTAATATTTTGGATACGCTACTACGTTTCTCACAACAACGTTTTACAAATCTAGCTCCTCTACGCTGCACGCGATCCAATTCGACAATCAATTAAATTTCGTGAGGATCCCATATGCCTGCAGCATATTCTAAATGAGACCTAACCATTGACAGATAACATTTCTCTCTCCTCTTTTCATCAGATTTTCCCAGTACTCTTCTAATTAATCCTTATTTTTGATTAGCTTGTCCACATATTCCCCGTACGTGTTTCACCCAGGGGAGATCGTGAGTGAGGGTAAAGCCTAGGTATTTAATTGAGCCAACACATTCCATTTCGGTGTCCCCAATGCAGTAGGCGTTCGGGAGGGAGTTGAAATGTTTCCAAAAATTCATCACTACGCAGGCTCGCAGGGAAATGCTTGTACATTAGAACTACGATCTCGGCGTCCGATGCCGTTACAAGAATAGATTTAGGCCGGCAATCCCGGAGTATTTTAAAATGAAAACTTTCATAGCGCGTTCGAAGGCGGAGGTGTGGGATTTGGATCGAGACATTTCCTTGGGCGACAGGGGAGGGGGCGGGGTCCAAAGCCGAAGTCTTTGCTGGCCGCTGCAAACAATTTCGCCGCCAAAGGTCAGACGGGCCTCCTCCTCCTCCCGACATCACTCGGGCGGTGATTTCAGCGAAGATCCCTATCTCCGCGTGATGATGATGTACGTATGAAAAGGGAGAGGCGGTGTCCCTTGCTTGGGAATGAGTGCCGCGGTGGTGGGGGGGGGGGTGACCACGGGGTGGACCAGGGGGGCGGAGGTGGGGGAGGACGGGGCAAGGAAGTTGTCTCTCGAGGCAAACCTGCGGCCACGCCGCATTCACATTGATGGTCTTTGGGAAGCCCGGTAGCCGTGTTCGCCGGAAAGAGGCGTTTAATGGCGTCCATGGGGGGGGGGCAAGGAGGGAGGGATGCTCTTGGCAGAGAGGTGGGCCGGGGATTAAAGACAACGAATGTGTGGGGGGGAAGGGGTATTCCAAGGAGGGGGGGGGAACCCGTCGGTCCTCTCGGTGTGCTATGAGGAGAGGTCGACTTCTTTCCTTCTCTCTCTCTCGCGTTGGAGATGTGAGCAAAAAAATAAGTAAAAATGGAAATGAGCGTGAGAAGGCTGGTTAGGCTTTGCTTCGGGAGGCGCTGCCCTCTCTCTCTCTCTCCCTGTGTGTGTGCGTGTGTGTGTGTGTGCGTGTGTCTCTCCCGCCTTCGTCGGGTTGCCGGGCGAGGAGCCGGCCCCGCCTCACACCCTCACAAGATGAGTCTCCCACAACTCTTAAAGGCCTCTTCGTGATCAAAGAAAATTAGCGCCAGATTAGGTACGGCTTAGGCACATGCTATAGAGTGGCATAAAAATGCTTTGAGAGCAACGAGTATATAAGGTCGCCACTTAAGAACGGAAACGGCTCGAAGGAGAGATTCGGTCGATCTCTGACCTTATTATCGATTGCAGGCTGATTTTCACTTGGTAGAATTCTCTCAGAAACATGTGCAACTCGCCTTCCGCAAATATTTTGTTGATCACCACTCAACACAACGAAACTGCGGTAGTTTACGAAAGAAGTATTATACTTTTGAAGGTTTTACAAAGTTCGTGGATTACCTTTCCAGGCCAAAATTAGAGGTATTTTTAACATATAAATATCCGTGGAATCCGAAGTTACTTACATCAATTGTCTGATTAAAAGTTGATGAAACCAAGAAGAACCCCGATTTTGGGTTCTTCTTGGTAAATTTAGATTTTATTTATTTATTCATTTATTTTAAAACATTTTTCACTTACAGCAGTCGCGCTAATTTACAGTGGAAAATATAACAAACATGAAAGAGGACAAAATTCAATAACAGCATAACAATAAACAACGAGAACCGAACATGGACCGGGGAAATTTTAATTTGTTGTGTTTTGGGATAAAGCTTGGGTGGCGAGATTGTTGCATGATAAATAAAAAGGATGGAGAGAGTGAGGGAGTGAATTTAGAAGGGAGGAGAGGCGAAATGGCAAAGGTGAGCGCTTTAGTGAGAGATATCCTAGGAATAGGCAGAGATGGAGGAGGGAGTGGGTGCGGGTGGATCGGGTTAATATCCAGAGGTTGAAGAGAGAGAGAGAGAGCGGTTCAGGGCAATCAATATTCGAGTTTAGGGTGTTGTGGAGGAGTTTTAAATCAGCTTTAAGTCTCCGGCTTTTGGGACTAGAAATGGATAAAGAAGACAGAACAGCATTTGAGGACATATTGCGGAAATGTAGGACTCGGTGTTTGACTACAGGCCTGTATTTTGGCAAAGAAGTGAGAGATGCAATCGAGGGATTTAAGATTAGTTCCTGGGCTGAGGTGGACCAAATTTGGGAGCAATATGATACGATGGGGAGGACAATTGTGGAGAAGTACGATTGGAGTGCCATTGGATCTTTAATTTCCGTGAAGCGGTAAAGAGTGTATTAAAAATGTATGTATTATTAGTATCTTTATGTACGCCTAACTAAATTTCCAAGTAATCTAATTCCTAAACAAAAATTTGTACCAATCACACGCCACAATAATGAATACGAAGTGCCGGTGAAGTTCATCTTTTACTAAGTTGAGCGGCTTTTGAAACTCATGTGTTCTGTAGAGCATGACCAGTTACTTTCCTTTGTATCCGATGTAATTACTTTCCCTGTGTATCCGATGTTTTTTTTTAAAATCCTGGTTCTTAAATAATGGCGAATCTTGAACTTAAGACAAGGATGACCAGAGTAATCACTCGGAACTGAGATCATTCGGTAAGCAACCAAACGATCCAACAATTACGCTTCAAAACGGCCATTTGCTGAATGGGCGTCCAATGAGTTCATTTACTCAATGGGAATCACTCGCGGAGCGAAGGTTAAATTACAGATTATATCTCATGGATAAATTGTAAGAATGTCTCTCTAGCGGTGATGTTGAAAATGCAGTATTGCCCCCATCGTTCTACGATAGAAGAGATCACGTCAGTAAAATTAGAGCGATAAAGAGTATAACGGACAGATTTAAGAAGCCATTCTCCCACGGACGAAAATGGATCAGAATAAAGTTGTCCGACCACGGTAGGGGTCATATTCGGGTCAAAACTTCAAGGGAAAAAACGACCAGTTTTAAAATAAAACTTAGAACACAAAAAACAAATTTAAAATACTCTTTTTTAAACAGAACTATTGTTGAATGGAACCAGCCGCCTGGAGGTTTGTTTGAGCCCTTTCCAGCCAATTTTAGGAGTTTTAAGAATAAGTGTAAAGCAGCCACTGGGTGATAAACTTGCATTGATCAGTGATTATTATACTGTTATATTAAAAAAAAATATTGTTCTGTATGTGATGTGGATGGCGTGAGAAGTTGTATTGCAAAAGTGAATGATGTGTAAACGGTGAGTGATTTTGAACGGTCTATGAAATCGAAGAGTGCGTGATTATGGACGGAGTGCGGCGATGGACGGACCTTTGAATATATAATGTAAACCTATCACATGGATGATGGTAAAGGTGCAGTTGGTAATCTTTAAAGTGTCATTGTATATAAGCTTCTGTACCGGGAGGGAGGACCCCAGTAATTATAGGCCAATATCGCTCACCTCCATTTCCTGTAAGATTCTTGAGCACACCATTGTTAGTTCCATAATTAGGTACCTCGATAGCCAAGATTTTTTTATTAATAACCAACACGGGTTCCTTAAAGGTAGATCCTACGAAACTCAACTCGCACTCTTTGTTCATGATTTAATGCATTCCGGTGAAAGTAATATTCCAGTTGATGCGATATTCCTAGACTTTAAAAAAGCTTTGTCTAAAGAATCTTGTCTCTGTTTAAAGAATTTTGTCTCATATCTGTTCTTCTTGTGCATATATGTATGTGCATTGTAAGAGTGGCCGTTGACCAAACTTGACCGTTGCCACCAGGACAATTGTCTAATTTCAACGAGATTTATATAATAATAATAATCAAACATCTATAGTCGTATGGCATAAGATCTTAGCTAAGCGCGGGCCAGCAGCAGGTCTATTCTACATACGTATTCGCGGCAAATGTGTACTCGGCAGCACTGGCTGCTTGCCGGACGATTGCAAGCCGGGAAGCATGTCGTGTCGCATCGCTAGACATCGATCGCATGGCTAAATCTTACTCCTCGGTCAGGCATGGCGCGATCGCATGCAACGACTGGGCTCCCCTCGCATCTCGACGAACTCGAATGGTGTGAGCAGTACTGCGCTTGAGGAGAATGGCGAGAGATCCACAACTATCCACCGAACCAGGGGAGTCAGTCAAACTGGGTGATCCTTCGTCGATCGCAACCTTTTTCCTGGCTACTCATCATAGATTCAAAACTGTTTCGAAACAGATAGGTCTATCCGCTCATGGCTTGCCATGTCACGAAGTTGGCTGTTAACGACAGCCTAATAAGCGATACATTCACTCCAACATGGATGGAAGCGAACTCACAGGCAGAGCCTGGTGACTGTGATTTAATCCATCTAAAATCTTCTCATTCTCCATAGTGCCTGCCGCTAAACAAAAGAAGTTTAAAGAAACATCTCGGCAGTTCAGGATGATGAGTCACGAAATTTATTTACCATGGCAACCCGTCCAAAATATGGACTTACTTGGGAATTAATGTCTACCACACGAAGGTAATGAAAGTCATCAGGACATTGGAAGTCGAGCGTTTGATTTCATCTCCCTAAATGCCCTTTCCATCTCATCGTGAAGTATGCCTGGGCCTAACCTATCTTCATCTACGTCATATTCCCTTTCTATGCCCAACCTTGCTGTCTTAATGTCTTTACCATACAGTTCCTATACATCTTCCACAGTTCAATTAATAATTTTACTGACTAATCTTTGCTTGTATGCCCGAATGTTTCCTTCTTACTTCCTGACGGTGCTTTAATATTCCTGTTCAGCTTACCACTTTCGCCATTCCTTTGAAACATTTCATATCTTGGCACTGCGTGTCGCAACTCATTTCTTTCGCTCCTATACATCGTTGCAACTTTTAGCACTTTCTTTCGTGTGATTAACATGTTGCTAACAGTCTCGTCTGTAATCCTTGGTTTTATTGTCATGTTAGAATTGTTTCTTTTGCAGCTTTCAATATCGTTTTTGTGACATGGTTACATGTATCTCCTCTGCTCCCATTCCCCGCTCAATATTATTTTTGAAGCCTGCCGACAGACTCAAGAGAATGACTAAAATTAAAGTTGGAAATAAAACATTCTCTGTATTCCAAATAACTTTTCCTCCTAGTAATAAATCTTTGTGTGGAAGTGCAAAGGTTCTTTCTCTACCCTAACCATGAAGGAATTCCAGAAAGTTAGGCCTGAAACTGTTACTATGTTTACCTACCTAGCTGCTTACTGAGGAACAAACTCCACGAGGACGACCACTGCTCTGCATTCCATAAGCCTGAGACCGAGAGGTGCTGTCTCCTCGTTCACTTGAATGGACAGTAACAAGCAGAGATTTATATCAATCGAAAGATGGAACTGATGAGACGAGTTGCAGAGATGCGTTCGCGTGGCGAGGTGCGGGAAATCGCAGCGATGCTGACGGGGGGGAGTGGTGCTGGGGAGCGGGTGGGCGCATTGCGCCCCGAAGCGAAGGCAGCCGCCCCTGGCGGGGAACCACCACCAGGGGCGTTCCTCGTGGGCGGTCTCCGGGCAGCAATCCGCCTCACACCGGCCCTTCCAGTCTCACTCATTACACCTGCCCTCCACCCTGCACCCAAGCCCTCCAGGTAACCCTTTGACCCCCCACATCTCCGACCCACCCTCGCTCCACGACCACAGAGCGATTATCCCTCCCCCCTTGCCCCCACCTTCCTATTTATTTATTGGCCCGGGAGAGGGGGATGTTTTCCCAAGACAGAGGAGGGTGGGGAGGTCATACGATAGCAGCAGTTAGGTGGGGGTGATCCTCGTCTGCCTCCTCCGATTGTCCTCACGCCCCCTTGTGACACTGGTGGTGACCTCGGGAGGAAATTGTGGGATTTCGTTCTTCCTCTCCCATTACTCTTATTTATTTCTCTCTCTCTTCCCCCCCCCCTGCAGCAGTACTTGTGCCCCGGCGGTCGTCGACAGCGGTCGGGGATAATTGGAAGACCTCGGTTGTCTAGGGCCGCGGTATTGTTCGCTCGGCCGAGGGGAGGGTGAGGAGTGCGCGCGGGTGCCATGTTGCTGCGGGAAGGGGCTGGCGTGATTGTAGGGTTCCCCCATTCCACGGCCGATTCTGTTTTTTCTCTCCTTCCTTTTGAGTGGCAGAGGGAAAGAAGTCCAAATGACAGTGATCAGCGTTGCGGGTCGTATGGGAGGGCCCGCGCGTGAATGGTACGGGGGAGAGGGGATAATGCGCGGATCGGAATGGGACCCTTTAAACAGCAATACGAGGAGGAAGGGTGTGGGGGGAGGGCGTGCATTGGGCGTGCGGAGGGGTGCGCCAAGGGATTCGACGAAATCAAATGAAAGACGGCTGGAAAATTGAACGGAGGGGGACCGCTTACGGGAGAGGAGGACATGGAGTAGGAGGTGGTGTAGGTACTTGTAATATCGCGTCGTCATTACTGCAGCCCGATCGCCCCGTTCCGCTCCCCAGCCTCCGCCGCCTCCCCCATCCCCCCGGGTCGTTTCTGCACGCGTGCATGTCGGGCGGCTTCCACTTCGTTCCGCCCGCGTGACATATGTCCCGGGCGTGTTTCCTGTCTGGTCAAATTGGGTCTCTTTTGTGTGCTTTATCCGGGGGAGGAGCGACCGCACGGAAAGGTTAACCGCCCCCGGAATGAAATAATCGCCCCAAAAACAGCGAGTTTCAGAGAATATATATATATATATATATATATATATATATATATATATATATATATATATATATATATATATATATATATATATATGTGTGTGTGTGTGTGTGTGTGTGTGTGTGTGTGTGTGTGTGTGTGAAGCCATTGCAGTAATGAGATTGTTAATCGAAAGGAATATAGAACACAACCAGGAGGTATTTGCCTGTTTCGTAGATTTCGAAAAAGTCTTTGATCGAGTGGATTGGGAAAAACTAATGAGTATATTGCAGAAAATAGGAATAGATTGGAGGGAAAGGAGGCTAATCCGCAACCTGTACATGTCTCAGACTGCTCAGGTGCGGGTGGAAAACGGGGAGTCCGGATGGGCAACGTTAGGACGGGGTTGCCCATGATCACCGTTGCTGTTCAACCTGTATGCAGAGGAAATGGTTAAAGAGGCATGGGAAGAACTGGATGTAGGAATGAAAGTGGGCGGGGAATTCGTAAAATCAGTTAGGTTTGCTGATGACCAAGCTTTAGTTTGTCAGTCAGCCAAGGGGTTGCAAGCATTGCTGAGTGAATTGGAAATTCAGTGCGACAGGTATGGGATGAAAATCAATATTAATAAAACAAAGGTTATACGATTTTCTAGAAAGAAAAAGGCTAATCTAAACATTAAAATAGGAGGGCAAAAACTAAAGCAGGTAGAACAGTTTACGTATCTCGGTAGTGTTTTGGACCAACATGGTCAAAGTAGTAGGGACATAAGGAGAAGAATTGCGCTAGGCAAAGAGGCTTTCACAAGGAGGAGGGAGTTGATGACAGGGACTTTGAGTAAGGATGTTAAGAAAAGACTCGTAAAAACTTTGATATGGAGCATATCTATGTACGGCGCGGAAACGTGGTCATTGAAGCAGGAGGATAGACGTAGACTGGAGGGTTTTGAAATGTGGGAGTGGAGAAGAATGGAGAAGGTGAAACGGACAGAGAAGAAAACAAACGAGGAAGGACTTGGTATGGTGGGCGAAGAGAGGGATTTGTTGGGAGAAATCCTATGGAGGCAGGAAAAGTGGATGAAGTGGGTATTGACCGACAGTGGGATGTTGAAGACTGTGATCGAGGGGAGAATGTTAGGCAGTCGAGGAAAGGGAAGGAACAGGATAGGGATGTTGGACGGGATGAAGGGAGGAAGAAAGTACTCAGAGATGAAGAGGGACCTGATGTATAGAGGGATGTGTTTTGCTGGGGGTCACAAATTGTTGAATTAGTAATTTTGTCCATCCTAAAACCTACCTTTATCGGTATATTACCTAATAATATATATATATAAAAATATATATAAAGGTATATATATATATATATATATATATATATATATATATATATATATATATATATATATATATATATATATATATATATATCACGACACTTATGTTCGTATTGGGACAAAATTCATTTAGAAAAAATGACTTCTCCGATCGATTATCAGATATCAGTGTCAACACCGATCAACCATCATAAAATGCCAGTCAAGCTATGGATTTGGAAAAATATGAGATTTATCGAACTAAACCGTCAAATCGGCAACGACTTTCTTTAGAGTACGTAGTTTTTTTCTAAGCTTTCACCACTTTTAATAACTGCTGTCTGTTATCTATACAAAGCGCGTATCAAACACATGAAGTAATTCATCCCAATTTCTTCAGGGTAAGCAGTATCATATTCCAGTCCATGCTGTTAAATCTGCGCATATGTAGGGCACCGGCTTCAGTTCCAAGTGATATCCCTGAACAGTGAAAATTCAACAGGTTCGATTTTTTCGAAACCAGAGCAGTTCTTGCAAGGGCTCTTGCGTAGCCCTTACACTGCGCCTTTCCAGCATCCAAGGCTACTAAGGCGGGAGGAATTCTTCTGCGTTGTCAGCCGTTTGATGTATTCCCGCTCAGAGCAGCCTTGGCTTCTTCTTTGCCGGAAGGGTGTCTTGCTCGTCTTGGGATGCTACTTGCTATGGGCGCTTGTAGCGGTCCCATGGCCAGACCCTTATGTCGCCAACCCGGCGAATTACTTTTACTTCCGCTTCTGCTGCTTTTCTGAAGAATTTTCCAGAGATTCTAGGCAGAAGGACGTCCAGGGTCCTCGTGCATCTCGGAAACGCGGGCGTAACGACTGCATCCCAATATTTCACGAAGAGCAGAATTCTGCACCACTTGGATTTGAGCGAGACTCGTTCGCGACACTCCTGACCATACCGGAGCAGCGTACGTGATGACAGGCAGCACGCACGCTTGGTACAGTCTACGCTTCGTGTCCATACTCAGGACCGGCGGGCGGATAATCGGCCGGAGCCGACTAAGCGCCGCGACTGCCTTTCTACGTTCACGAAGCGCTTGGGCGTTCCAAAGGAGTTTCCGGTCCATCAGCACAGGATCTCGAGGTTCCCACGACAAGTTGGAATGTCGTGGGAGTAGATATTGTAAAGTAGTGGCTCGAGGACTGATCCCTGGGGCACGCCGGCGGAGATCCGACGCACCCCTGAACTCGCCCCGAGCCATTGCACGGTGAATGTCGTGTCTCTCAAGTGATCGAACGCCTTACTGACGTCGAAGAAGGCCCCAGCAACCGCCGTATTCCTGTCGAAGCTGTCCGTGGTAAAATCCGCCGTTCGTACCAGCTGATGGGCTGTGGAATGCTGCGCACGGAAGCCAAACTGCTCCTCCGGAAGGATGTCATTCTCCCGGACGAAATCAGCCAGCGGCCGTTGCAGCAGTCGCTCGAATATCTTACCGAAGCCATCGAGCAAGGAGATAGGCCGGAATTCTCCGGAACCCACCTCCAATTTCTGCGACTTCGGCAGGCAGACGATTCTCGCTCTTCTCCAAGTGGTCGGGAAGTAGAAAATCCTGACACAGCCATTTAGGAGCGTTGTCAGGTACCTCACCGCCGCCTTTGGAAGCTCCCGGATTACCACACCGGGAATGTTGTCGCTTCCGGGGGCTTTCCTCGTGCGGAGGCGACGTATTGCCCCTATGACTTCCTTCTCGTCGAATCTCGGAATTTCCGAGGCGTCTTCCAGATCGGCGTCTCCGGCTCTTTCCAACGCCTCGATTTCTTCTTCAATCTTGGCAGAAGCGGTATTCCCAGGATTGGGTGAAAAGCTGCGGGCCAAGTGGTCAGCGAGCAGTTCCGCCTTCTCCATGGGAGATCGTGCCTCCCTGTCTCTGTCGGTAATAATCGGGTCTAGTCTTTGAGGAGCCCGCAGCCTCCGGCATATCTTCCACACCGACGGCACGTCCTCGTTGCCGTCTTCCGAAAGGAGCTCCTCCCGCAGTTGCGCCTCCCAGTGGTCCGATCGGACCTCCCGGAGGGCATCCTGTACCGCAACGTTGAGCTCTCAGAGCTGCCTTCTCACGTCCGTTGTACGATATTTCTGGCAATGGCGCCGCACGTTGTCTCGCCGCGCAATGAGGCCTCTAACCGCCGCTGGAAGTGGAACCCGAAGATACGAGTTCCGTTGTTCCTTTAGTGGTATCGAGGCCTTCATTGCGCCGCCTACTGCAGAGGTGAGGTGGCTGACCATTTGATCGGCCATCTCCGGTAAAGTCGGCTCCAGTGGCTCTCTTGGCAGCTCCTCAGCGATGACGTTGCGGAAACTGCTCCAGTCGGCCGACGACAGATTCAATCGTTGGGTGGAAGACAGCACTGAGGTTCGGCTCCTCACTGCCAGGATGATCGGGTTGTGATCCGACGACAGTTCCACGCATGTGTACAAACTCAGGGACGTCCTTACATTGTGAGCAATCGCAATGTCTAAAATTTCCCTTCGTTCGTGCATGGGTATCGCCGGTCCTAAGATGGTCATGCCTTTTACATCCGCTAGCTGACCCAGGGATTCTCCTCTCGGGTTTGAGGACGGTGAATTCCAAGTAGGATGCTTGGCATTCAGGTCCCCCAAGACGACCGATGGTCCGCTGTCCCCCATAGGGTACTGGATGAGATCCGGATCCCAAGGTTTCTCGGGTGGGAAATACAGAGATGAGACCCGGAGTCATCCTCCTCTTGTCCGTATATTCACCGAAATAGCCTCCGCATGCGGGTGAGAAATCTCTCTACATGCTCGGCGCTCGATGGACCTGTGGACGAGGATGGCCGCAACTCCTGATGTTCTAAGTCGTTGTCGCCTGGGATCCCTGTCCGCCCTATAGATGGTTCAGCCAGGTCACCTCCAGGCGTCCGTTGGCCGAAGGTGCGTCTCATTGACAGCGGCGACTATGGCTACCTTCTCCTGGGGGAACGTCCGAAATTCCTCGCGTCGGCGAAGAATTCCGTTGGCGTTCCATTGCGCAAGCAGGACGGGTCGTTCATTAATGGTTGGTGGAATTTCCGATCCTGCTGCGCACCAGCTCTTCCAAGAGTAAGAGAGGTTTGCCCTGCGTCGAGGTGACGAGTTTCTTCAAGGTGCATGCAATAACGGCAATGGTCTGCCATAATTCCTGGTCCTCTCTGTCTGGTGTCAGCGAGGACTCTGCGGAAACTGGAGACTTATCAGTCGATGTCCCCTCTCTCCGTTTTTCCTGTAGCTGCCTTGGTTTTTCGCTTTCTTCACTTGCCGTTCGGAGGGTGTTCCCAAGCGCCCTCTGGTTTGGCTGCGTAATGGCTTTTCCTTCTTCCCCAGTGGTGATCAGGGATTTCTTCTACTGCTTCTTTTTCTTCTTCTTCCCTTCGGAAGAAAAAAGAAGGGTCGCTTCTTTCGGCGGGAGGCTGTCGGGTGGTGACAAGTTCCCCTTGTTGGCCTCTCCTACGGCTGGCGCTGGTAGTGGTTCTCGGACCGCCTCAGTATCCCTGGGTGGATCTGTAATATCCACCTCCATTTTCCCCTCTTCTCCGGAGACAGCCTGAACCTTTTCCTGAGAAGGGCCCTTCAGAATTGCTCCGTGGTTTGTCGCTTGACCGACTTGTCGGAATGGTTTTCGTCCCGGTTCCGCTGCCGGTTTCTTGGGCGCCTGCTTCCTTGGTGCTGGCTTCCGTGCGTTGGCGTGTTGTCGCCGCTCCGCCTCCTGAAAGGCGGGAAACCGGCAAGAGACGGCCACATGAGGTCCTCCGCAGTTCGCACAGATGGCCTCATCTCCCCTTCCTCGGGAGCATACCTCCACTGTGTGTGCTCCAGCACAGCGCATGCAGCGTTCACACACCAGCAAGCTATTGGAACGCAGGGCCCAAGAGATTCCCTTCAGATCTTTAACCACAACTTGTAATGTATTGGTAACATATTTCTCTATAAATTTTCATGATTCCTCATTCAGCTAAAAATTATGAATGATGGCAATGGCATAAATGTAAGTCTAGCTCTTCTTATTTCTCTGGTTTCCACCGCGTTTGTTGGCTGACTTGGACAACAGTTTCACTAGCTCGACAGGACGAGTGGCATTATTTTTTAATCATAAAGTTTATTGGGCACAAATTTAATTTAATGTCAAATTGTTGGAATAATATGTAACGCATGTGTAGTGCGACTGACATTGATTTGAGTCAAGTAATTCGCCAGAAGCAGTCGTTTCAAGTTAAAACGATCAGTTGGCCATAAAATAAACTACGATGGAATTTCCGCTCATACGTCCGGCCAGTTCCTTCCTGCATAGCATGGGCATTTCCACCTGCAAACTGTTCATGCCCTTAAACTCCTCTCACCACCATGTGTTGGTGCTCTATTAATCAATGCCTCGCCTCAGTTTACGTATTGATTAGCTCTTTGTCATTTTTTCTCCCTCATTCGGTGTTCACGTTGCTCCATTTCCCCACTTCATACTCCTTACTAAATCATTTCCTCTGTCTTGCACCATTTACTAACCTTTTTTCATTTACCATTCGTAAATGGTTGGTACCTGGTCATCAACTGTCTTTCTTTTGGCACCGTTGGAAGGCCCGACTCAGGCGATGGAAATGTAGTGCTACAGAAAAATGATGAAAATTCAATGGGCGGAGACAGCAAATATGAAGGAGTGCTCGGAGCGAAGAGAGTGTCCTGTGGAAGACACTGGAAATATGTAGAGGGAATCGATTGGGCATACGTCGAGGCACGACAGCTCACCGAAGACCGCCAACTGAAGGAAACACGAAGTGAAGCAAGCAATAAGGAAGGCCAGGGGGCTCTGCGAGACGTCAGTGCATAAATCTATGAAAACAATGGTGGTAAGAATGGGGTTTGAAATTGAAATATGAAAAAATGTCATACCGTCATGCATTTCTTAAACAATGGAAAACACAAACAAACTTTACCAGCTTATACATTCGGAGGTACTCAGATGAGCGTCACAGATGAAGTAAAACACTTGGGGGTCACCAATACATCAGATCTATCTTGGGGAAAACATTTGTATACGAATGATTTGTGCAGGGGCGTTAAAAAAGCTGGCATTCGCCAGGCGTATATTCAGAAGGTTTAGCGCGAAAAAATGAAGGAAACGTGCTGTTTATCTTTATTAAGGCCTAAAATAGAGCATGCGGGGAGCGTTTGTAATCAATTTTAAAAAGATAATGAAAAAACTGAATAGGGTACAAAGAAAGGCCGCTAAGTGCGTGAATAACTCGTGCCAAAGGACACAAAGCGTCAAACATTTAATACAGAATCTGAAGTGAGAACCTTTAGATATGCAAAGACTAAGAGCTAGATTAAACAAAAACAAAGATATAAAGAGTGTGGTTTTGCAACCGTGGTTGCAGTAAAAATAAGGGCCATTAATTACATTGGCAGGGCCGACATTTGCTACAAAATTAGACAGACTGTCGAACTGATAGACTCAGGTATTTGTGGTAAAAGATTTGGTATTTTCCCGGCGTATCAGTTGCGTAAATTCCTCTCGGGTTCTCCACCGGGTTATATCGTCCATCTCGGCCGACGTTTCGATTTGCGGCTCGGTCATCGTCTTCAGGGCTTCTGAATGCCGTTCGTCTTCGTCTTCTTTTTTGCCAAAACGTTCTCTCTTGACGCTTGGCTTACAGCTGCCCGATGATTTAATCATTCAGCTGCTGTGTTTGCGGCTTCTTAGCCCGTCGATGAAGGAGGGTCCAATCAACTCCTTTTCCTTTTCAATGGTGGTTGGTCGTCGTCCCGTCCCGTTGCTGCTCTTGGGCGTTTGTGCCTTTCCCAGGAGACAGGTTTTAAGCCGCCGATCGACCCCAAGTACTCTTCTTTTTTGCCTTCAAGCTCCTCATAAAAGGCCGTCGCGCGAGTCTTGATGACATCTCCGATGGGCGCAGTTTCAGTTAAGGCGTGGAGAATTTCTGCGGTATAGTTCGAGCCAAGCCCAAGTATACTGTTCAGTGCCCCTCTTTCCGACACCTCCAAGTGGTGGAAGGCCATCTGAGTCATTCTGCCACTCCATGCCGGTGAAGCGTACATCAAGATTGGGCGAATTACCGCCACGTATAGATACGTCTTTGTCTTGATAGAGAGGGACGGTGAACGCAGCAGCGGCGAGAGTTGCAGTCGTCTTCCTCTTGCCTTCCTGGTGGCAGCGAGGGCGTGACTTTTGAATGTCAGTCTTTTACCCAATATGACGCCTAAACGGGTCACCTCTTCCTTCCATGGCGCCTCCTCGGTACCCACGAGGATTTCTCCTGGTTCTCGCAGTCCTCCTGGTGAAAAAAGATTCGTCTGCGTCTTTGCGTTGTTGACGCTGATTCGCCACAGGGCATACCGCTCCAGCAGTTTGTCTACTGCTCGCTGCAGGTATGTTGCCGCCATGGGTGCTCTCCGCGAAGTGGTCACTATTGCTGCGTCATCCGCATACAGGGTAACCATGGTATGTTGTCCATGGTCCACCGGGAGGTCCGCCGTGTATAGATTAAAAAGTATCGGTCCGAGCACCGATCCTTGCGGCACGCCTGCGTGGACCTGTTTCGGCTGTGACAGCGCGCATCCCCAGGCAACACGGAAAGTCCTTCCTGTGAATGAGGTATTATGTTAGCTAGCGGCGCTGCCAATTTGTAAACCGCTGTTTTGCAAGTTTTCGCCTGAGACCAGCGTGCCATTACCGGACGAAGGCTTTCCTGGTATCAAAGAACGCCGCCGTTGAGCAGCATTGCCGATTGAATCCGGCCATCACCTGTTCCACGAGAAGGACGAGATGGTGTGTGGTGGAGTGTTCCTCTCGAAAATCGTACTGTGATGCCGGCAAGATTGAGTAGGCCGCGATGTGCCTCAGGAGATGTAGCAGCAGTACCCTCTTAAGCAGCTTTCGCAGGGTCGCTAGCAGGGCGATCGGGCGGTAGTTCTCTACGTTCCGAGCGGACCTCGGCGGCTTCGGCAATAGAATGACTTTTGCCGATATCCAGATGGCTGGAAAATGTCCCATGGAGAAGCAGGCCGTGAAGAGCGTAATAAGGTGAGTCGCGAGCGAGACAGGCATCTGTCGAAGGGCCTCGTTCCGGATGTTGTCCTCTCCTGGTGCTTTCTTGGAGCGTAGTCGTCCAAGGGCTGCTCTCAGGTCGTTTTCGGTAACCCTCGTTACCGTCATGGTGCCCTCCTCCGTTGTTTCATCCTCTTCAGGAAAGTCACTAGGATTATCTGGTACCAGTGGATTCGGTGTCGACGTGAAAGTGGCCTCCAGCATAGTTGCTGCAAATTCAGCCTTTTCCTCTTCCGTGATAAGAGGGCCCCCAGGTGAGTCGATCGGTGGGTCCATCCGAATGTTGTGGCGAAGAGAAGCTGCCATTCTCCAGATGCTCCCATCTTCGGTTCGGAGGGAAGCAACCTTCCTTTCCCACGTCGTCTGCCGGTGGTCCTCGATGAGCTGCCTCACTTCGGCTCGTTTTCTTCTAAACCGTGCCCCTTCCGCGGGACATTTGGTTCTTTGAAATCGTCGTGGAAGCCGATTTCTTTCGTGGATGCGGCGAAGCATGGAATGCGGCAGCGTCAGATGTCCAGAAGGGCGGATCACTTTTATTGGCATGGTGTTCTATAATGCTTGGTCCACGCCAGCTGTTATGACAGAAGCATATTCGTCCAGCACAGCTTGTGACGTCAGTGATGGCGACTGCTCCGGTAAAATGTCGGACAGGTTGTGCCTGTACCCTGTCCAGTCTGTTTTATCCAGGCATCGCACCGGCCGTGGGGGAAGTAACGTTGGGCAGCATCTCAGATAGGCGCAGACTGGGTAGTGGTCGCTGTACAACGGCGGTGTCACCACGAGAAAGCGAACTCGTGAGCCTACGGTGCAGCGAATATATCTAAGACGTCTTCGCTCCTGCCGTGGTGCTGATGCGTAGGCCCATGTGGACCCGCGACGCGTACTCCGTTGTTCTGAGTCCAAGTGAGCAGCGCTTCACCCCGAGGGTTCGGTGCAATTGAATACCATGCAGCATTCTTTGCATTTAGATCCCCTGAGAAAAAGCGACGGCCGTGACCCGGAGAAGATGACTTCGAAGTGTCGCGTGGCTAGAGGTCGTTTCGGGGGGAGATATAGTGACCCCACTGTGAGAGAGCCGAGCGAATTATCTACTTCAATTGCTGTCGCCTCTAGATTCAGTCGAGCTTGTAGGTCAATTTTTCTCGCAACCAGGTCAAGCGAAACGAGGACCGCCGTGCCCCCTCTTATTTGCCGGTCATCTCGGTGAACTGCATAGCCTGGAACGTCGTGTGAAGTTCCAGGACGGAGATGAGTCTCTTGCAGACAGACGATTGAGATTCTTGCCTTCCGTAGAAAGGCAAGCAACTCAGGGGTCTTTTGCTTCAAAGCGCCGCCGACAGTCCATGTGGCTAGGATGATAGATTTATTTGATTCTCGCCTATGGTCCATTTTGGTTTGGTAAAATAGCGGTAAGGGCGACAGTTAAAGCTTGCAGCTGTTGTTGCAATAGCGCAGCAGAGGACGTCAATGCTTCCAGGATGGAAGAGAGGGAGTTAGCCAAAGTTGGAGTCGGCATCTGCGAGTCTGCAGCCCGCCTCTTCTGGAGAAGAGGAATTTTTATTTCTTCCGCTGTCTCCCTGGCGACCGGAGCCGGCGTTGAGAGTGGTGGAAAGTCTAGGTGCTTGCACATGGTCGGACGTTGGGTTGCGTTGGTTTTGTGTCCCGGCTTCCACGCGTTGAAGGTACCAAGCATCTTCTGTTGATGAGAAGGCAGCTCTGTTTCAGCGGCGGTGTTCTTCTCCCCCTGGGTTGGTGCGCCTTTCCTACGGAGGCTAGCCATCTTCATCTCCTTCTGTTTGGCGTAGACAGGGCAGGTCCTGAAAAATGCAGGATGGTTTCCTCCGCAGTTACAGCAACAAGTCTTCTTCCTTTTCTTGTCCGGACATTGGATGCCTTCATGTGCACCAGCACACTTGTAGAACCGCGGGGCTGCCGTGCAGTAGGAAGATGCGTGTCCGAATCGGGTGCACCGGTAACATATTTGTGGCTCCCTGCGCTGATGTGTTTCCACCCTGACATGGGAATTATCGATGTATCTTATGGTAAGGATTTCTTTTGTTTGCCATTCAGGGTTTTCCTTGACAACGACAAGGAAGAACGTTTCCTGCGGCACCAGATGCACCCTTTCCACCGGAATCCCCATGGCGTCAATATCCTCTTTCAGTAGCTCAACTGGGTAGGTGCACGGAAGTCTTCGAACCGCGTAGAAATTGGCACTTTGCGATTTCGGGCCCCAGGTTGAGAATTGTGCATTTGAATGCACCAACAGCTGCTTTACGGCCGCATAATCAGCCGACGAGTCGGTTGTGTGGATCGCAGTAAAGGAATTTTCCGTTGCCTTAGATCGGACAAGTTTCAGCAAGACCGTGTGGTCTACTACATCGTATATGATGAGTGCCGGGGGGCGTGGTTCCTTTTTTCGGCTTGCCGGGGATCCAGATGGTGCAGATAAATTTTCAGCCTCCATCACCACGGGAGCAGAAGAAATGGCCGTGATCGGGGCCGTCAGGAGCGGTGAGTATATACTCGTGCATACCGGGCGCTTATTAGTTGCTTCTTCAATGGAAAGGAATGGTGCGTTACGCTTCCCGGCTCCTCTGGGATCCTTACGTGTCGCCAGTCGTCGTTGAATTTCGCTGCAGGGGCAGACGGCACGTTCTGATGCATAGGAACGTCCATATTTAGAGCGCCGACAGTATGAACAGGGTTTGAAGAAGTGTTTTCCGGCTGCTGGTCGAGAAGAGTCCTTATAGTGTCCGCTGGCAGCGGCACGATGTCCATATTGGGCGCCACGGGCGCCTTGCTTCGCTGTCTCTCGATTATTAAATGATGTCAGCAACCAGGGCTAGAAGTATCCAGTAAAATACCCCAAGGGAGGCGTACGTCGAAATTTCAGTAGGTATATCACCAGTTCAGGTCTTCCTTTCCTCAGGTGGGTCGGTGAGGTCGGTGCGAATGACGTTTGCCACTTTTCCCCCGTATATATATATATGATTTTCCCCCCGATCAGGTGTCATTTGATTGGTCCGTGGAATGGCGCGTATCAGGGCGCCTTCCCATTTCCCGCCCGTCGTTTCTGGTTTCCCCCATTGCTCTAAGGATTGGTTTCCAGGTGTTGCTTAGGTAAAAGCCCGAGTCCCTGTTAAAATTATGTTTTCGACGACGGATCTTGACGGCCTCCTTAGTGAGTATGTCCCAGTCGGATCGGCAGATAATTTTAGTCCCCTCCCACCTTATTTTATGGTCCTTGGTAAACCTATGGTCCGCCACTGGAGATTTCTCTAGTTGCCCCAGTCTGAGATGCCTCTGATGTTCTTTCGGCCTTGTTTCGATCGTGCAGCTCGTCTCACCCACGTAGACTTCACCGCACTCACAGGGGATCTGGTACACTCCTCGGGTCTTCAGCCCAATGGGGTTCTTTGCTTTAACCACTTGTGCTCTTAACTTATTTGGTGTTATGTGGATTGTCCTAATGTCAAATCTCCTTAATATTCGGGAGATTTTCCCGGAGTTCGTGGAGACGTAGGGCAGAAGGGCCTTGGTGATGGGTTTGTCGTCGGATGTTTGGCTTGCGCGGCTCTCCAAGGACCTTTTAATGGCCACGGATTATTCACGGTCTTTGTAGTCATTCCTCAGGAAAGTCTTCTCCAGATGCCTTATTTCTCTCGGAAAGCTTTCTTCATAGGAAATCCCTTTTGCCCGATGAATAAGGGAAGACAACTTGGCACTCCGTTGCGAAGGATGATGGTGGCTGTTGCCGTTCAAATACAGATCGGCGTGAGTAGGTTTGCGGTAGACGCAGTGGCCCAGACTTCCATCTTCCTTCCTCCGGATCAGTATGCCAAGGAAGGGGAGCTTGCCGTTGCTCTGTTTTTCCATGGCAAACCGGATGTTCGGGTGATGGTTGTTCATGTGGTCGAGGAAGGCTTCCAGGGTGTCCATTCCGTGAGGCCAGATTAGAAACGTGTCGTCCACGTCACGGTAAAACTACTTCGGCTGGTGAGGGGGTTATTCTAGTGCCCGCTCTTCAAAATCTTACATGAAAAAGTTCGCGATAGCCGGTGAAAGTGGGGATCCCATGGCCACCCCATCCGCTTGTTCGTAGAACTTCCCGTCAAACTGGAAGTATGTCGATGTCACTGCGTGGTGAAACAATTTCACCGTGTTGCTGTCAAACTTCCTCTCCAGCAGGTGCAAAGTTTCGCTCACCGAAACTGCTGGGCGTCCGGTTGCCGGGTGGGGTGTCGGTGAGTATAAATAAAGTCTACTGCACAGTGGCAGTTTGGTACGCCGCGTCCTCCGTAGGCATTAGTGGGCCTTACTTTTTTTGAATCTCTAAGTTAAACTGTTAACTGTTACTGTGAACTCTATGCGCTATTTTGAGATGCTGGAGAACTTTTTACTTCCGAAAATGGAAGAATATAGTGAGGAATATGACAAATAAGCCTTTTGGTTTCAACAGGATGGATGCCTCGGCTCATATTTACCCATTGTTCACGCCAAATCCAGCAAGAGTAATTTCCTGGCCATCTGATCCCCTTGCGAGAGGACGCTCCATGGCCCCCCTCGCTCCCCGGATTCGAACCCATGTGATTTCTTTCTTTGAGGATATCTCAAAGCTGAGACTGACGAAGTTCGACCAAGAACCTTGGAAGCTCTTAAGGATGCAAAGGACAGATGCCATCGCTTTGGAATAACGCAAGATATGCTGAGAAGAATTTTCGAAAACGTTTTTGAACGACTCAACATGTGTATCGCTCATCGATTGTCGTCACCTGAATGAAATAATTTTCAAAACCTAATGAAAATAAAATTACATGGAATTTAGTTTTAAGAAATAAAAATCTTTTTTAATTATCCTCGTTGAATTCTTTACAATTCACCCGTCAAATCAGGGAATCCATTCTGCTCCAACCAGTATTTGTGAATTGTTCTTCCAGGATGTATAGAATACTAACCGGTATTAAGTGACTGAATTACATATGTGCCTGCCCTCTTTTAATGTGTTTTCTTGTCCTCTTTGTGTACGCATAGGAATAGATGCTAACCATGCAATAATCATAATATATGTAGGCATGGTGGATGATTGATGTTTGGTCGCCTCCTTTCCGCGCGGGTTTTGGTGGATTGCGGGGTGCCAGGTGCATGAGTAAATAGAAGGAATGCACATGGGATGGCTGGTGACCTACCACCCCCTGCCACACGTCCTTTCGACGGCTTGCGGGGTATTATGTGGATATAGACGAAGCTATAAGGGGAGGAAGAGATTATTGAGCAAAACGCCATCGACTTAAAGCGCCTCTATAGGCCAATTCTAGATCTGCAACTCGTGATAATAATGGCCCGACGGCCGGTAAGCCGAACGCGCTTCCCAGCACTACGGCGCCATTTTTTGTTTTAAAAAGTCACCAATATTTTTGCGATAAAAACTTTCCGATTAAATTTTTTTCCTATCGGTACCCACCGAAGCGAAAACATACTTCTGCCTCTATGAGGGGAATCGTTTCATTGGCAGGGTGGAGCAGGGCCTGAAAGGAAAATCCCTCGGGAGGAAGGACTGCACCCTGCTGCGTTGGGGCCCCGACGGAGGTCTCGCGACGGACAGGGGGGGGGCAGACGGAGCACGCTCCTCAGAGCCGCCAACAATGGAGAAAGCAACGGGAGGGGGCGGTTTGCGAGCGGGGGCAATGGAAATAACCCCGAGGGAGAGGGGGGGGGGATAAGGGGCGGAGACCACTACAAAATGACAACGCCGTCTCGTTTCCAAATGAGCGGTTTCCTCTCCCCGCCCCGATCTGCAATCAGATGCGACCCCCGAGCGGCACGGGATATGGGGGATATTGGATATGATTTCCGACCACGAAATGATGACCCCCCCCCCCCACACACAAACCCTTTGCCAGAATACCGCGCCCGCCTGCGATGCCAGGCACGCCGGCCGCCGGACCCGGGTCGTTCACTGCGACGGATGCAATCGCCGCCGTGCTCAGTTGTGTTCGGTAGCGGAAAGAAAATAGATGGCGAGTAGGCATGACTATCGCCGATGACCGAGCCGAGTTCCGCTCGGGTCGTCGTCATCTCGCGCCGTCCGTCGTCATTTCAAGTCTCGCATCCCAGTTCGTCGAGGATCGTCAAAGATTTGATCGGGCTTAATTTCCGTTTTTGTTCGTATTGCGGATTGTGGTGCACTGGAGGCCATCGTGACTCCTCACATCCGCGTCACTCCCTTTTAAATGTCGTGTCTGACTTTATTAATTCGATGTGCTACTGGGTGGCCAAGCACACGGGTCACATTGGATTTTTCAGTGACTAGTTGGAGCCCGCAATATCATCAGAAATCGAATATTTTGTGCTTGAAGGATACTATAATTTTAATGCGCAGCATTTTGAACAAGATAAGGAAATGAAAGAATGTAAATACAGAGTTAGATAGAAGGAAGTATAAAGACTCAAATACTTGAATTGAGACGAGTAACAAATAGAGCAAAATAGGGGAAGACGCAGTGCGAGGATATGGAAAGTTTGCAGAGGAAGGGTGAAACTAAATAATGCGCCATACAAGGAGGTTAAAACACTGTTGGAGAATAAAAAGGGAAAATCTGTATTGAAAATCAGAGATAAGTCAGAAAAAATATATGTTGAAACAGAAAATAAGAGGAAAAATAATAAAAGTTAAAATAAGAGGGCGAAAACTAGAGCAGGTGGGACAGTTTACATATTTCGGAAGTGTTTTGGACCAAAATGGTTAAAGTAGTAGGGACATAAGGAGAAGAATTGCGCTAGGCAAAGAGACTTTCTCAAGGAGGAGGTAATTGATGAGAGGGACATCGAGTGAGGATGTTAAGAAGAAGCTCTTTAAAATTTGATATGGGGCGTAGTTATGTACGGCGCGGATATAAAGTCATTGTAGCAGGATTATGGGCGTGGAATGGAAGATTTTAAAAGTGGGTGTGGAGATTTTTTAGCATTGTATCTTATGATGTAATACGTGCTGTAAAATTTTTGGAGGTTAAGTTTTTTTTCCTTTGACAAAGAAAAAATATGAATTGAAATGTACAAATTTGGTCATTGGCCCGATTTTCGGAGAAATTCCCAATTCATCTTGCTTTCCTTGGGATTTCATTTTTTTTAAAGAGGAACTCATTACAAATATTTAAAATTTTATGAATCCTGAAAAATTTATTTGCAAACAAAATTTTTGAATATTTTACATGAAATATAAAGGCAAGTAACTCTTTTAAACTGAAAGCATTACCAATTGCGTCAGCTTGGTTTACTTACTTATCATGCGTATTGATGACTTCCTGTCGAATTAGAGTACACCCAACATAACTCGCATCATCCCTGAGGCACACAGCACAGCTACTTCTCAGTCGTCCGCTGGCCACTCATTGACTGGCGCTTCGGTCGCCCGCTTGGACCCTGCTCAAGTTCTCCGATCGAATCCGAGCACAGCGCAAGGGTGCAGCAGAAGAAGGTCTTTGCATTTTTTTTAGTACCCCGCAAGCCACCGCTAGGGTGTCTGGCAGAGGGTGAATACACACCAGACTAATTTTGACCCGAATATTTTTACCCTTAGTGCGATCGGTCATTATTATTCTGATACCTTATCGTTCGTGGAAAAAAATTTAAAAATCTTAAATCTATCTGTTTCTCACTTAAGTTTCATAGACATGGTCTTCCCTACCGTAGTACGATAGGGGCAATAACACATTACCGAAGTCAAAAAACCAATGTATCCTTCCACTATATTTTTATACGGTCAACTGGCTTCGACGCATCGGCGTCATCCTCGGTAACTAGTTGAACTAAATTAAAAATATAGTGGAAAGATACAGAGGTTTTTTTAGTTTAGTGACAATGGATTTTCACAAAGTTACGCCTGAAAAATTTGAATATAGTAATAAAATATTTTCATCATCACTGCTAAAGAGACATCCTTACAATGTATGCAAGATATGTAATCGTAATTTAACCTTTGCTCTGTGAGTGATTCCCAGTCTAGCTCTTCTAATATATTGGATACGCTACCAAGTCCATCATAACAACTTTTTACCAATCTAGCTCCTCTACGCTGCACGCGATCCAATTCGGTAATCAATCCACCTTCGTGTGGATCCCATTACATACTAGCAGCATATTCTAAATTATGCCTAACCAACGAAAGAAACATTTCTTTTTGACCTTTTCATCACATATCTTCTAATAAATCCTAATATTTTGCTAGCTCGTCCATGTATTCCCCGCATGTGTTTCACCCAGGAGAGATGGTGAGTAAGGGAAACGCCTAGAAAGTATTTAATCGAGTCAACGCATTATATTTCGGCGTTCCCCATGCACAATGCATCGTCGGAAAATAAACATATATTACTTGTGACTACAGAGTCAATGTCGTTGAAGTAAAGCAGGGATAAAAGAGTTCCGATGACATTTCCTTGGAGAATATCTGAAGTGGCTTTCGCTGCATTTCAGCAAACTCCTCTCATCCAAAGGAGGGACGAGGAGAGGAAAACGTTGAAATATACGAACGCGCGTTCCAAAATTTTCGATCTATCAGCAAGCCTACAACATGTGTCTCTCCGCAGATAATGAAAATCTAGTGGACCAAGGTTGTTGTTCTGAAGTACCGGAGTTGTTCTTCCATTATAACTCGTTGGCTCTAGGAATACGCAGATAGCCGATCGCTCGCACATCATTGCTTGATAAATATATAAAGGGAAAGTTTTACCCTTCCTGACCCCCGTCGTCGTGAACCAACTTTTGATTCCAGCGGCCGGAGTGAATGGGGAGCACTCTGTCACGGGAGGGGGGGAGAGGGGGGAAAGGGGCGTGGCACGCCCAACCACCCAGGGGCCCGAAATGCTCCGAGGACACGTGGCCGCGGATGAATCCATCCCAGGTCGTAATTGCCCACGCGTCCACTGTGCACACCTGGTCACCCTGTATTCACGGCAGGGACGTGTGCTTTACGTAAAAAGGATTTCAGAGCTCATTTTTATAGTATTATGCTCGTGTCCACATAAGATGCCAAACCATACCTTTTCAAAATATGAGTTCCTGATGCCTAAATATTCGCGATGCGTTTTAGAGGCTTTCTTAAGAGAATTATATCTGGTAAAATGTACTTTACTCTTGGTGCGGATGTCTGCGTGTAGTTCCTCCGTCGCTGTAAAAGATAGCAAATCTAACATTTGCTTAAAGGAAAATCATTTTAGAAATTTTTGGATATGTTGTAATCATGTATAAAGCACCACATAATAATCACCTCGGATTTAAATGATTATTGATCTAAGTCCTTCGTGTTTCACAGATAAAACTTGTACCGGCATTCGGATGCGTGCCATAACTATAAGTTTCTAATTGATCCGATTGTAATATTTAAACGAAAAAGATTACGAGTCGTATATCTTTGTCAAGGATGAAAACCTACAAAACTACATTCCATCATCTACGACCGTGCATAAAAAAACGAGCATCGAAGAAGCCTGGGCGTGTGAAATGAAGTCCATAATTATTTATGGTTTCACGTAATGACTAACTCCGTTTGGAAAACCTGACCGATTGATCCTCTGTTTTGACAGCTTACAGACGAAAAGGTAAAATACACATTGGTATCCAATGGCCCCAGCAAATATTATGATCAGCTGCTCTTAATTTCAAAGCTTACATTTGCATTATACCGCATACAAATCGTGAGGCAAGACATTGGATTGCATCGCTCGCCTACCAGTCCTTGATTTACTCTACGTGGAAATTTTGAAATAAAATATTTTTGCAAGAGAGCATGAACGCCTAATTTTATCCAAATTGAACATTGGGAATATATCAATTTGCATGAAACATGTGAATTTGTAGAGTCATTAAGCTTCACTTCTGAAGCACATCTTCCATTGAATTATGAAGCAAGAAAAGAAGAAAATATGTGCTCAAACATTTCCTTGTTCACGAAGTTTAAAACATATACAAATGCTTTAATATGCGATCATGAATTCATCATGTTTCTCCCTTGATTTCGTTAATTGTTTCAGCCATCCTAAAAATGTTTGATTCTAAATTCAGGTGACTCATATTGCCAAGCGGTCAGCTTGCTCTTAAATATGGCCCTCTCTCTCCCCGACGACCTTCCCAAATTTCACATTAAGAAATATCAATATCGTGGAAATGCTAAAGGTATCCGAGAGTGTTTCGGAAGTTCAAAGACAACCTATTTGTTAAATATTGCCAAAGGCTGACGATCTTTCAAGATTCGTCGGCCTCTGGCATTTTGCCTTCCAAATTGCCAGTGATTCATTGGCCATTTGGAAGTTCAGAAAAAGAAATTGAAATTCGCAAGGGAAAAAATTCTTATATTTTACTTTCTAAGACAAAATTTGCAATAAGCATTTTTTGTGGATATGAATTTTTAATGACCAAAAATGTAAAAATATTTCCTTAATCAGAAGAAAATTATGTGATGCAGTAAAGTTTCATTGCGATAAAGAACGAAATTTGGAATTCAAATAAATAATCCCTTCTCGTTATCATGACTTCAATCAAAGTTTGATCGGTTCGTTGTAACCGAGGAGCATGATTGGAGGATGGGAAAATCGATGGTTTACGAGGAAAATATCTTTTCTGATAAGAAAATGGCCAAAGAGACGTCTTCACGGTTGAGCCCGAGCGCCAAAACTTCCTTTCATTTAGCGGACACACCAAAGTAATTCATTTATACTCGCAAATGCAAAAAATAATCATTAATGCAGCGTCAATAAACTTCGAATCTAGAGCGAAGGTTATTGCCAGAGTTAACAAGTTTCAGTGACATTCGAAGAGGATTTCCAAAGATATAAAATAAAATTAACTAGCGGCCATTGAAATATTCCGAAATTATCGACTATTGATAGATGAAACTTGTTTCCAAAATACTAAACTAAAATCAATGCATACACACTGCGAAAACAGAAGAAAATAACTTTCTTTAATTATTTCCCGCACTTACTGGCTCAATGAAAGACTTACAGAACGTGTATTTCAACTTTGATGTCAGTAAATTTTCTTATGCAATTATTTCCAGGAGGTCAACGTGGGACGTCCGCTCCATAATACGTTATATCTACAAAAAATCGTGAGCACTCACGGTTGCAATCCAGATAGGACACCATCGATTCCTTCCAGCGTAATTGGAATCCGGCGGGCACAACTCCGCCCATCCAACCCGAGCAAAGCTTTCGGCAACGCCCACCACGTCCCCCCTGAGAGCGCGGATAAACAGCAGCGGGAGGGCGCTGGAGTATCGGAAGGCGCGATCTCCGCTCGCCGTTGGGCAATCCGCCTGCGCGTTTCATTGCCGTGCGACGGCGCGGAAAATGATCCGCTGGCTCCCGCAAGCGACGGAACGGATTCAAATCACACGCGCGGTCGGACACACGAGGACAAAGAAGTCCCCCGAGTCATGCAGCCAACCGTCCTGACTCTCCACAACTGTTTCTTCCACCGTCGTGGGCGTGAAATGTATGCGAAAGGAGCAATTGGACAAAAAAGGTTTGTGTTCGGGAAAAAAGTCAACAAAGCCCCTCTTTCCTTCCATTTTACCGTAAGTCTGGAGGGCTGCAGGGTAAAAAATACAATAAAAAACGAATGGCGATGGCTTAAGCGAAAAGATCCGATCGTCCTCTGGAAAACAGCTATAAGAAAACGAATGACAACATTCTCTCAAGACGCGGATGAGAAGACCCATCGGAATTTTCCCCGCGGTACCTTCGCCTTCGTGGTGTGAGGAGAACAATTGGGAATGGCATTCGTGCGTGGCGATAATATACAGCGAGCACAACCAAATGCAACCTCGCCCATTGAAAGTTTTGACCCTGCATAGAGCTCTTCCCCCTGTGATCCAAGGCCGGGAGAGCTTCATGAGATTTTCCCGCGGTTTCAACGCAAGTAATTATATTTTTAAATGCTATGTGAGAGTCCGAGACATATATAAGATGCCCAAAATACTATCCAGAGACCTAGAAGATTTGAAATTGAAAATAAACAAGAATAGACCAAGATAATGGCAATTGAAAAGATACTGTCAAAACTTACTTTACAAAAGACAAAACTACCTTGAACCAGGTTGAAAATGTTTGCTACCTGTGGAGTATTATTAACAACAAAAATGCATGTGAGACTGAGATTGAGAGAAGAATAGCCTTGGCAAAACAAGCGTTTGAAAAAACGAAGAATTTACCAGTATTCTGATAGTATTTAATAATTCTTTTTATTAGTGCCCTCATTACTGCAATGGTATCACGCCCGTATGTCCCCTTTCTCAACCCAAACAGGCCATGAAAATGATTTCCCAGGGAAAGAACCTGCCGTGGGAAGAATTAGTGGTTGTTTCATAGTGGGTAAAGAACACTTCCTCACAGAAATCTGGTCTCTTGAAAATCATCGTAATACATACAGGTTTAAAAATTTAAAATGGAGCATCCAACCTCTTTTCTAGGTCAATCAAAGCTCTAGTTTGGCATTTGGTGTTTCAGAACCCTCACGGCAAGATGAACCAAAAAAGGCATCCCCGAGGGAAACAGAAAAGGAAACTAGAGACCAGCCAGAAGTGACTATTGTTGACAGTAGTTAGTGTATCCATTACTAAAAAGAAAGAAAGACTCGTACTTTTCCACAGATTTTATTATACGGCACCCCTTGTAGTTATGTTTCAGTCAGTGGAGGTATCTGCATTTGGAATTAGGAAAATTGATGACAAATCATCTTTTCAACAGCACAAGGATCAACTAGAGAAGGAACGTTCCTAAATAATTTTCAATTTTCTTGAGGTTTTTACAAATTGCATGTGCTAACACTATCAACAATTTACTCTCAACATGGAAAAATATACTTTTGAAATTGATGCTCCTAACAGGAGCCGAAGAAAGGACCTTGGCAATGCAAAACACAGATGAATAGTCACTTGCAAAATTTGTACATGTGAAGGACAATGGGTGGTCTCATCGAAGTCATTGTCTCTGGATGCAGCAAGTTCATTAATGGCTCGCGTGACTGGGCATAAAATTAAAAAACAGCTGAATGTTCTTAACAGAAATAAATATCCCAGAGCATGCCAATATGTTTTTAAGCGCGGGAATCTCATGGCATGTGACACCTGCTATATGAACTGGTTTGGACTATCAAGTAGCCTGGAAGCTAATACATTAGTGTGATTCCTGAGGCATTTAGAAGCAGTAAAGATCTTCATGGCATAGAATATCATTTCCTCATAGGAGGTGGCAATTCAGTGCTTTTCAAGAAGTGCGCAAAGTTGGCCTATTCAGAATGGAGGTGAATTTAACTGTGCGCAGATCACGCAGTATTGCTGTCCTTGATTCGCTCTTTCCTGCTTTGGATGTATACCCCACCTTTAACATAACTCTTCAAGTCTGGGAAAGACTGAATCATTTTTCAGTGAAAATGAGAAGGAGAAATGGAAAGAGTTAACGAGCCATTCCATCTCTTGATAAAAAAACTCAGGTAATCTAGTCACCAATGACACAAGTAAGCTTGGTGAGAATTTTATGTCCTGGGCTGTGGGTGGCAAGCAGATAAACAATCGAAAAATATGTAAAACTTGGGATCCAACTCGAATTGAGTGGAGAGTGATGATGGGCTTGATTATCAGAGCTGGGACCAATGAGGGAGTATTCTGCATGGAAAATGATCAGCAGGAGAAGTTGACCAAAGATGTTGAGTCAGGCATGTAAGAGAAGACTGAAGCTTCCTCACAGCTCACCAACATATGCCCAATTAAGGATCCTGGGAAAAAAGGAAGGATTGTAAGAGAGGGGTTCTAAGGCTTTGATGAATACTGCCAGAAACTAAATATGGACGAGGAGGAGCCTAGGGAAGGTAACATTCCAAATGGTCAGGCATCCCTGGTAAAAAGGTTGCTGTATAGCGACCCACTTCAAAAGGCAAGAATAAGTATCACACCAATTTATGGTAGACTATTGAAAATGCAGAGATGACTTGGATACAAGTATATAGCACATGTTCTTTTAGCAGCTTTACCCAATGAAAAAATTGATGATAGGGGATCATTGAAATGAAGCGTCCCATATGACTAAAGACGATAATTTTGAAAGAAGCAACCGAGATTATAAAGCATCTTTGTTTGGGCAAAAACATCAACATACAGAAAATCAAAATTATTACCCTTAAATACAAGGGTAAAATTTACATGCAACACGACTTCCATTTTGTGATTTGTTTGGACTCCACTTTACTTGCAAAATTCAAGTTGAAATATAAGGGATGATGGAAAAATAATAGTTTTTTGTACAAACGCAGTCTACAAAAATTGCAGATCAAAGATTGGGCTGGTCGAAGGAATTCAGAGGATCAAAAGCATCATCGCATACACACAAAACTTCATTTGATGCATTCAATAATAATGACAAAAAAAGATTTTTACTCCAAGATTATACCTAGCATTTTTGTTAGACATTTAGCTTCCTCATAATGCAAAAAAACAATGACTTGCATTTCAGAATTTCCACTATCTCATTGATTATAATAAGATCGCACGCAACCATAAAACTATTTTCGTCAATGGAGAGGTATGTCATCATTTTCATGGCACTTGAATATTTTGCAGAGGAAAAAACTTAATTATTAATAATCATAGTAGATTCTGGGTGACTTCTTGGCCTTATTAGATAGATAGTTAGATTTATTCAACTTAGAACAATACATAATTGAATGGGCTTTGTTAATATTCAATTACATTTATAGTTGTGTTAACATACATACAAATTCATAGGAATAATAATGTACATGAAATATATGAGTATTAAAGATTTAAAAAACAGAATTCCCTACATTGGCTCCTTCTATGTACTTTTGGATGCTATAAAAAAGCATTATTTAAAAAGAAATTTTTCAACTTTTTTTTTAAATTTATTTTCTTGGGGGAGTATTCATTTTAACTCTTCAGGAAGTCAATTAAGCAGCAGTCTTCCTGAAATGTCTGGGGTTTTTTGTAGTGCTGCTACTCTGCACTGGCCATTATGAAAATTATCCTTATCCCTAGTGTCGTACTTGTGAACATCTCTATTTCTGACCAGTGAAGGGGTTTTGGTGCAGGCATACAAAATCACATTATACATATAGATACAGGGAATGGTCATGATTTTGTGATGTTTGAAGTACTCTCTGCAGGATTTTCTTGCATTTCGTTTATATAGTATATAACCTTAATGCACGGTTTTGAAGTGTGAGTATTCTATTGATGTTTCCATGTGCTGAACTTCCACAGCAGACGATGACATATCGAGCTATGGACTCAAATATACCATGATATACTGGGATTAATACTTCTGTAATACAATAGTTGGCAAGATTTTTAAAAGAAATAGGGCTGAACATAATTTTTTACTACATTTTTCCATTTGAAACCTTCAGCTTAACTTTTTGTCTATTTCTAAACCCAATAAGGTGGTATGCTCTAACTCGGATATCAATTGGTTTCCTATTTCTACGGAAATATTTGACTCAAGGTCTCTATTACTAAATACCAAGTAATCTGTTTTTCTTGCATTTAGTAGTAAATTATTTACAAGCAGCCATTGAGCGACTGAATTCACCATAGCATACATATCTATTTCTAGTTGAGATGTTTTCGTATGACCTGCTGTTAGACTTATATCATCTGCATAGAGCACCATGTCATTATTCTCTGGAGAGATTATGGCTTTTTCAATGTCATTCATATACACCAGGAAAAGTAAAGGCCCTAATACAGAACCTTGTGGAACACCATATTTAATAGTTTTCATTTTTGATTTGTAGGTAGCACCATTTTTTCCAACAATTTCTACATACCGTTTCCTATTTTCCAAAAAAGATGTAAGCCAGAGATGAGCTACTCCCCTGATACCATAATGTCCTAGTTTCGTGAAAAGAATGCTAGATTTTACAGAATCAAAGGCTTCTGATAAATCCATATTTACCCCTATAACATGCTTTTTATCACTTAAAGCTTGGGCAATTTGGGTTACATAATCACTGCAGGCAGTTTCTACACTTTTATTTTTTGTAAAACCATGCTGTGACTGAGAAAGAACTTTATTTTTTATGAGGAATTTGGATAGTCTTTCTTCCATCAATTTTTCCAGTATTTTTGAAATACATGAAATTAGTGAGATTAGCCTGTAATTATTCAGTTGGTCTTTGGCTCCCTTTTTATGAAGTGGAATAACTTTGGTTATCTTTAATTCTTCAGGAAATTGCCCAGTAAGAAACGAATCATTGGCTATATTGGTAATAGGTAAAGTGAATGATTCCTGACAAAGTTTTATTAGATGATTTGATATACCATCATGCCCCCTGGATTTTTTGTGTTTTAGTTTCTTGATTACATTTCTGACTTCATTTTCTGTGGTGGGATTTAAATAAATTGATTCACTAATGTACATTACTTTTTCTATGCTATCATTTAGGACGTTTTTCTGTGCTGTTGTTTGGCCAATGATATCTGTGAAGAAATTATTGAATTCGTTGGCCATATTTTGAGGATCCTCGATTTCTTTTCCATCAATTTTTATTGCGAAGCATTTATTTTTTCTGGGCTCTGACATTTTACGGGAATTTTCATTATTTATTACAGACCACAACGCTTTTGTTCGATTAGTGGGATTCGAAATAATTTGTTTGACATGGTGATTTTTTGCTTTCCTAAGCAGCATCCTATACTCCAACTTCAGTTTATTTCTTAAGGGTATCAGACTGGTATCCACTTTACTAGCCGTAGTTAAGCCTATTCCTAGCTGTCAGAACCTCTTTTGTTTTCCAATGTTATGCTTTATTTGCAGATTTATTTTTTATGGCTAGCTTCTTCAATGGGAAACAAATATCCCAAGAGTACTTAATATTGATTGAAATTCTTTGAACTTATTGGTAACAAGATTTGCATTTAGTACTGCTGCCCAGTGAACACTCTTCCATTCCCATCTAAATAAATTCATATTTTCCTGTGAGTATATACGCGAGTATACTGTATCTGCATTTCTCTCACTTCTATCTGTTTAAGTCTGTGCATTAAATTCAATAATTTGAGCATGATGGTCTAAGATAGTAGTTTCTAAAACTAGAGATTTGAAGTTATGCTCGGCTAGATTTGTAGCTATGTTGTCAATAGCAGTTTTTGAGTGAGATGACTCCCTGGTTTGGATATAAATAGTTAGTTGAACACTTTAGCAGAGAAGTATTTCTTTCAGCTTCTGAGTAGAGCTGTTATCTTTTGAGACATCTATATTCAGGTCCCCAGCAATGATAAATTTATTATTTTTCCTGACGACTTTCTCAAGTATTTTATCCATTTTTTTGAGGAAATCATCGACTGGTGCACTTGGAGATCTGTACAGACCAATAAAAAAATAAGTTTCATTTGCCTTGGGCCATTTGCACAAGGTTATTTCAAGTCCCTTTTCTTCGCCGATTCTACGAGGGTCATCCGGAAAGTAGTACCCGTTCGTGAAATAAAGACACAAAAGTAAATATTAACAAACATAAAAAATTTTATTTGAAAGAGGATACTTTAAACTACTTCTCAACATAATCTCCAAGCAAATTAAGGCATTTGTCATAACGTGTGACAAGTTTCTGTATTCCTGCTGCATAGTCCTTCGCCGCCAGCTCATTGAGATACGCGAGGGACCCATCTTGCACAAATTTTTGCATAATGCAGATGGTGTTTAACAATTTCATGAACAATTGTTCGAGAAACATTGGGAAAATGCTCACAGATGTCATCAATTGTGACGCGCCGATCGTTCCTCACGAATTCGTCAACTGAGCTCACCAGTTGGTCTGTAATGACAGACGGTCTCTCCGAACGCTCATCGTCGTGTGTGTTCCCCCTCCCCATGTTGAAGTTGCGACACCACCGCCGAACAGACGACTCGTCCATTACATTGTCTCCATACACCTCCTTTAATTGGCGATGAATATCACATGGGCGAACGTTTCTTGCATTGAGGAATTTAATCACTGCCCTCACTTCACAACTGGCGGCGTTCTCAATTTTTTTAAACATTGTAAACAATCACAGAAACAACACAGGCAATGCTAGCGTCACGCAACTTGGCTCAGAGAAGGCAGACAAGCCACTGAAGCTATCTGACCTCGTCCAGCGGCTACTCGCGTCGTCAGCACTTCATGCGGCACGAACGGGTACTACTTTCCGGATGACCCTCGTATTTTTAAAGTTTTTATAGGCTATGGTTACTGACTCAAAACAAGTCTTGGCAAAAAATGCAACACCACCACCTTTGTTTTTTAACCTACAGAAAAGATCAACAAGAAAATAATCCCTCAGCTTTAGACTTTTCATTTCATTATCTTTTAGGCCATGCTCCGTTATACAAAGAAAATCCGGCCTCTCTTCCTTTAATAGGGTCTCAATTTTCAGCTTTTTATTTGCTATGTATTGAATGTTTTGATCTAGAAGCTTCACGGAGCAATTTTTTGTGCAACCGACTATCTTTTTTGTATTTTGATTGGGGGTAGTGGTTATATTGACATGGGCTACCTCTGTTTTCCATTTCTCATGTATGCACAAATATTTGCTACATTTTCAATTGCCTCACCTTACAAATATGTATGTCCCTTTGCGATTTAAATGCAGGCCATCGAGAGCTAAGCACCGATCATTTATGCGTTTGTTTACGTCACAGAATACAACCTCAAGAGCACCACAAGCCCATCTGAGTTTATCATTTACCTTTTGAATATATCTAAGGTCGATATCTCTTCGGCGTAAAATACTGTTTGCCACTTTACCAAACTTAGTGAAGAGCTGTAGGAATCAAGGCCCCATGTGTTAATTTTTGGCTTTCTTTTTTGACATAGACTTCCATTACTGGCTCTCTTGAATTTTACATTTTGTCAAGTTCTCACCTCAGAATTTCTTCACTCCCATATTCTCCATTTTGAGCCATCCATGGCCATCTACAAGTGAATAAGAGTTAAAACAAAATGGCGCCATTGACAACTCTTGTAGAGCCGGCTCAAAAAATGTAAAATATTCTGTGTATAAGTGCAAACTCTGTCAAAAAGGTGCAAAAAACGGCATAAGATGTGATAAGTGTTTTTCATGGATTCACACTAAGTGTGCCAGAGTAGAAAGTTATGGAAGTATGAGAGTCGAAAGGTGGAAGCAATCGCTCAAAATGTGAAAATCAACGAGACAGATACGGTTTTTCTTCATGTGGGAACAAACAATCTTCAAAGCTCAAGATCACCTTATGAAGTAATGGGCCAAATGTACAAGCTTATCAGGTGCACGAAGAAACATTTCTCAAAATCAGTTAAAGTGGTAAACAGTATTTTACGCCGAAGAGATATCGACCTTAGATATATTCAAAAGGTAAATGATAAACTCAGATAGGCTTGTGGTGCTCTTGAGGTTGTATTCTGTGACATAAACAAACACATAAATGATCGAAGCATAGCTCACGATGGCCTGCATTTAAATCGCAAAGGGACATTCATATTTGTAAGGTGAGGCAATTGAAAATGTAGCAAATATTTACTACTAACTTCCTCATAAGCTGAGACTAGAAGAACATCGCTATAATGAGAGAAATATAGATTTATCAGAATGAATGAACGAATGAAGGCATGAAAGAAAGCATGAATGAATGAATGACAAGAAGTTTGCTCAGAAAAGAGCCAATTTAATCATTGCATCATAGTTTACCAAACAGTACTGCACTCACCAAAAAAGGTGATTCCCAGAGGGACACAAAATTTTAAAACATTTAGAACAACAATAAATGATTTCACATATTTAAATCACATTAACAAAATTGCTTAAACTCCAGGAAATACATCAGCTGCCTATTAATTGTTGGTTTTTCTCTCGTTACTCTGAGCATTCCTATTGTTTTTCCATGATTGATCTTGTATTTTAGGGTTAGGAAAAAAAACAACCAAAAAATCCATTGGATGAATTAATTGAAGTAAAGCACATGGGGAAAAGAAATGCCTTAAAATTCCAATACTGCAAGAAAGAAATGAATCGTGAAATTCATCGATAAACAAGTTTGTATTGGCTTTTGTACACAGCAAAATTCATACACATTAAGTTCATTACGCATGCACTAATGCACTATATCAGAGCACACATGCACAGCAAGGCCCGGGCGAGCCGACTCCGGACCCCCAGGGCCCCACTACCGACTCATACAAAGTAAGCTGCCAGCTGCGCCATTTTGTCCTTGGGCTTGGGCTTTCCACGGCCACCCCTGCCCCGCCCTCTTCCCCCTCGGCCTCTCGATGCCCCCCCCCTGGGGCGCACCGTTGCCACTGCACGGTGTTTCTCAATCAACGGGGACAGCTCCACGGAGCAGAAGACACAACCGGTCATGTCCGTGGCCTCACCAGGAAGTTTACTCTTCTCCTGTTCAACATAGAGGGAGCAACTCAATTCTTAGTTTTTTTATTAAACAAGTGACCCATGAACTTGGGAGCAAAAGCAATACTCCCTCTTTGGCTAAAACCCACACAAATGCCAACAAAAATGGGCGTTTACCAACTTGAAGAGGTGGATTGCTTAATATTATATATTTAGCCCTGGTATGGCTGCGTGTTAAATATCCTCCAAATGCGTGAGATCTGTCCAATATGAATTTACATTTTGAAAATCAAAAGAAATGCAATAATTAAGAGGCTGGGGTTTAGGCTTCGAGTATATCATTTTATGGATAAAGAGGAAGGCATACGATAAGGTAACAGACTACAGGGTAAAGGAAAACTGGAAGATGCAGAAAATTCAAATAATTCCATATAAATAGGAAACATTGACTGAGGCACATTCCTTACTTCTTAGAAGGCAGAAAAGGAATGGGGAGGACGAGGTGTTGAAACTTCTGAGGATGTTGAAGGCTGACGACAAGATGGAGGGGAGAAACCAATGTAGAGGTTGGAAAGGGACTGGTGTCTTGGAAGATACGAATATGGAATGGAAAGAGAGTGAGCAGACGACAACGCAAGAGGCAAAGTGACGCTACGAAGTGGGGCAAAATCCAAAATGCAGTGTGACTGTTTTGAAAGACTGACCAAACCTCACACAAGAAAACGAGAGCACGGCTGATGGCACCATGATTTGAGCCTAAAATTAAGAGTTATTAATTGATTGAACAATTAAACTTACTTGTTTATATTCCACATTTATCATCTGGGAGCCGCACTCACAAGTAGTCTCATCCACAGTGACTTTTTGAGCATCTTCAAAGAGGTGAATGATGACATCACACCTGGGTAGCAAGAATGTTAACAAAATAAATATCTCAAGAGAGAGCAAAATGATCAAATTTACATCTATAGAGGGAGCCCCAGAATTACCTTCACAAAAATAATAATCATTTCCCATCAAACTTAATATAATTGATGGTTTCTGGCGTAACTTTATGGAACCGATTCATTATAAATAAATGAAAGGACTAACTTTGTAGTTCCACACGAACGTGTGGAACTACACGTTCCTGTGAAACTACAAAGTTAGTCCTTTCATTTATTTATAACATCAAACTTAATTTAAAAAATTATCATTTGAACCCAACTAAATACTTAGTTTCAAATTTATTGTAGAATGAAAAATGAGACTTATTTCGAATCAACTTGCAGGTAAAAGGGGAACTGGGAGAAAATTGTCACGTCTCACTAAACTGCAGTGACACTTGGGATGAGTAATAAAAATGAAGTTGCCACAAATAAATTTTATTTTATTTTAACCTGTTCATCCAGTAATTATATTCCCAGAGAATTAGGTTAGTTAAATCTGTTAACTCCATTTGATTTTTCATTTAGGAATTATGGAACCACCTTTGGCTTTGGACACCTGAGATCCAATAACATGCTGCCATGGTCTGATTAAGAGATCATAGCAAACTTTTCATGCAGCTAGCTGTCTCTTTCTTGATGACATCCAAGCATTTTACATACTTAAAAGACTTTAGTGCACCCCTCTGCAGATACAGGCACAATTCAATTTGAGAAATAAGATGCAGGAGAAGTACCAGGAGAAAGGAAAAACACCCCTTGGCCTACAAATAGATTACAAATACTTGGCCCCTCTGACATCAGAGGGTGCTGCCCCAACTCCATAACCATCCAAGGTCACTGCATTTGTAACAACCCTGTTTCCCTGAATAGTCTTCTCTCCAGAGGTCTACAGGCCTCTCTCTCTTCCCGAGTGATTATTCAGAATCCTTTCTCCAACTAATATGATGACATCGACAGTCGTCCTGCTAAAAGCTAACAAAGCCAATAATAAATCCACCACTGGCAAACCCCCAAAAAGCCCTTCAGTGACCTACAGACGCCCTGCCAATCTCAGGGATGTACTTGCAACCACCAGACCCTTCAGTAAAGCACCTCCCTCCCAAGACTCCATGCAATCGCACAAGATGTTCCACTCTCATCAATCATACCCTCACAACAAAAAACCTTCTGCACCTTCTCCCACCCCTACTGGCTTCATAATGAACTCCTGGCAAATGCTAAGGTTTTTGCCTTTCTAATTCGATGCTCGCTGCAAGGTTTCTATCGTGTCCTTCCCCCTCTCCCCCTTCTCACGGCCACACCCCTTCAACTAAAAACTTCGGAGGGAGCATGAAATTGCCTTTACCCAAGACTGAAGCGATAGCACTGAATCATTTCTCCCACCACACCCCACAAGCAATTCACTCTTCCTCTCCCAGTGCTCTAGGAGGGGAAGGGATACATAAGGGAAATTCAACCAAGAATTCCCTTGCCTTCACAAACGTTGTTAGCAAACTAAGTGATTGCTCTTCCTTATTCGGTCATTTTTCAGTGATCACTAGTTATTCAACAACAAATTCATGTTAGCACTTTGATATGAGTAAAAAAATGAACTTTTTCATCTATTGACTAGATAAGTACAGTGTGACCATAAAGTATTTCTCTTTTCTGGCAATTGCAAGAATACTTCATGTTCATGAAAGACTGAACGTGACAATTTTTGCGTGAATATCACTCCCGCAGCAACCTGGGTGGGTAGAATTTGAAATGTCCAGCTTCCAGGGAATTTAGAAGCCTGCTTTTTCCATCCCCCTCTCTCTACCATGGTTTCCCACCAACAGATCTCCATCTGCCAGCTGAAAGGTAAGTCCCTCCCCATGCCCTGTCAACAAAACATTACCACGTAATCGCAATAATCAACAAACATGGGTGCAAAACCTGTGCTTTTTAAACTGTGCCAGTGATTATTGTAAACTTTCTGGGATTTGACTTATTATATATTAATGGGGTTTGATGCGGAAAGATTCATTCATTTATGCAAATATCTAATGACTGAACTTATGGCCAGGAAGAGCATTTCACTGGCTGCTTGGCATCATAGCAAAGGAACATAACTTTATTCGCTTAAGCTAAAATATCTAAATACTATGGCTTTGCCCTGATTTTTCTAAGAAGAACACCTTCTTAGCAACACCTCATAAGGAGATATGGCTTCCCAGTTTCAGAAGCTGTCAACTTGTCTCAAATGCACTCCACCAACTAATGAGGCTAAATGATGTGGAGAGAGAGAGAGAGAAGAAGAGGACTCATGCAGAGTAAAAGTGCCCTCAAACCACTTGAAGGTAGAGTATACCATGAGCCCCACTGCAGTCTAAATTAGAAAAGATTTGGCACATTTAAGAAGGGAGCCAAGAGACAAAAGGACACAAATATTTTATATAAAAGTCTCTCAATGCAGCTTACTTATTGCAGGTCAACTTCCACTTGGGAGCAGATGATGGGTCCAATGTCAAAACGCCATTCTCACACTCAATGCATGCGCACACTCCATTGCTGTTGAGGCCGTGGGGACAAGTTGGGTGCGTACACGAATTGCAGCCTTGTCCCTTCCTCATATCCCTGAAATGACATTCAGCAATGAAAGAAAATGCCAGCCACAAAAGCACACACAGTGACATGATCTAATTTCCACATATATCCATTGAAACACATTACATTATCATCACTTTTGAAATTGCAGATAAGTAATCATTTAGCATTTACTCCTCTAAAGCTCACTACTTATTTATACGAGGGCAGTTTTTCTGCAACCTTTGACTGCACGTCATAAATGCTAGACAATTAATAGGCGAGTGATGTGACTAGTAGGCAAGAGAGCATCTCTCTCCCGCTTCACACCTTCTGCCACTGCTAAGCTCAAATCATCACTCAGCGCCAAGTAGCAGTCACATGAACATGACCGCCTCTCAATTGACTCTCCTGTCAAATGAAAATTGCAAAAAGCATTATTCGTTTCCTTCAAGTAGAAGGGAATAGTGCGGCAGAAATTTATCAAAGGATGAGCCGGGTGTATGGTGAAAACTTTATGAGCAATGGCGTTGTGCGTAAATGGTGTCGTAAATTCAAAGATTACCGAACTGATGCGCATGATGAATGGGGTCAAATACGCAAGTCTGTTGCCACAGGTGGTCTTGTTCAACAAGTCGACAAAGTGGTTAGAGAATACTGTAGGTTCCCCACAGGTGGCTTTTCTATAGAATTTCTGGAAGTTTCAAGATCTTCTTGGTACTCTATTGTTACGGAACATTTAAATAAGAATGGGGAAGAAAACTCCAATGGCCGTAAAAATTAGTTGCCTATCTCTCGTCAGACCAATTGTTGTATTGGTTTAACGGGAATCACGTCAGGGACCAACCACAACCTCTCGACCAGAATACCTTCTGTGGTGGTTTACGGGAAATTAATCTGCGTCAGGGACCAACACACAGCCACACGCACACTACCCTGACTGAAATCCTTCACGAGGCTGTGAGACCCTGTTAAAGAATGTCAGATGGAGATGGAATCCTTCACCAGGCTGTAGAGTAGACCACGTTAAAGATTCCAGGATATTCTCAAGCACACGCTTTGTGACTGGTGCAGACCAATCACACACACACAAGCACTCATGAACCACACACTCAAAAGGGCCCAACTTCTGGGAGAATCTGGACTCAGGTAAAGAGCGCAACCAAGGATATGCGTCGAACACGCGTGTTTCGGCCACAAAGTGGCCCTCTCCAGCGAACCGAAGGAAAAACACCTCCAACACAAGGTTGAAAGTGAACAACCGGAGACAAACGTCATATTTATATAGAAACTGAGGGAGTTGGGGGACCAATCGAAATAGTTAGAAGAAGGAAAGGGGAGGGGTACTTTAAAATTATTGGTGAAGAGAGGAAGGAGGGGGGGGGAAACAGATACCAAGGGACTGAGTGGAATGGGAAGGACTAATTAGTGAAGGAGAAGGGAAAGGGGGGGGGGCAAAAGTGAAAGGTATCCGAGTAATGGATTATGAAGGGGAATTGGGGGGGGGGGGTTTAAAATATATTTCCGTTGGACCATAGTCCAACAGAAATATGTTTTAAAAACTAGAGAAGAAGTCATTTCAAAAGGGAATAGAGTGGGGAGAATGGAATCGGCCCTTTATCGTTATTGACAACCACATTTTTAAATTTGTGTACGAAAATGCTTTCGTATGCGTCCAAAAGGTGGTTGGGGGTCTGTTTGATCAACTTCAATTCCTTTTCTGATGTTTTATGGGCTTCCTTGAGTAAGTGTAGGGCAATGCTCGATTTAACTGATCTGTTGTATCTGTAATGGGCCATGTGTTCTTTGAATCTAGTTTTAATATTCCTCCGCGTCTGGCCGATGTAAGTTGAATTGCAGGAGGAGCAGCTTATTTTGTAAATGTCGGACTTATTTGAGGCGTCGATTTTGTCCTTAGTATTACTTAATAAATGTTTTAGTTTGTTGTTGCTTCTAAATGATATATTAGTGGCAACGGTTTTAAAAATCTTTCCTAGCCCTTTAGTTAATTGTGGGTGGAACGGCAGTTTGATATACCGAGGGGTTTTATGTTGCGTGAGGGTGGTTGTGTTTTGAACTAGTTTTTTATGTTTGTGCTTTTTCACTAGATTGTCAATAATTGACTCTTTAAAGCCACTTTGAATAGCAATAAGTTTGATTTTTTTTAATTCTTTGTAACAGTTGTTTCTATTTAATGGAATATTTACTAATCTGTGTACAAGGGCATGGAAGGTGCCCAGTTTGTGACTGTTGTGTGTGAAGGAATCATGATTTATGTAATTGTTGGTGTGTGTTGGTTTGCGATTCACGTTGTATGATATTTTAATATTTCTTGTTAATAGCAGATAAAGGAATGGAAGTTGGCTATTCTTTTCTAATTTGTATGTGAATTTCATCGAGGGGAATAAACTGTTTAAGTCATTGATAAACTGATCTATGTAATGTTTAGTGGTGTCGAAAATTGCAAAGATATCATCCACATATCTAACAAAAACGGAAGGGAAATAACTGAATTTCTTTTTGAACTCCTTCTCAAAGTGAGTCATAAATACATTAGCTATGAATGGAGATAGAGGGTTTCCCATCGCCGTTCCAAATTCTTGTTTATAAAGCTTTCCTTGGAATTGAAAGAAATTTTGATTCATGACTAGGCTAGTTAGTCTGATATATTCGTCAATTAACTTGGGATCCAGTGGTAATGCTGGTTTTCCCAAGCCCCCATTCTCTTAAAAATACCATAGATTTTGTATGCAAAACCAAAAGTCACAATTTCAGTCAAGGAGAAGTCATGGTATCTTTTGATGTTTCAAACCTATTTCCGAGAGTACCAGTAGACATAGCAATCAACTCACTAAAAGAGTGGTTAACATCATTACAACTGGATCCCAAGTTAATTGACGAATATATCAGACTAACTAGCCTAGTCATGAATCAAAAGAGCCATTCAAAACAAAAGAAGAGACATTCTGACTTCTGGAATTGCTTTGATCTATGACGACGCCTGTCCTCACAGTTTGGGTGCAACCCAATGGCTCCTTGAGCAATTTCAATGGGACATTTTTGATCACCCGCCATAGCGTCCCGATCTAGCCCCAAGGGAATTCTGCCTTTTCTCTGCACTGAAAACGTGGCTGGGAGGGCAGCGCTTCTAAACCAATGAGGAGCTTCAGGACAACTCCAAGAGTCACTGACATTCATTGGTGGCAACATTTTATGAAGAGGGTATTGTAAAGCTCGTGCACAGGTACAACAAATGCCTCAATCGTCAAGGCAACTATGTGCAAAAGTACCATAAGTGTACATAACTTTTAGCAATGCCTGTAAATTAATTTTTTAATATCCATGTCTTTTTTTTACGGCCCATCAAAGGTTGAAAAAAACTGCCCTTGTACATTTACATAAATGGTTGAACAGTTTTTCACACATACATGTGCACATGAAAATTCAACCCTAAGGGTGGCTTGTCTGGCAAAGGTAGACTTATGAGGGCCTTCTGAGGCATTGATACTGAATCCAAGGCCCTCTCGTAAGCCGCAGAACATTACACCAACCGAGACACCATGCCAGAAGCATGTCATTTGAATATATATATATATATATATATATATATATATATATATATATTGAATATATTTTCTGCCCCTTAAAATAATGTAATAATTCCTTTTCCAGGCAATAGGACGCAATGCCAGAGGGATGGCTTTCTCCTGCCTGGGCCTTACCTGAAGGGAGGGTGGTTGTAGCAGTAGGGGCAGAAGGGGTAGCTCTTGCCTTTGGTCCCCATCGACCAGGAGAGCAGCTCAAACTCGTCAAGGGGGCACTTGAGCTCCTTGTAAGGACGAATGTTCCCGTTCTGAGGGAGGTTGTAGGTCTCATCGCAATGCGAACACAGCAACCTCATCGGCTTCATCTGGATGAACTTCATGTACCGACGACACATCCCACACCTATAGAATGCAATCAAAACCCAATTACATTTAGGGACCAATAAATGAAAAGGACTGATTAATGCAGCATTTGGTCACCAGCCTCGCGCATGATGCAATGAACTTTAGAATTTAGAGTTTACATATTTTTTATGTAATTGATAGCTATGAAAAATGATGACAGACTTTTTTTCAAATTTTTTTTTTTCAAATTTTTTGAAATTTACTTACAGCAGTCTTTTACAACATGAATGTGATTACAACCATTAACAAGAAATTAAATAAATGTAAATTAACGATAGTGAATGGATTGGCGATCTATGATTCAAACAATCAACACAGTTCTCAATGTGGATCTTGGCCAAGAAACAAAATTATGAGGGTTGCCTAATATTAAGTGACTATAAATTTTTCTTTACATGCTTTATTGGAGCCATTGTAAACTTAGGTTGAATTTTTAGCTTAATGTGATGTGAGTACACTGATCTTGACTGGAGTTAACACACAATGCTACACTGAGATTGTACTTTTGCTCAAACAAATCAATAGCCAAGAGCTATCTAATGTTTCAGGAGAGTCTGTTCTTCCCTCCAGCAGAGCTGGAAGATGCTGTCCAATGTTTAGAGAGGGGAGAGAATCAATGTCAAAGGAAGGTGGGCCTGGAATTCCAAACACTGCTTTTACAAAAGAAAAAGTTAATAATGCTGGTGCCAGTTTGAGGGAAGATCAACGAACAAAGTTAAGAGCACTATCAGAACTATCGAAAAAGTCATTGGGTGCCACCTGAAAGTTTAAAACATTAAAATGGCAAATGAGACACGTTTCCATTTGGTGGATTATGTGACACCCACTACGAAATTGTGATTATCTAACGGAAATCAATTTGAATTGTTATCTTCATCCTTCCTATTGCTCATGTGACTTTTTCATGTTTCTCAATCGAGTCCCAGTCAAGGCGAATGATTTTTACGCTCTGAAATTGTTGCATTAAAATGCACATTAGCGGATGACTCCGTTAAAAGTTACTGTTGCGGCATCTCCCGCAGTTTCTTTGGAATTTGTCAAAGGGAAAACACCATACGTGTTTAAAGTTGGCTTTTAACCTCATGGACAGTGGCGCCTCGCGCACGACTACGAATGCATGTGACATTGTATGTACGGTATTTCGTCATAACATCTAGTTCCTTTAAAAGCCCCAAAAAATTTCAGAGTTTAAGAGGACGCCTCGGTAGCTTAAGTGGCTAAAGCACTCGACCGGATATTGAGGGATCTGGGTTCGAGTCCCAGTCAAGGCGAATGATTTTTACGCTCTGAAATTGTTGCATTAAAACTAACAAATGCCTTCATGGGAAGCATTTTTTATCATTAGAAACCAGTATTGGCCAACTAAACATGTTTAAACTTGCAATGGCTGCCATTGATCCAATGCTGGAGTCAAATTACCTTCATGCAACATTGCCAGAGGCTCACAATCATGCCACATGGTGGCATATTGCTTTGAAATAAGTCAGCAAAAAGCTATGTGAATATATACTGTCATTTTAGAATGCAGAACGTCACAATTTAAAAACTGATTAATTTAAATTCAGGTTAAGTAAACACCATTGAGATGAAACCGTCTGCATATTGCTCTGAATAAGAGGCAGCACACCACATTGTACACTATGGATGAAATAATGTTTGAGTGGGCTACAGTTTTACCGAGACAGAAGCTTGCTGGCCGTTGCAAGAGGAGAAAAGGAGGCTTCGAACAACTGGTCCATGCCTTCAATATTTTTCACAAAATACAAAAACTTCAGTTTAAATATTTCAACAGTATGTTGAAGGACGGCTCCAAAATCTGCTTTCCCATGCGCTATCAGGTTCAGTTGCTCCTCAACAGCAGATCTCATTGTTGGCAGCACTAACTGCGGATCAATCTGTAAGTACACCCACACGATAATCAACAAAAATGATAAGAGCATTGAACAATATTTCCAGCACTTCCCCAAGGGTGGCCAAGGCATGGAGGATACCACTGTCAGCCACACTTCTTTTCATCAGGGCATGCAACATCAAATGTGATTATTTTTCACCATTTGTACATTAACAAGTTATCCATTCATAATGATTTATCATGCCTCCTTATGACTTTGCATGTTTTCAAAGACGGCATCGACTCTTCGAAATAATATACATTAAATATTATTAGCGGCCAAGCCAGTGACAGCACTAATTGATTGAAATGACGGAACATGACATCTAATTGGTAAGAGGTTCTAGGAGTATACATCTAAATCATACAGCGCAACGATTTCAATGCAAAAAGAGGAACTTGCAAAAGATGTGGGTGGCAAAAAGTTTGCTAAACCAGCACTAGAATAAATATTCTACCAAAAATACACATATTATTCTACAATGAATGGATAAATGTATTTTCATGAAATTTCAAAGCTGTGGCTTTCATTAACGAATAAGATATTATTAATTATGTCAATAAATATTTTCTTAGCAGCTATCGATGTGAGGAGCTTACGAGTCAGAGTCGCATTTCTCTCGGAGCCCCTATTATTATTAGGTAATCTATCGGTTAAGGTAGATTTTGGACTACCTAATAAATATCTCCTAACAAAACAAAACCCAACATCCTGCTCAACCAAAAGTCCCTCTTCATCTCTGTGTACTGCCTTCTTCCCTTATCTCATCCAACACCCCTATCCTATCCCAACCCTTTCCTCGTTTGCCCAACATTCCCCTATCTATTACATTCTTCAAAAACCCACTACTGATCAATATGGTGTTCATCCATGTTTCTTGCTTCCTTAAGATTTCTCCCAAAAATCCCCTATCCTAGCCTACCATACCGAGCACTTCCTCGTTTGTTTTCCATTTGGTATGTTTTTTGGTTCATTTCACCTCCGTCATCATTCTCCACACTCACATTTCAAAAGCCTCCGATCTACGTCTATCCTCCTGCTTCAATGACCACGTTTCTGCGCCGTACATAGCTTCGCTCCATATCAAAGTTTTTACGAGTCTTTTCTTAACATCCTTACTCAACGTCCCTGTCATCAACTCCCTCTTCCTTGTGAAAGCCTCTTTGCCTAGCGCAATTCTTTTCCTTACGTCCCTACTGCTTTGACCGTGTTGGTCCTAGGTACACTTCCCAGATACGTAATCTGTTCCACCTGCTCTAGTTTTTGCCCTCCTATTTTATTGCTTAGCTTAGCCTTTCTCTTTCTGGTAATCACATAACCTTTGTTTTAAATACAGATACTATCTGCTTCACAGTCTTGCCACCACCCTCTCCCTCTTGCCCGAGAGTAACTTCCTGCCGAGGGAAATGTGCGCTCCTCAATTCCGTTCTTATTTGTACTTGTTAGTAAAAAGCTGTTCCCTGTTCACTTTCCTTTTTGTTAGGTTAACAATTCATATTTTATTCTTAGTTTTAAGTTTCTTCTTCTCGCAAACCACACTTCCACCTCAGCCATATTTCTTTCTTCAATGCTATGCGTTTCTTATGCACAATGACCGGTGAAGTTGGGACTTCACTCACCAGAACAGTTTATACTTACCCATTTGGGCTGTCAATGAACATTTTGGTGGCAACATCACCATTAGCCCAACACATCTTAAGTTTAGCAGTAGCAACACATGTGATATGAATCTAAATTGACTACATGGCATGAATTTAGGATTTATTTGAGAATAATTCAAGAAGTACTTTCAACAAAATATTAAAACTCACTTGCTAACTATTGACTCCAAACAGTGACAATACTGAAATTTTTAATCAAGACAATCATTTTCTCTGCAAGAAAAAATACTTAATAGTGATTATTTGTCAGGTGATTCGGCCAGCGCTTAACGCGTCGAAGTTATACTCCCATGTGCCCCTGCCCTATTGGACGATTTTAGAGCAAAATAAGTACATCTTAAGGGCCAGGAAAGTCAGTAAATATTTTAAACAATAGTCTTTACATCTCTATACTTAAATGAAAACTCATTTAAGTGTATTGATTTTTGACCTTTTTATACAGGGTCAATACAATAAGTATCGAGACTAATTTGCTGTAGCCTCAACAGAGCAGTGGATGGGGGTTCGGCCTGTTGGCTTGGTAGTGGGGTCCCCCACCACTCAGGTGCACTTTAGTTCAGTCGCCTCTGGGCATGCGTTGAGACAGGAGGTGGGTTTTTGTGACGTGTGATTGTTTGCCGTGTCGTCGTACCAGCATGGAACGCACCGTCGAGCAATGCTATGCTGTGAAGTTTTGCATTGAACTTGGGAAATCCTTCCTCAAGAGACCCATGAACTCATTAAACAGGCTTATGGGGATGACACCGTAAGCTGCACAAGAGTTTTTGAGTAGCACAAAATGTGTAAGGAGGGCTGGGTGCTCGTCGGAGACGAGCACCACGTTGGATGCCTGACGACCGCTCAAACCGATGCAGAGGTGGCCAAGGTGAAAACAGTTTTGGACTCTGACAAGCATTTCACCATTGCCCTTATCAGAGAGGATACCAGCCTTTCTATCAGAACCATCCACACCATTGCAACAGAGGATCTTGCGATGAGGAGAATGTCCGCTAAGCTGGTGCCGAAAGTCTTGAGCGAGGAACAAAAACAGTCACGGGTGGAAATTTTGCAAGAAATTTTGGACGGCACCCAGGAAGATAAAGATTTTCTCGACAACATTATTGCCTCAAAGGATACCTCAAAAGGAGCTAGAAGGATATCGGTTTGATTCCATCGAGGTGGTTCAAGCGGCGACAACAAAGGGTCTCAACAGTATTCCAGAAACCGACTTCCAACGGGCTTTTGATGAGTGGCAGACGCGCCGAACTAAGTGTAGCGATGCAGGAGGAATTTATTTTGAAGATTAATTGTAATGATAACTATAATGAATTTTGATTTTTGGAACGAGTTCCGATTCTTATTGTATGGACCCTGTATAATAAATTACCTTTTGACATCCAATTTTTATTGACTTTGCTTCTGGGTTGACTAATCACAACATGCACAGACAAGTTTAAATTTTCAACTTTAGTCAAACGTACCAATGAGATTAACAAAACACGTCAACCAGAATTACATAAGAAGACGAGGAGAAGAGCCTGAAGCAATGGGTGAGCTAATAAGGAAAACATCTGGCCAAGGAGCACCTCATTGAGAATCTACAGTCATTTGTACCACAAGAGACAGATGGAAGTGATGCATTCACAACCAAATGGACCATTTTTTTGGCAGTCCTCTTCTCTGATAACTATACATCTTTTAATCCCTATAGCACCAGCAGGCTGATCTTTTCGCCAAGTTTGCTTGCCACTCATTCCAATTTCTCTTCCTTGAAGTGAGTATCACAATTAGGATTCAATATTTGATTTTTTTGGCTGAAAGAACATCGGATATTTTTTATTCAGTGGCTTATCTGGTGCTGCATAGTAGAAGTCTTAGCAGAGATATAAGTTGCCTTTTCATCAACTGTTTCATAATTAACTCTAAGCTATGACCCCCATATTTACTGTATTCCTGTTAATTCAAACTTTGATCATAGAGCTATAAAATTTAAATTTTAATGGACTGTAAAATGCACTGCTTTCACATTGGAATTCATAACATATTTTCTCACATGTAGTTCTCCAGGTGTTGGGTAGCTGAGGCCATAGTCGCCATTTTATTAACCGTCTCTGTGTCACTCTGTACTAAAATTAAAAGCCCATTGAGTCTCGGAATCACATAAAGACCCGAAACACTTTCCAAATGTCTCATATGCTTATCTGAATGGGAATGTACATGGGTCATTCAATAAGTCCTTCAAATAAATTTGAAAAACAAACTTGACGAAGTGCTAAGCATGGTGGCAGAGTGCTGGGAGAAATCCAAAGGAGGCAGGAAAGGTGGATTCAGGACATACTGATGAGACACAGTTTAACATTTCATACAGTGGAATTATTAAGACTAAATTAGAGGGGAGAATATTAGGTAAACAAGGAAGGGGCAGGAATAGGATAGGGATTTTAGAAGGGATGAAGAAAATATATGGAGTTGAAGAGGTACCTAGCGTAGTGCCCAATTTCAGGTTACGTTTTAGTTAGGAAAAATTATATAGTCAGCATCCATCCAAGACCTATCCTTGCCTGGTATGATACCAAAACAAAAATCATATATTTATAATGAGTACAAATAAAATAGCTTGGCTATAGAATTACGCTATCAGACTCCATGTAAATTCCTATCCAAAACCAAACAAATTCATCAAAATAGTCCAGTCATTTTTCAACTGCACCAGGTGAGGCTGGCACCAAAATGGTTGCACTACAGATACCTTAAGGGTTGAGAAGTAATGTGTCTGCCACATCAGCTTTTCCTTAAAAGTAGTTTCAATTTTTCTTTAAACTTGAGGTCCTTTTGGTTTTCAAGACTGAAGGAACCTCTAGCCATTCTAACATTTGGATATCAGAAATTGTGCAATTCAGACATACCTTTTGGTATCCATGAACAAGCACTATTCCCAGAGAATTTGGTATGAGGCGCCTTCCAGAACCAACAGTGACGTAATTCCTCAAACAGATGTTGTGTATGTGCACAGGGATGGAGGCATCCGTGCCAATGCCGTGCTTCTCCATCAGGGTGATTAGCTCAGATTCAGTGAGGTAATCAGGAGGTGAAGTGTGGCACTCAACCAATTTAGCCTGAAGAAAAATTAAATTCCATGAGTTGCATAAAACTTTTTTGTATTATTTACATTACAAAATTTTTAATGAACAAATTCATAAATACTAGGGAACACAAAATAACATGGATCAATGAAAGTTTGCTGGGATTGCAAAATATTGCCTCAGACTATACCCAACCTCGATTAAGCTACATTTTAAATCAGCAGAATGCACAGAAGTGCATGTCATTATTGCTTCCCTGACATATTTCATTACAAATGCATTCTGATTCTCATATCCATCACCTAGATTTACTAAGACGTTAATGAACAACCCACACACCACCACCAATCAATGTGCCCTTCAACCACTTTTCCTGTCTCCTTTTGACTTCTCCCAACAAACCCCTCTCTTCGCCCACCATACCAAGTACTTCCTCATTTGTTTTCGTCTCTGTCCATTTCACCTTCTCCATTCTCCTCCACACCCACATTTCAAAAGCCTCCAGTCTACGTCTATCCTCCTGCTTCAATGACCATGTTTCCGCGCCGTACATAGCTACGCTCCATATCAAAGTTTTTACGAGTCTTTTCTTAATATCCTTACTCAAAGTCTCTGTCATCAACTCCCTCCTCCTTTTGAAAGCCTCTTTGCCTAGCGCAACTCTTCTCCTAACGTCCCTACTGCTTAGACCGTGTTGATCCAAAACACTTCCGAGATACGTAAACTGTTCTACCTGCTCTAGTTTTTGCCCTCCTATTTTAATGTTTAGCTTAGCCTTTTTATTTCTAGAAAATCGTATAACCTTTGTTTTATTATATTGATTTTCATCCCATACCTGTCGCACTGAATTTCCAATTCACTCAGCAATGCTTGCAACCCCTTCGCTGCCTGACAAATTTAGCTTGGTCATCAGCGAACCTAACAGATTTCACGAATTCCCCTCCCACTTTCATTCCTACCTCCAGTTCTTCCCATGCCTCTTAAATCATTTCCTCTGCATAAAGGTTGAACTGCAACTGTGATAATGGGCAACTCTGCCTTACAACTCTTCCTAAAACTGCCCATCCGGAATCCCCGTTCCCCACTCGCACCTGAGCAGTCTGAGACATGTACAGATTGCGGATTAGCCTCCTTTCCATCCAATCCTATTTCCAGTTCCTGCCATGCCTCTGTAATCATTTCCTCCACATACAATTTGAACAGCACTGATGATGATGAGCCTCCCATCTGGATTCTCCGTCCACCACTCGCATCTGAGCAGTCTGGGATATGTACAGGTTGCGGATAAGTCTCCTATTGCTCCAATCCACTCCTATTTTCTGCAATATATTCCTTAGTTTTTCCCAATTCACTCCATGAAACACCTTAACAATACAAAACAAGCAAATACGTTCTAATTGTATTTTATATTCCTATCTATAAGTGACCCCACTGCAATGGGATCACACCAACCTCTCTCCTTCTTAAACCAAAACTGGTCATCCCCTAAGAAGTCATTTGCCCTGATCTTCATTCTCTTATTGATAATCCTAAGAACACTTTAACTGCATGCAAAACCTGACATATTGTCCTGTAGTCCTCACATGATGTAGCCTTAACCTTTTTTTGGAATAGGAACTAACACTCACTTCACAAAGTCTTCCGGCCAGATTCCTTCCTCATGGATGTGACAAATGAGTCCATAATAACTCTTCCTCCCACATTTTCCTAAACCTTCCAGTAGTTCTGCAGGAACGCTGTCCACCCCCATGGCCTTATTTGAATTCCTCTCTCTTAATGCCCTTCCTATCTCATTGTCGTGCATGTCTGGACCTAAGCTATCTTCCTCTACTTTATATTCTCTCTCTATACTGCATAAGTAATCTTGATGGTCTAATTTCTTTCCCATACATCTCTTCTGTTTTGAAATGAAAATATTGACTTTGTAATTCCACAGACTTTTCCACAAAAATTCCATACAAAAGTGTGCAGAATTACAAAGTCAATATTTTCATTTCATTTCAATATGTTATGCAAATTCCATAAAGTTACACCAGAGACAACAAAAAGTTCTTCTGTATATTTATTCTCTCTCTCTTGGATCTTTTTTGGTTCAAGTAGCATTTTTTTCTGGCCTTATCTGATTGCAACAATTTTTTGCTTTTTACTTCCTGACAAGGTTTTAACCTTCCTGTTTAGCGCACTAATTTCTCACCATCTCTGTAGACTATATCCTATAGCCTATATCCTCGCACTGTGTTTGTTTGTACCACACCTCAGTTTATTATTTAACTCTTTATACTTCTTCTTAACGAAATCTGGGTGTATATTCTTCCATTTCGTTCTCTAATATATATTTTTCATCGTCTGGTCCATAATCCATGGTTTGCTTGTCATTTTCCCACTAACAGGTCACATAGTTTTCCTTGCAGCTTCCAATATCCCTTTTTTCATAAATTCCCATTTTTCCTCCATAGTACCCAGGTCCCTTTCCTCACTCTTGATTTTATTTACAGCCTACAGATACTCCTCCCTTTTTCCACAGAATTCCAATCCAGTTAATGCTTCTTCATGAAATTTCCTAAACTGCCTTACCTTTTTCAATCAGATGCTACAATTCATAACGACTTAAATGTGGTCAGAGTCCGCATCAGTTCCCAGGCGAATTGATCTTACTGTTCCTAAATCTGTGCCTATCGGAGTCACCTGGCATTTTCCATGTATAGCTATGCGAACACATGCGATTATGTCCGCTAACTGATTGTTTCTCCTATTGACTTCATCTACATCTACATCTACTTAATACCCCGCAAGCCGCCGCAAGGGCGTGTGGCGGGGGGTGTTAGGACACCACCCGTAATTTAGAAAAGAAAAAGAAAAAAAAAACCGCATGCAATAACCACAAAATCATATATCAAAAAAAAAATGGCATACATTCATGCATGAACACTTATACCCCACACACATGCAGACACTCAATCTACACCTTACATACACATGCACCTGAAAGTATACCTAACAGCTTTGCAGTGTTTAACTTTGCTCCGACTTGTAAATTCAATGTTTTCAATATTTCTTAAGTGACTTCGGTTCCTTACTATTATGATTTCTGATTGTTCGGGGAAAGAATGAGTATTTGTACCTATCTGTCCTGGAATTTATCTCCCTTAGTTTATCTTTGTGGTCTGATCTACCTAAGTAGTGTGGGGCCATTATAATTCCTTCAGTGTCATAGTTAAACTCGTTTGTTCTGAACCTTTCTAAAAGTCTAAGCCTCGCTTGTTCTCTCCGCATTTCTTCTTCCTACTTATAATTTCTCATTGGCAGGTATACCTGAACAATGACCAAGTTTGTCGGTTCTGCTTTTATCTCTACATGTATTATTCTATCCGTTGCTTGCTCTATGTTGACTACGCTCCTTCCTACCTTTTTATTCATTATTATTTCAACCCCTTGCTGGCTTGTCCCCTCCGATGTATAAAGTATCACTCCAGTAATCCTTGTTATGCTGCCATCTCAGTCACATAGATTAAAATATCTATATTTTGTTTTTACATCTCTCACTTTATATTCTCTAATTTTCCAGTCCTCAACTTTGCCCTAACATTTCAAGTGACTCATTTGGTCTTCTTATCCTGCATCTTCTGTCCTGCTGCTGTCTGTTTTTCTTTACAAGGGTTTCATGAGATGACGACCACAGAAGCCTTGCCTCTCCCACCGCCAGGCAAGACACACGGCCAATTAAACCAAGCCCCGTAGTTCCCAGGAATCATTTTCTCTCTACCGTTCATAATTTAAGTCTTGAGAATAATATTTTAGCTGGCTTTCCATTGCCTTCCTCAGTAGTGTTTTTAACGTGACACCATCACTCAATGGCCATGGGGTTGGATGCCTTTGCAGCTGCCTCACTGAGGAACAGACGCTGCGTGGACTCCATCTGGCCCCTAACCTTTTGACCTATCTGGCATTGCTGACCCTACCAGGAGCAATTATCATTGCTCTTACCAGCACAGCTCTAGGGGTCATCAGAACAGACAAGTCCTTCCACCAAGTTAGAGTGTAGTCCATGGGAGGTGCACTCCAAGTGTGATGAACTTCAAAGCATCAAATAGCTGCATAAAGCAATGCAAATATCTATATATTGTCTATAGTATCATCTATGGTGTTTCTGAAAGCGTAGATCCTTAAAGTTTCGCACTGGAAGTGCACAGCTCTGTATGATCCTGATGATGACTATTTAAAATTATCGATTACTATGCATGTTACTATTATGTCAGGTATTTGTTACACACCTTGATGATAAATTTTTCTTTTCCTTTTTATGCTTAATTCATGAAAATGATGGCACATAAATATATGAATACTCATTTGTGGAAGGAAATCATTGACATTTTTGGTAAGAATAGCAGTTTTTACAGACATTTTGTGAAATTTGGTTAGCTAATTTTTTACTGTCATCATTCAATGACTTATTACAGGTCAGGTAAATTAAATTCAAATATGGAACATCTGCTCATGATTTTGCTTTCATTTCCCACAAATTACCATCTCCATAGATTTGCACTTGCCCAAAATTAACACTTTTTCCCATCGCGCCCCTCAAAAGTGTAAAAGATAAGTGTCACTACATTTACGCATGCAACTTCCAATACTTTTGCGTGATGACACCAGGTAGACTGAAATTTAGTCCACTTTGAGCCAGCAGGTCTTTTTCAACTCCCTAAAAATAGTTGGGGTTCAAAAGCAGTGGTGAATGCATTATTTGAATATTATTTACTCACCACAGCAAAAACAGAACTGGTGATCAACAACTGCTCAAATCTTGGGGTGTGAAGAGGGGAGATTATCACCCCATTTGGCTTGGAACAAATAAACAATACACCAGAATACCAACCTCCTGAACAGCAACTTGCTCTCCATCTTCAAATGTCGGCAGGCTTTCATTCTTGCTGAGAGCCTGCCAGTGCATTACTTCGGTGTAGCCCGGGTCAAGCAGTGTGTGACCTTTGCAAGAGAACTTCTCATCCCCAATGAAAAACGTTGCTGTGGTACTGAGGTACTTGCAATCTCGGGACAGCTAAAAGATGACAACATTTTAATCAGAACAGCAGCAGTCATTAGATTTGCCCAAAAGCTGATGCCATTTAGCGTAAGTGAGATTTCAAAGAGTGTAGGAAGGAATATGGCATCCACAGTAGGCAACTTAGAATGAAGAGTCAAGAGATCTACCGTTTATATTTCATAAAAAGAAATCCAACTATTTATTAGAAAACCATTTAAATATTCACAAAGGCCACGAACACTAGAGCCAAGACGAGAATGCAGGTCTAAGGTTTTGAATGCCAATGGAGTGATCATCCCTCCAGTCCACTCCATAAGGCCGATGGCTTCAAACACATCTTTGAGGAAAGGGGTGCATTATTCCCAAATGAAGCAGCCAATACAAATTTCATCAGAGATCCAAGGTGTTTCGGCTGTTTCATGGAATTCAGTTTGTTCTATTTCAGCATTATCCATTGAATAGAACAGAATGCTACTACTCAACTTTCTAAAACTTGATCTGACATTTTGTAAATTTTAGTTTCAACTAATTTTCTCAATGCATCGACGAAAACTCTGAGAGGTATGAAAGGGAGATGATACATTATAGGGATTGGTTCATTTCATTGAGTCTAATTCTCTCAGTACTTGTTTGAGAAAGATATTTATTAAGTTCCATTGATTTCAACCAAAATTAAGCCAGCAAAAAAAATAATAAAATCATCACCCAGCCTACTGACACACCTAAGGCACAACTATTCTAGAGGCAGGCTAAAAACTCACCGTGGCAATGAAGTGTCGGCATATGTAGTCATAGAGCCTCCACGTGTCTCCGTCCAGTTCATCCCGGGAGGCAAGACGCATTGGCGTTATTGGAGGATGGTCCCCAACATCATGTCCCTTCTTTGGCTTGCTTATTCCATTGGCTAGAATCTCACGAACCTCTTCACCCCATTCAGAGCTGTTCTGCTGCATTTTCAACGTGCCCCTGGAATTAATCGTTCATTTCATGGAAGCACAGAGGAGGAACAAATACATTCCAGAAAACTTTCAACTCCATTTGACATTTTGACATATGGACACTCATTATTATCAGAAAAGTATTAGCCCTGTAACTGCACTGGAGTCAATTACTTCTCCAATGTCATTATGCCAAAATTTAATTCCACCCAGGTAAACATTTCAGTGAAGCAAACATAAATTTCAGCAAAAATGCTGCACTACAATGATTTATTTAGTGGAGGACTACAATCATTAGTATAATTACAACACAGCTACATTCAAAAAGATAAAGAAGTATTCATAGCTACAAGTCTGATGTTCTAATCTGAAAATTCACTGCAGCACTTATACATCAGAATAGCAATGAAAAACATTGTGGAACCCTAGTTGGTAGACATTGGCCATCTAGCGAGGGGGTTTGAATCCTGGCTGATAGCTCAGTGGGACCCAATTCAGCGGGTGAGATTTCTCAGAGGCTGCCAGAACTTTGCAGGGAAGCACACGTTGTGACTGGGGCCCCTGTGAGTGATGCAAACACTGACATTTGCACTCCAGCCACCTTTCTTGCTTTTGTGTTTACATGATTCTAGGACATCAGAAATACTCCTGCTGAAAGTTGACATTATTGCTCTCCTTTCAGTCAGAAAATATAGCATCTGGTTATTTCCGGAGCATGTCACGCAGACGTTGGAGGGGAAGGCACTGGTCACCCAAATCTGAGGGCAGGTTTCACTCATCATAGGAAAGGCGCCACCCACGGCAGACTAGATTCATAGAACAATCTTTAATCATTCCAGTCAGACTCAATTTATAGGAAAAACTTAGAAAACAGATAATATATCACTTGACGCACTTATTCCTTCATATAAGATTGTGCAGCATTACCAATAGACACTGAGAGGTACAAATATTATCAACTTCGCATTCATTGCACAAAAATTTTTTAACAAAAATATATATAAATGACTCATGACTGATCAATAGTACAGTAAACTGTTGATTATCCATACTTTTCTCTCTTTGCAGCACCTCAAATTATTAATAAAATTAGAGTAATAAAGATGGAAAATGCTTTGAAACTTAGATACCCTTTTTAAAAAATTACAAGTTTAAAATACCTGGGCTTTCTAAAAAGTTTTTAATTTCACAAGCTCAAAAGTTGACAACAGTATTTAATGTTTTAGTTTAAATATTTTTGTATTGACTGTACATTATCATTTCCCTTGCATTCATTAGCCCTGAGAATTCCACATTCTCCGTTGAGTTGAGAGCAGACATATTTCTACGCAACAAATAAGTTGTTAAACATCTACACTGCATTATTTTAATCGGTATATCATATGAGGAGTAGGAATCGACATCAGTGATCCTATTAAAAATTTTTCATTAGTTTTTTCCAGGCTACATGATTGGTTTAGCTTTCTAAGGAATATGCATTCTGCTATTTGCTTGACGATAGTTCTATTCTCTGGTAAATCGATACTTTCACCCTAATAAACTAACTGGAAAAATGTACTCTTCATTGCATAATAAACTCAAAGTAACCACACAGAATGGAAAAGGGCTTCTGCAGACATCTATTTTTATCACGACCATATTTGCAGGCCCAGGTGGCGTAACGTCCTTGCCAGCCAACCCAGAGGTCCTGGGTTTGTTTCCCACCTAGGTGGGTTTTCTTCCACCCAGGCTTGGGCATTTGTAATTGTCTTCAGCGCATTATTCAGGGCTTAGGTGGAAGGAGGGAATGTGAAGTCTCAATCTTGCTCCAATAAAGCCATGAAATGAATAAATATTATCTGCATATTTCAATTATCTGCATTCTTACATTAGCTCAGCTTCATTACGCATCCATTAGCACATGCGTAATTGATATTGAGAGGTTAGTTGATTATCATGACGTCAATCAGCACAAAATAGCATAATAATTTCATTTGGGCTGGACAGCTCTCTGCCTAAACCAATGCAATCAAAACCTCAAATTTAGGCAAATATTCACAGGCACAAAAATTTAGTGACATGATTTATATTTTATTTCTTGATTTGCATTCATATCTACACGTTACTACGCTCATATTGAGTACATTGGATAATTAACGTCAGTTTTTTCATAAATTGGTATTCAAGGTGTAATTTAATCAATTGCTAAAATTATCATCAGACAAAACAACAGCCAGTGTGTCAATCTGAACTATGATAAACATTATTCTTACGTTTTCTGGAGGGAGCAGTCTTTTTAAATTGTTTCAAATGAAGCCACGGCTGTGGGATGACCATAGATAACATATTTTGATTTGAAATTAATTAACATACCTTTAAAATAGTCAAAACAAGATTAAATCATTGAAAATTAAGCAGAAACCGGAAATTCAGCAAGTATATGCCAATATGAGAAACCTTGCGCTATTCAGAAAACCTACCTATTTGAGAAGTTTCACAAAAATTTTTCAGTGGTAAGCATTTTCAAATTGAATTTATTGAAACAGAGAGTTCACAAATTATGGTTACTTATTATTATTTCATTTGATATAACACTGTTAAATATTTCTTCTATGAATTATTAAAATACAGCTTAAAAATTTTTTCACCCAAAATTTGTACAAATCTCAATTTAAATTTTTTTCCACGAGTCATTTGAAAAACGAAACTTCTAGGTTTCTCTGCAAGCGCACACTTCAACATCAAATCAAGCAGGGTGCCCATTGTCACCATCAACTCACAGCAAATCGAAATTTTCCGGGTACTGTGTGGTCTCAGTTCGAGGGTAACTTATGTATCCTTGGGTGTAGAGGCGTTCGGCGATCTGCATGGCGTGGTGCGGGCTGAGGCCCAGGCCCGAGGAAGCCACTCGCATCAGCTCCACTGTGTTGAGGGCTATGGGCCTTGCTTTCGATTTTTCTTTTGTCGTGACACTTATAACTCTGTGGTATTGTAAAAATAAAACAGAGGTGAAATATGCGCATTGAAAATCAGCGCACACACCTTTTAATTCAAGTTTCATTCAGCCAAGGCAAGGGAAAATGAGAGGATATAAATGAAATGATCACCATAAACAGGACATTGAACTGGATTGCATGTCCAAAGAATGCTAATCAAGTTTCTAACTAATTAAATTACGTGCTATAATCCAGTAATTTAAAATTAAAAACCTTTCTACACTCAATTCTACAAACAAAAAGTAAAACTATCAAACAACTCAACATGATTGCACAGTTGCATGAAACATGAAATATAAAAATGGAGAAATATGGCTGCAGAGTAGGAACAACAGAATCGATAGCAATTGAAACATTTCCACCTATTTGACAAAAGAGTAGGGATAATCGTTGGCAAATACCATGCAGTAACACATCTCAATGGCATTTGCCAAATTTTGCAAGCACACGCACCATTCCATGAATTTATTTTAGATTTTTCAAACCCTGAGAGTGATGTAATGCAATAAGGTTATACTACAAGGATTCATAAAAATTCAGGGACCTGAATAGAATGCCATAAATCAAGGGAAAATGTGAATTCTGACGAGATAAAATCAAGGTTTCACCAGTTCTTAAATTACTTACACAAAAAATTCTAAGGTGCTTCAATTTTTGTTCTTACCCCCTCTAGATCGCACAGTAAAAGTTAAACGACAGAAGATAATAATAATAGCAACATGTTATAATCACATCAATATGTTGCCTTTTAAGAAAAAATATGAGGTGGCACACAACATGGTGAGTTTCATGACTAGAAGCTCCAATCGCCATATGAAAAACAACTCAATAGCACAAGCAAACACATAAATAATTATATACTTTTCCTGATTTTTTTAAGTTACTCGAAGTGAGATAGTATCTCACCTGTAAAATATCCATGGCTCTCTCAATGGGATCCTGATGTTCCTTCATATATTATTTTATTTCCCTGTCATAGCTTATACAACACCAATTACCACGGTAAAACTCAAATCTACGAGACATTTGCTAGACTACACAACCTCCAAGTCTGAAAGTTAGTAATCCTATTCGACTAAGTACTCATTAGTACCAAGTTGAATAGATATATATAGATAAGGGATTGAATCATTACTTTATATACACGCTCTGATGCTGAATTAAGGTATATCATCCATTAACTAGTCAACAAGTTCACCTCAGGCTTAGATGACATCCCAATCTTAATCCTTAAAAATCTTTCCTAGCGATTGAACAGCTTTTACTTTTCTTGGTAAATGAATCTCTTTGATCGATCTGGTGAGTTCCCTGTTCCACTCAAAGTTGCTGAAGTCATACCCCTATATAAGTGTAAGGGTACATATGAGATCTTAAAGGCCGATCTCCTTATTGAATCAATTTGGTGACATTTTTAAAATATTTTTTTATAGTTGGCCAATGTCTTACTTGGAAACCCACAGTCTACTATCCTCCTCTCAACATGGCTTTGGGACATCAAGATCTACTTCCACTGCCTCATATCCAATGGAAGAAGGGACCATTAGGTCTCAATTTTGCCCGCATAAAGACCACTATCTATCTATCACTCAAGTAGTTGATCAAATATTGTCTGATCTGGACAACAGATCTGAATCTGCAGCACTCTTCTTTGACTTCTCCAAGGCTTTTGATCACATTAACTATCACCTACTATTGTCAAAACTCACTGGCTTTGACATAACAGGTGTATCCTTTCAATGGAATAAGTTCTATTTTTGTGACAGACAACAATGTGTTTCCCATTTCAAAAAAGGGATGAGATATGTATCAACTTCCAAACTTATCAAATCAGGTGTCCTCCAGGGTCCTTTCCTGGGGCCAGTTCTTTTCCTTTTGCACATAAATGACCTGCCAGGAAGACTATATCCCTTGCCAGGCATACTCCCAATACTCTATGCTGATGACACTAATGTTTTTAGAGTCAGCCTCTTCTATCAATGAACTGCTGTCCAAGTGAATCCATGCTAGTGAATTCTGCTAGATGAGCGGTGCAAGCAAAACTCCCTCTCCCTCAATGTGGATATATCAAGCTTAGTATACTTTACTAACAAAAATAAGCCAAAAGCTAACATCAGTATAAATATTGATGGGAAATTGATTCCACAAAATTGCAGTTCTTGCTGCCAGGGCATTGAAGGAGATAGTAAATTATCTTGGGATGATCATATTAACAAGTTACGATATAAATTAAGCATAATTTGTTTTCTCATCAGAGTGATCAGGCACACTGTTAGTAATGATGTCCTATCAGCTGTGTATTATGGTTATTTCTAAGCACATACATGTACAGAGTCATTTTCTGGGGTTCCTCACCAAAACCTAGTACAATATTTAAAATACAAAAAGGGGCTGTCCAAATAATGTGCAATGCATCTTTTAATGCACCTTACCATTCCCTCTTTAAAAAACTTCACTTTCTGCCTCTTAGCTTCAAGTGAAACATTGAATTCTACAATAGCAGTGAAGATTATCATACTTATAATACCAGAACCTCTAAAAACCTGCACCATTCATTTGTAAGGACTAAAAATGCAGCACTTGGGCCTCACTCTTTTAACTAAGTTATCTGACAATGTGAGGAACCTCATTAATATGTAACATTAAAAAAAAACTTTGCGAATATCTGTTAAAGCATGTGTTCTACTCTGTTGATGAGCATCTGCAACTATAATTTGCAGCTGTATATTTTCTTTGACGTGTCATATATTTGTACAACAAATCCTTGGACATAAACAAATTGATTGGTTGATTGATTACTTTCACAGTCGCAGGGCAGAGGTAATGAAAATAAAACCTGCCATTACAATAGTCATAATAATCAATATGAATTTCAAGGAAAAGTATAAACTGTATTCAAAGAAATCCAAAATATCAAGATAATATTTTTATGCCAAAAGTTCCATTTCTCATAAAAAATGTTATTCTTTAAAAGATAACTTTTATCCTGACTTCACAATGAAACCTTTATCAGACAAATTTAAATTTCCAATCTTGTGAGATCTGCTACGCCAATATTTTAAAATATTATTTTCTCATCAATAGTTCCCTACAAATTTGCACGGCTATTTACAAAAGGGTCTAAATTGTCAGGGGATTGGGATGGTGTGATGGCTAATGCACTGGCATCCCACCCTGAGGGCCTGGGTTCGAATTCTGGAGGTGGCAAGATTCTTCAGATGCATCCCCAACCCTCCTTTGGGGTGACTGGCTATTTGGAAAGCACTTTAAGGGAGTATACTCTCTATCAAATGGGACGTTATCTTAGATGATCCCTGGGAGCCTGTTGTTAAAGAGTGCGGCAATGATGATGCTGATTATCTCTCACCCTTCCCTCATTCCCTGAACACCCGAATGCTAACAAATTACCCACCTCTCCCTGACGGTGCAAATTACCTCAGCCCCAGGTGACCTCCCGCATTCATTTACCACACACTATACTGGACACACATTCCGAATGCACAATCCTCTGTTCAATAGAAAATTTTAAAATAGACACTACCTGTTATATACACTTTAAGTAAGAAATAGGACCATTATGTCCAAAAAATGGGCATAGATTAATTTCCTACAATATAAGTATACTCACATTGCTTTCTTGTGCTCCTTGATCAGTTGAAGGAACATGACGGCAACTTCTTTGTCAAAGCTGCGAACTCTCTCCCACTCAAGAGTAAGGTCACGGCCATCATTCGTTCGAATTATTGCCTAGTGAAATGACATACATCTGCATCAAAACAAATATGTGCCACAGTTGAAATTAAAGCAAAGAATAAAGATCATCCATTCCTAAAGGGACTTCCAACCAGACAGAGAAACCTAAATTCATTAACTAATCAAGCTAACATTTTCAGGGGGCCATCATTAGTGTATTCACACTTACACCATTTAAATCCTCTCCACTGCCTTCATCATCATGATCCATCATGCTAGAGCAAAATTTCATGAAATGACTTCACATTTGACTCTTGCAAGCCATTCATTTAACAGTCGTGTCTTCAATAATGCCTAAGCCAAATCACAAACCCATCCACCCACATAGCCAAGACCCCAATCCTTCCACCTCCTAGTAGTAGTAGTTTTGAGGGGAGGCGACCGACAGCTAAGGTCATTTGCGCCATAGGGGATGGACAGGAAAGGATGAAGGGTGAAGAGAAACCCGGCGTCGGCATTAGCCTACTCTTTACGAAAGGCGCCAAGGGGTCTGCAGTTTAACGTCCCATCTGACGGACGGCGTACTCACTCAAAGTGCCCTCCACAAAGCACCTCAAGTAGGGATCGAGATACCTCTAAAAAATATTCAACACCGCCGGGATTTGAACCCGGGCCCTCAGGGTGGGAACCACCTCCTACCCCACATGACATAATTTGGGTCTGGACTGTTTACCTACCACATTTCCACCACACTAGTCCCTAAACCCTCCCCGCACTACAACCTTGACGTGGTGGAAGGGCTTGTGCATTCCGATGACCCCTAGAGCTGTGCTGGCGGGAGTAGTAATAATTGCTCCTGGTAGGGTCACCCATGCCAGATAGGTCAAAGGTTAGGAGCAAGACGAAAGGTAGTCCACGCAGCGTCTGTTCCTCAGTGAGGTGGCTGCAATGGCGTCTGACCCCAGTGGGGCGGCCAATAAGTGATGGTGTCACGTTAAAAACACTATTGAGGAAGGCAACGGGAAACCACCTCAATTATCATTCCCAAGATTTAAATGATGGACAAAACAGAGATTTTGAGTCCTGGCAACTACGGGGCTCGGCCCAATCGGCCGTGTGCAGTGCCAGGCAGCGGGGGAGGTAAGGCTTCCGCGCTTGTCATCCCACGAAACCCTTGCAAGGGAAAACCAGCAGCAGCAGGACAGAAGACGCAGGAGAAGAAGACCAAATTAGATAGAATAGGAACGTGGAATGTTAGGATAATGATGAGGACAGGGAAATTGGAGAATGTTAAGCGAGAGATGTAAAGGGGAAATATAGTTATGTTAGGTCTATGCGAGGTGAGATGGAGGGATAGCGAGATTACTGGAGTGATAATTATAGAATAATATACAACGGCGGGGACGAGAGGCAATGAGGGGTTGCCATAGTATTAAATGAAGAGGTAGGAAGAAGCGTAGTCAACATAGGGCAGGTAACGGATAGATTATTACTAGTAGAAATAAAAGCAGAACCGACGAACTTGGTTATTATTCAGGTATACATGCCACCGAGCAACCATAAGGAAGAAGAGGTCGATAGGATATACGATCAGTTAGAGGACATAATCGCGTGCGTTCCCGCAGGAAAACATTTGATAGTGATGGGGGATTGGAATGCGACGGTAGGCAAAGGAAGAGATGGTATTGAGGTCGGGGACTACGGTTTATGGTTTAGACATGAGGAATGACCGCGGGGAGAAAGCAGTTGAGTTCTGCAGGAGACAGGGGTTAGTCATCACCAACACTTGGTTTAGACACCATAAAAGACGCAGGTATTCATGGAAAATGCCAGGTGACTCAGGAGGTATCAGCTGGATTATATTATGGTTAGACACAGGTTAAGGACCGGTGTGATAAATTCACACGGCTTCTCGGGAGCGGTTGCGGACTCTGACCACAATTTAGTTGTAATGAAATGTAGCGTCCGTTTCAGAAAGATAAGGCAGGAGTGGCAAGTTAGAAAATGGAATGTAGAAGCATTAAATGGTTTCAAAAGAAAGGAGTACAAACAGGCGATAGAGGAAATCATGGAGGATGGCAAAGAGCTAAGTACTGTCGAAGAAAAATGGGAAAGTATCAAGAAAGGGTTGTCCAAAACCGCAAAAGACATTATTGGAAGCGTTAACGCTAAAAGGACTAGGAAACCATGGATTACGGATGAGATGATTACAAAGATGGATGAGCAGAGAAAATGGAAGAATGTCAATACAGAGTTAGGCAAAATGAAGTACAAAGAATAAAACAATAAATTGAGGCGGGCAACAAATAAAGCAAATGAAGCATGGTGGAAGACACAGTGCCAGGATATGGAAAGTCTGCAGAGGAAGGGTGAAATCGGTGCGCTGTACAGCAAAGTTAAATCTTTATCGGGAAGTACGAAAGGGACATCTATGCTAACAGTTAGAGATAAGGTGGGTAAAGTAATAGTTGACACAGGAAAGCTCTAAGAGAGATGGAAGGAGTATATAGAAGAACTGTATAGTAAAGAACTTTGACCAACAAAGTTAGACATTGAAAAAGAATAAGATGTAGAGGAAAATAGCTTAGGACCAGGCATACTAGACGATGAGATAGAAAGGGCATTAAGGGAGATGGAACTAAATAAGGCCGTAGGGGTAGATAAGATTCCCGCGGTACTATTGAAATGTTTAGGAAAATGTGGGAGGAAAAGGCTATTTGGCTAAATGGACTACAGGACAATAAGTTTGATATCCCACGCAGAAAAAGTTGTTCTTAGGATAATAAACAAAAGGTTAGAGAGTAGGGCAAATTATTATTCAGGGGATGATCAGTTTGGGTTTAGAAAGGGCAGATGTACGCGTGATGCCATTGCAGTAATGAGATTATTAAACGAGAGGAATATGGAAGACAACCAGGAGGTATTTGCATGTTTCTTAGATTTCGAAAAAGCGTTTGATAGAGTGATTTGGGAAAAACTAATGGGTATATTGAAGAATTTAGGAATAGATTGGAGGGAAAGGAGGCTAATCTGCAACCTGTACATGTCTCAGACTGCTCGGGAACAAGTGGGGAACGGGGAGTCCAGTTGGGCAGTGTTAGGAAGAGGTGTAAGGCAGGGTTGCCCACTATCACCATTGCTGTTCAACCTGTATGCAGAGGAAATGATTTAAGAGGCATGGGAAGAACTGGAGGTAGGAATGAAAGTGGGAGGGGAATTCGTGAAATCAGTTAGGTTTGCTGATGACCAAGCTTTAGTTTGTCAGTCAGCCAAGGGACTGCAAGCATTGCTTAGTGAATTGTAAATTCAATGCGACAGGTATGGGATGAGAATCAATATTAATAAAACAAAGGTTATGCGATTTTCTAGAAAGAAAAAGGCTTTAGCTATATACTAAAATACGAGGGCAAAAACTAGAGCAGGCAGAACAGTTTACGTATCTCGGTAGTGTTTTGAACCAACACGCTCAAAGTAGTACGGACGTAAGGAGAAGAATTGCGCTAGGCAAAGAGGCTTTCATAAGGAGGAGGGAGTTGATGACAGGGACGTTGAGTAAGGATGTTAAGAAAAGACTCGTAAAAACTTTGATATGGAGCGTAGCTATGTACGGCACGGAAACGTGGTAATTGAAGTAGGAGGATAGACGTAGACTGGAGGCTTTTGAAATGTTGGTTTGGAGAAGAATGGACAAGGTGGAATGGACGGAAAGGAAAACAAAAGAGGAAGTACTGGGTATGGTAGGCGAAGAGAGGGGTTTGCTGGGAGAAATCCTATAAAGGCAGGAAAAGTGGATGAAGGGGGTATTGACCGGCAGTGGGATGTTGAAGACTGTAATTGAGGGGAGAATATTAGGCAAATGAGGAAAGGGAAAGAACAGGATAGGGATGTTGGACGGGATGAAGGGAGGAAGAAAGTACTCGGAGCTGAAGAGGGACCTGATGTAGGGTAGGATGTTGTGTTTTGCTAGGAGTCACAAAATATTTAATTAGTAATTATGTACATCCAAAAACCTACCTTAACTGGTAGATTACCAAATAATAATAAATAAATAGTCCCTAAAATACATCATAACTACCTGGTAGTAGTAGTTTTGAGGGGAGGCGACCGACAGCTAAGGTCATTTGCGCCATAGGGGATGGATAGGAAAGGATGAAGGGTGGAGAGAAACCCGGCGTCGGCATTAGCCTACTCTTTACGAAAGGCGCCAAGGGGTCCGCAGTTTAACGTCCCATCCGACGGACGGCGTACTTACTCAAAGTGCCCTCCACAAAGCACATCTAGTAGGGATCGAGATACCTCTGAAAAATATTCAACACCGCCGGGATTTGAACCCGCGCCCTCATGGTGGGAAGCCAGTACGTTAGCCCCCGCACCATCTCGATCCCCTAACTACCTGGTGATGCTCACAATTACACATAGGGAAAAATTAACAGGTTGAAAAACAAAGACACTTGCCTGCAGCTCAAAACCCAGTTTTTCTTTATATTTCATGGAAAATCAACCCTTTACCACATTTATAAATTTTTGAACATATTTTTATCAATGAATGCCTTTATTTTCATGCTATGCACAAAAATTATTTTACATTTAACTACAAAAATCAATTTCCTCATCACTGTTTCTTTGGTTTTAGTTTTAATTAGTTCATCAGTTGATTCTTTGGTATCTTAGGTATAAAAAAACTGCAGAAGCCTTTAGTATTTTTTCGCAAAAAAACTTATTTACAAAGTAACAACTATCATTACACCAGAGCAGGTTTTGCTCTGAACTTGTAATGGGCATATACACTACAGAATGAGTATTACACAGCAATGCTTCAAGCATGCAATAAGGCGTGGGTACATGCAGTGATCTCAAGGGCATCATTGGAGGAGCATACCTTTGAACAAATTTTACTACAATGTTTCTATGCAGGATAACTCCCAGGAATTGGGCACTGGAATTTTGTGGAATGCTTACACCTGCTGCTGCATCTTCTGAGATTGCAGTGAAAACTTTGTTTTCAATAGTGAAATAAATCAGCCTGTAACTGTCTAAATTGGGTTTTAGGAAGTTACGAAGACACCATTCATTGACAATCTGAGCTACTTCAACTGCTCTTTCTGCCAAACTGTCCACTGAGGAGGCTGGCATAATTATATTTGTATCCTTGGCACACACTAATGGGTCTATTCCCTTAATGGAATTAAGCTTAACTGGAAGATCATTAATATAAATTAAAAATATAGATATATATAAAGATATGATTCAATCCATTTGTAGGACGTGCCTCTTATACCGTAACATTTCAGTTTATACAAAAGTAGCTGATGATTGATGCAGTCAAAAGCTTTAGTGACATAAAAAAATAACACTTAAGTTTCAGTTCTATCATCCAATCCTATAAGTATTTGATTGACCTTGTAATATTTGTCTGTTGTAGCGGACCTTGTTTTTCTAAATCCATGTTGAGATGTTGAGAATCGGTTATGTGTTTCAAGATATTATACGATGATAGAAAACTATTTCAAATATTTTCCATAACTGGTTCAACAGGGATATATAAGAATTCATGGCCATTTTGCAACCTTTGCCTTCATATATTGGCACTATTTGGGCTGTTTTCAGCGGGCTCGGGAAAGTTCCAATTTTTTGGGATTCATTAATTAAGAATAACAGCTGAACTTTCATTGTATTAAATGACCTTTTTACGACTATCCCTGAGATGTCATCTAACCCAGGACTAAAGGAGAACGACTAGGAATCCTCAAAGAGAGAGCATTCTTTGGTAGATTTTCCCACGATCGGCAATTTATGGCGTCTAGGTTTGTGGCTCAGCATAACAAATCCACCTTTCCCCTCTGCAGAAAGTTCTTTTACGCCACTTTCATCACATTTTATGTCAGAAATACGAGGTAGCACAGGGTAGTGATTGAGGGAGTGGTAACAGGCACATTTGTTGAGATCGGCATCTGTTACGCTTTCACGTTGTCACTGCTAAGTGTAGACCGACCGGAGGTCAATTTATCAGAAGCAAAAGTCATTGAATCTTTCTCAGGGTTGACTTTAACAATTTCAGCAAATGACAAACCCTAAGAAATATTGTTAGCCTTTTTCTTTGCGAGTGAATATTTTAAAATTATCATTTCCTCTTTGAGCACACCGATATCTGATGCCAGGTCAGACAGATAGCGCAAGCTGATTAGAACGTCAAGAAAAAAGTTTCCAAAAAATATCTCTGCACTCAAATACGGCTTTCAAAAAGGGATCATTCAGATTAGTGCATTTAGAATGAAAAAAGCATGGACATAATTTGCAATTGATAACTTTATCTGTAGAATTAAAGGAAACATCAAAGGAGCCATACTGGCTTGCAAAATTACTGGTTGATTGATAAAAGTTCAGTATACTGAATTATAGAAGAGCATCACTCCTTATAACGCAAAAATAATTTCCTACCTAGTGGCTTAAATAGAATACAGCAAAACGTGAACTTTAATGCTAAATGGCAGATCAGTCATGAATTAGAAAATCCAAACCTGTATAATCCAATATGCCTCTGGAGTAAAAGTTTGAATTTCATCATGCCTCTGCACACAGAAGCCGAGGGTTGGCGTTTGGCAAGGACCGTAGGAGATTAATGAGGCATCCAAATCCCCATACTTTCCCTGAAAATGTAAAATAATTAGCAGAGGTTAGTCTTTAAAATTAGAAAAGAGCAATACATTGCCAGAAAAGAAGATAGCCATCAAAAGTGAGGAATCGCAAGGAATAACTTCTAACAGGGTGGCAAAGGGCAGCTTTCCGGGAAATAATCCATAAAAATAGCTTGCAGCAATGAAATGAGAAAGTATGAGATGGCAGCAATGAAGATACTGACGTTTGATGGAGGAGACTCTCTTAACTGGGGAAAAATGCAGCCTTGTTTTACTCAAAAAAGAAAAAGTGCGAGCAGGTTGTTCAAAGGGCAAAAGGGACAACACACAAGGAAGATTGGGGTGAAGCAGATTTGAAGGGCATGAATTACATTAACAGTGAAATAGCAATTAGACAACTGGAATTTGTGAATGATTTAGAAACCGCATATTATGTCGTGACATAGTTCAACAAATGGCATTTGAAACAGTCGACAACATTTCAAATAGTGGTTACGAATGGATGGGTTAGAAAATCTGAACTGAAAGACTATTATGATATGGACTTATTTTTTTGTGATTTTGAGAAAGTTAAAAGTAAGCCCATAGCCTGAGGAGCAAAAAATTCAGAAAAGAAAAAATAAATTATAAGTCAAGGACTTTACCAAAATCATACAGCCAGATTATTGATTTAGTTTATGTATTGAAAGATTATGGACGAGCAAAAGAATAATAAGAGCAAGACTACGATGCACGACTTGAATGAGGAAGAAGAAGCTTCAATGCATTTTATATTAGTATCTACGACTATGAAGTTAACTTCATGACAAAAGACTAAAAGAATTGAATATTTAGCAAGAAGCTATAGACTAGAAAATACAATGTGTTATTCCAAACAAATAAGAGTTAAACTGGAAATTAGAACCAGCTCATGGCATAATGTTAAGTATCAGAACTTGAATGGAAAACTTTTATGCATAAGTTCGGGAACAAAATCTAAAATAAGTTTTAAATTACTTTAGTAGATTTCAACATAGTTCTTTTGAAACTCATTTCAAATATGCCCTGTGGGTAACAAGTACATATTTATATTGAGCAAACAATTTGAAAGTGACTCATTAGTGGCAATGGAGATGCTCTGGCTTGTTTTGTGGATGCCAGTTGGGCAAGAGATATTGCAACAAGCGAAAATCAGCATCGGGCTATGCCGTGAGATTGTTTGGAGATGGAATATTTTGAGTCAAATGAACAAAGCCGTGAAAGCAAATCTTCCACACTTGCCGAGCACAACTCCATGGATAGGAATTGTGTGGTCATCAGGTACCCAGGAGTGCCACCATTGCTATCACTAAAATGTTTAAAAATATTTATTTTATTTATTTATTTTATTTATTCAGTATAAGTCCGAAAACAGTGCATTCTGGCCTTTACATCGAACTATTAACAACGATAACAATGATCACATTTACAAACACCCAAGCCCTAGATGGAGGGAAACTCACCCAGGCGGGAATCGAACCCGTGACCCTTGGAATGGCAGACGAGGACGTTACCCCGCCGCCACCGGGGTCTGCATAAACATTATTTATAATGAAAAGTAAGAGCGATAAAGGCTTCAAGACATCACTATGATTTAACAGTCCGGCACCTGGGGGAGAAGGCTGCAGCAAACATGCTCAAGTTGGATTCCAGATAAAATATTGCAATGCAGCCGGAGTCCGCCCCTACCCCGGTCCCCTCATTCCTTCCATCCAGTTGCCTCTCCCACCCCTCCACAATCGCCTGCATCTTTCTGCCCCTTCTCGCTCACCTCTCATCACATACGCATGCCTCTCCAACAAACCTTTTGGTTTTTGCATACCCCTGCCTCCTGCAAGCCTCTTCCCAACTTGACTGTGTCTGCTTCTGTGATTTTGCCAGTATTCTCAACACCCTCAATCGTACTCTTCCAAAGCATTAACCCAAAAATACTTACAGCATCCATGGCTCTTGCTCAGCCTTCATTTCTGATTTCCCAAGCAGAGAAAAAGATCTCTGTCATCACATCTTGTAAGACAGTCGCCACCATCTTTGACCACAAATTCAGATTCATCCCTCACCACAGAGAAATTACGTCTACAGCCATGTCCATTACGAGGAATCACCACATATTAACCGACCCAACACCTCAACACACTCTGCTCGACTCATCCCTGCTCACTTTCACCCCCCACGCCAGAAACACTGTGGTGGCCTCGCACCTTGTCCACCCCAATTCATGTCACTTCAATTTTGTTATTCCATTACTCCAATTTTTCTACTTTGACATATTCATGTTACACGATTGCATTCACAACATGAACAAACTGAAGGCAGCATTTTAAACTGCCAATTAAGTGAGGGTGAATTCTTTATTGAAATGTTTTTTCTGCATAATGAAAAGAATTAACCAAGTGAGCCAAAAGTACACCAGGTTGAACAATTCGCCCAAAAACAATTTATCACAAAAATGGCAGACAATAAAACAAGTTTTCACCACAAACCTGAAAGAACCTTGTTTGAAATCTTGTGAAAGCACAACCGATGCGAAGGTCCAGCTCCTGTCTGGCGTCAACGCTCTTCGCTTCATTCTCATTTGGCTTCACCAGACTCGCCATGGCTGCTTTGATGTCCTTCTCCGTTATGGCCGAAAATTTGGCTCTGAACACAGCCTAAAAGGTGATTCAACACACAGTTCACAGTGGATATCCCCACCCTTTCACACACGAATGCTACCGTTGCTCACAGTCAACACGTCTCACCCTTATCTTAGAGCTGCTTAGCACTAGGGGCAGCTAGAGCGCACTGAATGGATTCCTATCACCCCAAGTGACAGGTTGCATTTGCATTTGAATATGAGTTGCCATTCATTGCAAATGGCAAGTCATTTTCAAATTTTAAATGCATGCTCAGTTAGAATTAAAGCATGCAGAATAGTCCACACACACACACAAGAAGAATAGAAGTTTACTGCTGCAATCGAGTAGAAATAATTGCTCATATTTTTACAAGTAATCAGGGAGATGCCATGATCAGTATCATGGATCAACCAATACACAAATATTATAGGTTAGGCAAAAACAAACAATGGATTGGTTAATTGAGCCATACCTTAAGAATAATAACGTTTAATCTTGTAGAATGACTCGAAGGAAATATGTCTGACCATTTTAATGAGCCGAACCATATGAATAAATACAGAGGAATTACATTGTACGATTGAATCTCCGATCACCTGCTTTGCATTCATATATAATAACACAGCCTGTTTTGTAGCTTAAATCAAACTTAAGAGCTCTGTAAAGTATGCTTACCTCAAGATTGTAAACATCCCTTCGCATGCTACCTTGGACAGCATTCATGACTTCAAAACAAATGTTTTCTCCTTCCTTATCACAATCAAGCCATAGAATGAGATAGTCACAACCTTTCGCCTCCTGGGCAAGAAATGCAGGCATCTTAAGCTTTGGTGTAGCTTCTTTCTTCTCTGTTGGACAGGAAAATAACTCGACCTTTGAAACGTACAACTGTGGTTAGCAGTAGTATAGGATCTGACAAATAGATATAATTATCAGTATTCAAGTTAAGCTTATGCAGCCCACAAGATAAATACTCCACTATATTTGACAAAGACACTCACTTCAGTACCTATATTGGACGGTCACCACACTCCCTAAAGATTTCTACATGAGATTAAATTTCCAATGGAGTATTGCAGTACCTTATTTACTAATATATTTTATATATAAGTTACACACACATTGAGAATGCTTAGAAAATGATTAATTAGGCAGCGTATATTCACAAAGAAAATTTTAAAGAAAAAGAAATTAACTCACCAGGTCTCATTATAAGAACATTAATTTATAAACTATTAAATACGTATAATTAGAATTCTTAGTTCATATAAACAATTATTAGACGAATAGAATAAATTAAATTAACCGGATACTACAAGGCAATGAGTGAATTTAAGAAATGCATTATGAAACCTTCCATTACACATTAAATGAAAGATTTCTTGTAAAAGCAATGCAAAATTTCCCCACTCACAGGATCGACTCTGTCCCAATTGTTGAATTTTCCAATGAAATCTAAACTCATCACGTGTCCACAAACAGATGTCATTTTGAACTGAACTGGCTCTCCACGAAATGATCCGCTCCATTCATGAATAGAGCAGGATTGATTGAAGCCTATAATAAACGAACGTTTAGTTTGATCACAGTAACCATCATGGATGTTGGTTTGGCGATTAAAAACAAAGAATAACCCAATATAAATATCATGCTGCATCAATATCACCTTTGCGAGTATGACATTTGTTGTTACTCAAAATATTGGCCAATGAAGCCGCTAAAGACGGCTTCTCAGCCACCATTAATGCCACTTTCATTCTGGCAAGACTTGTCTCACAATGCTACGATATTACTAGCAATTCCATTGAATTAAAATAACACCTTTTCAAAGGTGCTGTAAACGGGGTAACACGCACACTTGCACTCACTTGTTTCATATTATGATACGCGGTACCTGCTACCTGGCGGTAAACTTTGGAAACTAGACGCGAATTACGCGCCGAGTTATTTATGAATGTGTTTAAAAGAGGGCAAAGCAGTAATCGTCGCACTTTTTCCAATTTTAACTTCCACTTCTCTGAAAATGCCATCGCAATCTACGAGCTTGAGTGAAGGTCGTATCTCAGAGCGTTTCTACCGCACATCGAATTCTAATTTTTTCACGAATTCTTATCTTTCGCAGAGGAATGCAGCGCCCCGGCGAGAGATGGAGTTGGCATCCAACGGATTCTGCCAACCCTTCCGCTTTGGCGGACGCTCCGAAGTATGGGCGCAACGTCCTCGGCTAAAACTCAACACCACAGAGGAGAAAAAATGACGATAAAAAGGATGAGGAGAAAGGTTGATGGCACTTTCGTGGGGTAGCCTGTCGAGATAAGTGAAAGGATAATCCAGAAATGAGGGCAAATTAAGATCTAAAAATTTTTTCCCACCCATCTAAGTTGATTCAGTATTTTATTCGATTCGTGATCGTTTGGATATCGGTTATCCTGTCATCAAGCAAAGATATTTGAGCGAATTGAGATAGGGTTATCACGAAGTCGTCTAAATTGAGAAAGAGGGAAGTGGGGAGGAGTATCTGCCGACGATCGATGACGTTATGAGGGGGCGATGGTGACGTCGAGGAGAAGTTGTACGCCGGGAAAATGGGTTTCAGCGGCGTCGGTTCGAACGGTCCAGCGGCGCACCCCCTCCAGTCCATGCACTCTCCTCCCACGGAGTCCGTCCTCCCCACGCCCTTACAATCCTTATCCCGATCCACTTCTGCCCTTTTCACCCATTCCTTCCCACGGCGACCCCCCCCCCCCCCACGGCCTCCCAACTCCGGCGCTTTCTCTCTCCTCTCTCAGACTCCACAAATGCAAACGCGCGTAACACCGCATCGGCCGGCAGGTAGCTCCGCGATCGCGCGCGCACTCCCCTTCCTCCCTCCCTCCTCAACAGGCAGCAGCAGCAGGAGAGAGAGAGAGAGAGGCAAGAGAGAGGGAGAGAGGAAGAGGCATCGGGTCAGTCGCGAGTCAGCTTGCGTCGGGGCCGCCCGTCCGTGAGAGAGAGAGTGAGAGACCTGTTTTCTCTCCTCCCTCGCTACGCCCCCCCCACCCACCCTTCTCTCTCCCCCCAGTGCATCTGTATTCTCCCTAAGTGTGTCCTCCCCGACGAACATTCCCTCGGCAACCCATTGTCGCTGTTTGCAAAGTGCGTGATTGTTGTGTGTGTGTGTGCGCGCGCGTGTTTGCCAATGCGACCCGGTCGCCCGCACTTGTTTTCCCCTCCGCCACATCTCTTTTTTGCTCTCCTCTGACGAACGGGAGCTACAGAGATTTTACCCGTCTGTTGGTCTCGACTGCCTCCCCCCCCTCTCCTCACCGTGTCCGTCCGCGGATGGACGAAAGGGCGAAGAGAAGGAGGTCTGCGGGCCGCCCGTGTGTCGCGGCCACAATACACATCGTACACATTCTCTCCTCCGCGATCCGAACCCCGCCCCCTCCCCCCCTACTCTCATTTCCCCTCCTCCCCCTCCCTCCCCTTCCTTCAACTCCTCCTCTTCTTAATCTGGTTGGCAAGAGAAGAGAAAGTGCTTCGAGCCTTTTACTGGAGCTCCCCCCCCCCTCCCTCTGCATTCGGCGCGGCTTGCGCTCGCTCGCCTGCCGTCAGGGAAACCGTGATTTCTAGGCCGAGAGCGGAGGGAAAGGTTTTTCGGCTTTATCGTTTTCGCCGCCCACCGCATTCGAACAACGCACACCACTCATCCATCCATCCTCCACTCAAACACACACCGCGGCGCACACGCGGGCTCCACTCCGCGGACGGCATTCCTCTGCCCCCCTTTGACCGCCCCGGTGGTATTGAGTATTCGGAATAATCTCGAGGACCCCCGTCGCTCCACGCACTCGGAGTAGTTCCGAATCCCGGGCACTCCACAAACAGTTCGTTTTCCACGTGCGCGCGGCACGTCCTGGAATTCCGTCCCCCGTCCTAACCGGGCGGCGCCTCATCTTCCCGGAGTGCTCGTCTGCGGCTTCGGTTTCATCGGAGAGGCATAAAAGAATGTGAAATACATCTGTCGATTCCCGTCGGATCCCCCTCCCTAACTTTCCCCTGGAGTGTCCGTCAATTAAGGAGTTTTTGTCGCTATTAATTCAACCTCCCACGTCGAGGCAAGTGAGAGGAGTGCTGCGCCGGATTAACGGTTTCTCCGATCGAATAACGCGTGGAGTTGGTTACCTCCCCCTTCTGGAGCCTCTCGACCGGCCCTCGTCGCCATGAGGAGGAAGAGGAGGGGACGGTCCTCGGGCCCCTGCGAAGACCGCGGCCTCCGCCCGGGGGCCCTGGCGCTCCTCTTGGCCGCGGCCCTCGCGTGTTCCGCGGCCGGCGGCGCTTCTGCCGCGGAGTCCGTCGGCGGCGGGGGCCCGCTTACCTGCCCCTCGCCGTGCCGCTGTCGCCCGGAAGCGAGGGAGGCGAGCTGCAGGGGAGCCAACCTTGCTCACGTCCCGGCCGAATGGTCCGACCAGCTGAGGGCTTTCGCTAAACTGTGAGTGAACGCCCACCCACCGACCGAAAATAACCACAGAGGGTTCTCCCCTCTTATTAAAGCCATGCCCAAAACGGGCTCATTCGAAATGAACGATTTTAGGCGATTAACTGTGGAGATGAAGGCAGGAAGAATGTGTGCGCGATTTAAGAAGGGTTAATTGTGGTGAGGACTGCATTGGAGTGCGCCTCGTCAGACGACACTGAGAAAGGGAGGGGTTTCAAGGGTCAATCCAAAATCTACTTTCAAAGATGCCCGCGAATCGAATCCGGGGCCTCCGATCATAAGACAACCAAATAGTAATGAACTTGGGGGAATCTCTGAGTGATATGACGATAAGAATTAAGCTTTGAAAATCTCCACAAACAGGTTTTTTCAATGCAACTCTAAGGGTCTATTACGGGATCATTGGGTACGTATGGTAAAGTGCAGTGAAACGCCATAACAAGCGAACCAATCGTGTTACATTAATAAGTGCGTTTTTGGAATTTTACAAAGTTTAATTCTTTTCACTAAGGAGCCCATATGTTGACTCAATCTTCTAAATAGAAGCTGTTAAAATCTGTTACTTGTTTCCCATGTATTCTCGGAGATTCGGTCAGACAAAATGTTCGTAACAGAAAACTTCTTTCTTTATTATGATCACTTAGAATCCTCCTCCAAGCCACCGCCCGCTAGGGTTTCGTGGCATGTGGGGGTTGCCGAAAAACTTGAGGCGTTTAGTTTTGGTCTCGGAATATTGGTAATCATGCGGCTACATTTATGTTAATTTTGAAATAGATTTTGCCCTCACACCTGTTTGAGTGCGGGGGCAACCGACTTGGGGCCAGGATAGTAACTGATGTAATCTTATCGAGACAAATGTTGTTTACACTTTTACCTTAAACCATTACACGTTATTTTGCAAATAAATAGATTTACGTGTAATTGAATTGCAGCCAGGGCACATAAATAAACAAGTGATTCTTCGGCATCAAGTTCAGCGGCTCCATTCCCAGCGGCAAACTTACCTCGCGTGACACCGTTGCTGAGGAAACATTTTCAAATGTTTTAGTAAAGTAATTATTCTCATGATGTCAAGAGTGTGCGCTAATAAAATTATATTTGAACAACTGAGCTATCTTTGACATGAGTGACATTAATTACTCGACTCGATAAGATTCTAGTCAAGACGTTTCTTGCTGCTATCTACAGCTTTCAATGACATTTCATCACCTTAGGAGCACCTTTAATTGAAATCAAGAGGTAGGACAACGAATATCTAAAGAATGAGCACTAAGCACACTTCCCTTCTTGGCAAACGTCCGCTAATCACCGGAGCATTTTACGAAGGAAAATTTTTAAGACATGGTTAGAGGCGTAACTTTGCAGAGCTGCTTCATATTTATGTAAACCTAAACCCTTTGTATTTCCGCATGGACTGATTTCCCGCGTCTTTGATTTCGTGTTGGTGAAAAATCACGATGAATCCTAAAGATGTGTCGCCACTTCGGGTTCTAGACTGTGCAATATGGGAATATTATAATTTGGAACTGTCACCTCTGCTCTTCCGCTTCCCGCGGCCGCGATGTGTGATCGAAGACGAAGCGGAGGGCGCGTGGCAGGGGGTGACCGCCCCTCTGCTTCGAGGGGAAGGAAAAGCTGTCGGCTCGAGCGGTTGTTATGTACACACACGCGGTGCGTGCCTGCACTTCATAATAATTTCCCGATGTGGTTTAGTGGTTGGGGGTCGCTCGTCGCCCCCCTCGTCAGCCTCCTTAGAGATGTCGACGGAAGGAGGAGTGGCTGAGCACCACGGCGCGGGAAGGGAGATTCGACTCTGGCGGGGAGTGATGGAGAGGTGGGGGAGGGAGGGAAGGTGGCCAATTGTTTCCAAAGTATTTTGGTGAAATTTTTGACACTATTGTATATTAATTTTTCGTACTGTGTTTTAGGCATGATCGCATATTAAGTAAGTCACGAGTACCATATTTATGGCGTTTACCCTGAAAATTGTTAGTTTAAGAAACCTCTATTGAATGCAATGTCGAGTCTTCTTTTAAAGAAACAAAGAAAAACTAGTTATCCTCTTTTTTTCGATTTTGCATGATATTTTCACTCAGGAAGACCTGAAAAAAAACTACCGGAAAATGAGGGAGTGTCGGGCACGGAGGAGGGACGAGAGTGAGGGTTGTTGGGGAAGGGGGCAGGGCAGGTGGATGCAGGAATGAGAGGCTGCTGGATACAGGAAATACAGAGAGGCGTTGAATGGAGGGTTGAGCACCAATGCAGATACGGAATATTGGGCGGGTAAGGCAGAGGAAGGGATAACGGCAAGACATTATTGAATTGGGGGAGGCAGAAAGAATGCAGGGCTAAAAAACGAGCTATCTGGAAATATAATTTGGGTTTTAAGGATATTTAGTGCCGTGAATGGTGTCGGTGGTGTCACTGATGGACGTCCATTTCTCCCCGTGAATTCCACGCTCGCGAATCCGCGGCTCCTGAATGAGCGGGCGCGGTGAATGGGAGTGAGGGTGTGGAATGAAACGGACCTCGCGCGGCACCTTCCGCCTCGGTGATCATCCCCTCAAAGGGCCCCCGCAGAGACACCCGAGGAACGGGAGAAACGTAATTACGAAACGAGGCGCGACCACCAAAAGAGTCCTCCCCTCGCGAAAAGTGGCATTGCGGGTCAAGCCGTTTGATTGGCGCCCCCCGCGCCTCGCTTTCGAACGTCGCTCTTTCTTTCCGGTTCGCTGCGAATTATTTTCGACCCGGCTCCGTCCCCGGGCCCTCTGCCGATGGGTGGCGCGCCGAAGGGAAGCCCCCGCGGCCACTCCATTCAATTTTGCCGTGGTGCACGGGACGAGGACCCTCCCTCTCGCCCTGAGTTGACTCCGATGGTGCTCGGGACTCGTGGTCTCCCTCCCGCCCCGATCGCCTCCACAAACGTCGCACATTGGATTGTGCGGAAAGCACCGATTATCAGGGAAACTACAGGGGTCCGTTTCTCAAAGCAACAAGTCATTATTTAACTCTGCTCGGAGATTACTCGTTGAGGATCTTCTGCTGTAAGTATTTATCGCCAAAACGTATCATGAGTTTCAAGAAATGTGTCATTAAGGATGCTGCATATTCAATGGATGCATTGTTTTCAGAGGACTCGTGAAGTCACGTGTAGCTTTCGAAAACGGGCCCGAGATATCAGGTGCTTTGTTTGATATAGATTTCGTATAAAAAATTGAATGTTTCTCGAAATAAAGAGCACAGTGTATTCATCCAATGGAGTTTATTGAGACGACTTCCAACGCTTAATCGTCATCATCATTAGCAAAAAATAATATCATGAAATATCCCTCACCAGAGTCACTCCACCGTGTGTCGAAAACGTTGATACGAGAAATCTAATTTTTCTTCCCAACTTTGATTTTTTCTGATCGAAAATGGCTACACAGGAAAAAAATAGTTGGTATGTGGATGCGGCAGCGCTAATTGTTTTTCTCTGTCTGTCCCCGGGTGCTGTATTCTACAAATGGGGTCATGGCATTCAATACCAATTATTATTAAGAGTGGTCCACCGGTCAAGGTAGGGTTTTGAAGGTTTCAGCAACTAAGCACAGCAACACTTCTAAGTCACACCTAACACGACAAGACTAAGACCATGCATCACTGTGAAATTCACTCCATCATGATAACATTCTTTTCGCCCCCCTACATTCCACCTACGTGGCTCTCCTCCGGCCAACTCACCTGCAAAGCATTATCCCCTCCGTGCTCACTCTTCTACATTCCCCGCATTCATTCTTCCGCCTTCCTCTTCCCCACGCACATCTTCGACGTCCGCCGTGGACTTCGCCCGGCCTTATAACTCTCGTTTGCCCCGCTTTACTTTCTTCTTTTGTTCTTTTGGCGTGTGAACAGATCGATCCGATGCTGGGGGGTAAACTCGATGCTAATCATGCCATATAAGGCATGTTACTTCAAAATTAAGCGTCGCTTAAGTGTCGGTTACCTATAGCTATGCTAAATAGTTCAATTGAAGAAAATATTTTTTACGCTAGCCTACATTTTGACACTGTGGCATATAAATTTACAATACTTCTCTGCCCATGCGAGGCGTGCGTAACGCGTGCCAATAAAATAAGGGGTTACATGAAATGACAGCCGCTCACTCGGGGGCTGATAAGTGCACCCCATCGTTCCCTTGACTCCTTCCCTCCTCTTGATCCCCGGTGGTCGTCCCCACACATTTTCAGCCAGTCACTTCTGCAGTTGACCTTTCTAATTCTATTTTCATGATCTCTCCTTTGACGAGACTACTAATAAATTTTAGCCTTATTTCAAAAGAGCCCAGCTTCCAATTCACGCGTGAGAATTAATCTGTAATTAAACTTTCGCTCCGCGAGTGACTGCCGACCAAGTCCCCGTCGCTCGTGGGGCAACTGGAGGCACGAGACCAAGTCATCCCTGGAAATGGTTTGGTGGACGTTTCCTCGGCTCCGGATGTGCTCACCTCCTCGCTTTCTTCACGGACACCACCGACTACGGACAATATTACCGATGGAAGACGTTTCTTTACGAGTTCTGAGGTCAGAAGTTAATTTTATGATTGCCCAAGGAGGCTCTTTAATGAGTACAACAACCAGAGACATAAAAACATACATCATGCATACACAGATAATTGATTTTATTATTCTAACTTTGTTCTATTTTTTATTATTATTAATAATCGCTTACTTTTTGTTTTTTTAAATACTTCGAACTCTTTTTTCCTCTGTGCAATGCTCACCTGATAAATACTTTCCAATGGCGCAAATTATCACCAAGAATAATAACAGCGGACGGCGGAAGGCGGACCTGCCCCATGGGGGCGGGCGGAGGCGTCCCCGGGGGGGTCCATCGCCCGCACCCCCGTCGCCTCCTCATCCGCCCCCTTTCTAGCGCCGTCGCAGATTCGGGAGGCGTAGTTTCCGTGGGAAAACAAATAGGTGTGTGTGGGAGCGGGGGGGTGGGGCGCGGGAGAGAGGCGCGCATGGCGTGCGAGAGCGCTCAATCGCTCGCGCCCATAGAGCGGCCCGCCGTCGGCGGCGGGGGGAGGTGGTCCGCCGCCTCGTTCAAAATCACGGCCTCTGACGCAACGCGATTTCGCGCGGATATAGGGCAGGGCTCGGGAGGCAAGCAGGGAAAAGCGAGAGACGGAGCGGTGACGTCACACTCCCCCTCCCCCCCAACCCTCCCGAGTCCCACATGCCACTGCCATTCACGGACCACCTCTCACTCTCGCGCACGCGTGACACGGCGCCGGTGCGGCCCTTCGTGCTTCCCCCCCCTTCAACCCTCCATCCCCCACTCCTCACTCACACACACTTAGGCCGAGTGGTTGCGTACTCGTCGCGGGCGGTCGCCAGCGTCCGGCGTCCCAAAAGGAGCGTGGTCATTGAACAGCCGTCGATATCAAAGGAGCAATGCGATGCGTACGGGTTGATGGCCAAGAACGAGTCTCGGAAACGCGGCGTTTGAGATGAAGGGAGGAGTGGAGTCGCGGGTGCGGAGGAGAAGCGAGTGAGTGTTGGGACGGGTGGGATGAGTGGGCGGGGGGAGGGCCGGCCGGGTTGGAGTGCTGGAGGCAGGCGTGGGGTGGGACAGCGGGGTTGGGACGAGAGAAGATCGCCTCTTCGACGCGGGGAGGGGGCGGGTGGACGAGGAGATAGTGTAGGGCCGGCAAGCTCTCGCGATTAGCAGTGCAGAATAGTCCTCTAGGACCCCCCCCCCCCATGACCTATATCCCACATAGATAGATTACATGTAAGATATGTTTACTTTCTGTGTTAATGCAAGTTCATAGTCATTTGCATGTAATGCATGCATATGGTGGAAGCATGAGACAGGATTTGAAATTTAGTTATTGAAGCAATCACTTTAAAAGCTTTAATCATGGTGCTTACACTTTGTAATTTTTATTTTTTCGTCTTTTTACGCTCAAGCTTGTTATGATGGAACAATTGGACTGCATGATGTCATGCGCTTAGGAGACTTTCGCTAATAAACGAGCGATCCGTCTATCCTGTATCTCGAAGACTTCACCTTTGGCCTCTCAGGCGAGAGTTGAGGGGTACGCGCGAGGGTCGACTCGCGCCCCGATCGATTCCTATCGAATCAAATGCGAGGCCTATCAGTTCTTCGAGCCGCAGTCTTTCTTCGGTTAAGTAGGCAAAGAGCAAGGGCTAGGCATGGGGAAGGGTGTCAAAGTTGTTTGTCGGGGGAAATGCGAAGAAAGTAGGATAAGAAAGGAGCAGCGGGGAATGGCGTGGGGTGCCGAGGACTGCTTCGGAGAGGCGAGGGGCGACCGAGGAATGGGGGAGAGCATCCACTAATGTGGAAATTGTGGGAGGCAGAAAGGGCATGCTTGGAGGCAAGGAATTATTTTCTGTATTATGCGATATAGAGTTCGCATTGTATTTCAGGCGGGGTTTAGAATTACAAATGCAGTGTCTTGGTCCGTAGGAAGCGCACCATATCCCATTAGAATCTCTCAGAAAACGTCGGCAAAGACCGTCTTCCCACCGTCCCTACTCATTCACGAACGGCGTAGGAACCAGCGAGGCATCATGTGACGATGGACTGGCACACGGCGTGTATTACGTGAACAAACTCGTACCGCCTGAAACAAAAGCAACGGTGCATTAAGCCCCTCGAGACAGAGAACGGCACAGAAAAACGAAACAGAACGAAACTAATAACAAGCTGACCGGAAGCTGAATAAATGATCCTGCTGCGAAAAAAACAGAAAAGACTCAAGTGTGAGCACTCCAGAGATTTTGATGAAATAGCACCCACGACTGAATTGACTCGAGAAAACAAAGATAAAGGGTCTGAAGATGTGACAAGAATGTTAGGATGACGAACAGCAGATGCACCAAAAGATGTTCGGATGGCCTCGTCATACGCAGGGCAAATACAAATGGGAGGGCCCTTGGAGGGAAAGTGGAGTCCGACGATATTCCCGTGGCACCTGGATCGCACCTTCGCTGTGGATCTCGCCACTCGGGCTAACCCTATCCGCCGCCTATCTTTGCATTCGTTTGAATCAATATCCTCGTATTATTGTCGGCCCTTTGAGGCCCAAAGGCAGCCGAAATCTCGAGGAATCCCTCGTGAATGATCCCCTGTTACGACTTTTATTATACCAGCCAATAATTTGAAAAAATAATTCGGCGCGGATAAACTAACAGTAGCAATTGTAATGGTATCAAAAATTAATAAATAACCATAATCTAAACATACAGGTAAAACCACCATGCGGTTTGGTAGGTGATGGTAGAGGTCACCCAGTATTGAGTGAAATTCATCACATTAGCAGGGTAATAAGGGGGGCCTGTTTCTTTTCCTGTGCCGGTTATGGTTTCCCAGGAAGATCTGGTACCCGAAAAATCACATAGCTTGGGTGAAGCTGAGGGTATTCGGAAAGACTCCCGGGAATCGAAGCCGGTCCCTCTGGTCAGTAGCCCCTGGAATAAGGTGAACCGCCAATATTAAATGAATAAACTAAAATACGAGTATTAAACAATTTTGCGAACAATTTGTTTTATTTTCACAATTCACAGAACTTCGAAAATCATCTTTCTAAATTTATTTTTGGTGAAATGTTTAAGGATCTCTTGGATAACTGCCTTCCCATGGAGCGTCGTGGTCATTGACATTGATGGCAGGGGTGTGCGCGCGTGTGCTGTATTTCTGGTGTCACCGGAGATCGACGGGTGTTTGTCAGGGAAATAAATGACGAAAAGGTCCGTTCACCAGTTTCCTTATTTTCGAGACACCTTTGAATACCTTTAAAAGGCAAACTGCAATGTGGATGTATGGAACGTGATTTGAGTTGTTGATGCGCGCATCATATTTCTTTCTTCATATTTAAAACTTGAATGCATATATCTTTCAAGATGAAATCAATAGGTATTGATTGATTGGACCGGTGGTCACAGCGTGAGGTCAAAGGCGTGGGGGCCATGGGCCGATGCCCTGTTCGCCTAATTGATAATGCGGCTCTGGTGGAGAAGCTTAACTTAATTATAGAGTGCTGGACGAGAGAAAGGTCCACCATTTCGGCTGTTAGTTGGCCCGAAATCAACTTACGATTGGCGGCAATGGCGTGAAGGGAAGAAATGCGTTAGCAACGGGAACGTTTTCAAAGATGAGGAAATGGCAGCGAAAACGAGAAAGCAAGACGGAAAGGAAAGGTGGATTTGACGTGGGATGTAGCGTATCACGAGCTCTGGTTTTCGCATATCAAGGACAGGCTTAGATTGAGGGCTTTTGGGGATTGTGGGAATGCAAAAGGATGGAGGAAATTTCATTCGGTGAGAGTGGGGTCGAAGGAAGAAGTTTGGCGCGTGGCGGGGGAAGAGCGGCGCGGCGATTCAGTGGCGGCAGAGGTGTATCGGGGAGATATTGAGAGGCAACGTTGCAGGGTTGCAATAGGAGAGAGAGAATGAGCGGGGCAGAGGAAGGAAGAGACCGGGCTTTGTGGAAGGCTTGGCGCGCAGAATTTGCGGCAAACCGAAGAAGAAAGTGAGCTAGGGCAAACGGTCTGTAAACTCACCGGTTCGGAGGAAGGCCCCGGCATGTGAAAGTTGTTAAAGGTCGTCCAAAGCTTACCTGTACTAGATATAGTCTCCGCATGATTTTTAGTACTTTATGTTGTTTGTAATTTTACGTTGCATTTTTAAGGACGAAATTTCGCCGGAATATTTCGTCCGATTGGCGTTGGCTCCCGGGCCAAAAAAGGGGAAGGCCACCGTGTGTGAGGACTCGATAGTGAACAGTCAGTTCAATTCCGCACGAAGCTGTAGACCTATTTAGGATGTCCATTGAGAGGAGGGAAAATGATTTCTTGGGGAACAAATGAGGAAGTAGCTGGTATGATGGGCGAGGAGAGGGGTTTGTTGGGAGAAATCCCATGGAGGCAGGAAAAGTGGATGAAGGGGGTGTTGACCGGCAGTGGGATGTTGAAGACTGTATTAGAGGGGTGAATTAAATTAATTAATTAAAGGGGAGGTTAGGCAAACGAGGAAAGGTCAAGGGCAGGATAGGGATGTTGGGCGGGATGAAGGGAGGAAGGAAGTACACGGAGATGAAGGGAGGCTAACCGATGTCCGATGCCAGGTTTTGATTTTGTGAGGAGAGGTGAATAAATGCATCGTCGTTAGTGTGAGTCTATCTACCTCGAACAGTAGACCATCTAATAATTAAAGCGCTTTTCACTAAACTCTTTGAATTCCTCGTGTTATGAAAAAATCATTAAAACGATGTCATATTTATTTCGTGTGAAGTATATGATGGCATCGATGTTTGTGTTGATGTGGGAGTAGTTTGGATAATTTTTCAAAAAACTGATAATTAATGCCAAGAAAATCTGTATATATTTTTGGTTCCTTAACCAACACAGATTTATGCGCTTCTGCAAATAACTTCTGCATGTGTATACAAGGAATTTGTCATTCCACACAGACGAAATCTTTATTTTAAACAGTCACGGTGATAAGTTAAGATTTCAAAATATTTACACTTCCGCTTTACACTCAGCCGCTCATCACCCTTGCTATTGCGTAATTTCTGCGACACGAAGTCTTCAGCCGATGTGATTACGTTTAGCAGAATGAGCGTGGTAGCATCTCTGGTCCAACTCTAAATATTTCTTACCTTTACACTTATTAAATTTGATTCTCTAGCTTTTTCGGTAATCGTTTTTCCAATTCTTGGTAGTTTAACGTACCGTATTACGGTGCTATAAGATTCGATTCATAAATTTGAATGATCCTTCCTATTACAGAACTCAGTTCGACATTCTACGCGATACGATTTTGTCTGATATTATGATTGAAGCAAACAGGTTGTGAAATTATCTGGTATGCCTTCAAAACGCCCGGAGCGGCGAGGGGGTACAGGGGGCATCACTGGGGGGAAGCGGGGTGTCGCTTCAACGGCTTTCTCATCGACCTACCCACCAGCGCCTCCCCTTCCCCTCTCCCCCCGCTGGGCGGGCCTGGCGGTGGCCGGGCGGTGCGTGACACGGGGCGCCAAACTCGCAACTTCGCGGGTGATGACAAGGGTCCGGTGCACTTGCCCGCACCACCGACGCCAAATCACGCACAGTGCCCAGAGAGTCTCGCAGCTTGGAGTTCTCGGAATGGAGGCGTCGGCTGGCTTCGAACTCGGTTCAGCTGTCTATCGCTACCGGCCACCGGCCAATCCATGCCTCCCTCAACCTCCTGCTAGAAATTAGTTCCACGAATGAATTGCGATGCAAATAAGATGAACATTAGATTTTAGGACCACTTTTGGGTTGATGTTGTCGGGCCCTGGGGCGGCAAAGCACACTCAGACCGAACTGAAAAAAATCAATGCGTCGCATATTATCTGATTTGATTTCCATAGTAATGCTTTCATTTGAGTACTAATGTCATAATCAGTACCAATTTAATGGAAAAATCAGTGTTTCAACCTGAAGACATCGTCAGCTTTGAGACGGCGCTTTGAGATGTTGACGCATAACTTACTTACCTGTAAGTTGTCTTGGTCCACTTATGACCCCAAATAGCATTAAAAAATTGTAATAATCCCAAGATTTATATTTAAATAGAACGGAGAGGATATTTTGCCGTAGCTAGATATTTAGCCATTCCATATCTCGTCCGATTACGAATATAGGCAAAGAAGGTGGCTAAAATATATGGCGGAGAACCGAGACTAGTGTTAATTTTTTATATTCAAATTACAAAAATGGTTGACGAAGTTCCGCAATACCAAAGGAAGATGGAGGTAGAAGATATGAGGAGCGGCGTTCCCGGATGACACTCTTCCCTTGAAGTGGCAGCTCGGTGGGTAGAGCTTACGGCTGTACCGAGGGTCCAAGTGTGGGTCATATCCGCGAGCATCCCCTGCCAAACCCTAGTCTAATGTTAATTACGGGCACCAGAACTCTATGAAAAAACGGAAAGAAAAGGTAATTGCCCCGCAAAACAAAGGTGAGTGCCACCCTCATTCGTCAAACTAAACTTAATTAGACTTTTGACTTCGGATTTCTTTAAAAAGTGGTAAGCGAAAATGGCTCATTTGTTACTGTAGATATTTGAGATGTGGATTAAGAATCATTAGAGAAAATTATGTTATCCGTAAGAATGAAATTATTATCGATAAATAAGAATCGCGTGACTTGTTAATTGTAGTCCAATCGATAATTCGTACTTTACTCAATTTCGCAGCCCGTGGTAAAGCGACAACGAATCATTCTTTGAATCTTGTAGTGGTTGTTAATGAAATTGAGCAATTAAAGTTGCTAGAATTCTCATTACGAAGTATATGTGAACTCTGGCAATGAACATTCCAAGTGAGGAAAAAGCTATGGATTTATAAAGCCCGTTAATCTTAGAGGCGGTTGCGAACGGAGAAGATACTATTGTGTGAAGCGAAACGTTGAGATGCATCATCGTTCCCCTGGTGAAGTGCGCCCCTTCGAGTGATTGTGGGTTCACGTGGCACCAAGGGGTCCACAATTTAACGTCCCATCCGAAGGACGGTGTACACACTTAAGGTGCTCTCCCCAAAGCACTTCAAGTAGGGATCGGGATACCACTGCAAAAAATCTGTCGCCTACAGAATTCGAACTCGGGCCCTCTGGGTGGGAAGCCATAAATTAACCACCGCAACAACCTGATCTCCGCAAATCAATTGAGATTCTCAAATCAAATATTGACAGAGCAGTTTTCCCCAACACTGTCGTGACCATTGCCCAACTCGGCGTCTCAAATAATTTTGTATCCCATCTACGAGGGTCATCCGGAAAGTAGTACCCGTTCGTGCCGCATGAAGTGCTGACGACGCGAGTAGCCGCTGGACGAGGTCAGATAGATTCAGTGGCTTGTCTGCCTTCTCTGAGCCAAGTTGCGTGACGCTAGCATTGCCTGTGTTGTTTCTGTGACCAACTGGTGAGCTCAGTTAACGAATTCGTGAGGAACGATCGGCGCGTCACAATTGATGACATCTGTGAGCATTTTCCCAATGTTTCTCGAACAATTGTTCATGAAATTGTTAAACACCATCTGCATTATGCAAAAATTTGTGCAAGATGGGTCCCTCGCGTATCTCAATGAGCTGGCGGCGAAGGACTATGCAGCAGGAATACAGAAACTTGTCACACGTTATGACAAATGCCTTAATTTGCTTGGAGATTATGTTGAGAAGTAGTTTAAAGTATCCTCTTTCAAATAAAATTTTTTATGTTTGTTAATATTTACTTTTGTGTCTTTATTTCACGAACGGGTACTACTTTCCGGATGACCCTCGTAGAATGATGTGTTCTGCCCGAGTATAATGTAAAAAGAAACTTGGGCTTCCCTCAATGGAGAGAGGAGTTTTGAGAGAAACGGAAAAGAGGCACGAAAGCTGGATGCGGAGAAGCCTTATTGGCAGTGGGATGTTGGAGACTGTGGCATATAGAGGGGGGAAAGTTAGGCAAGCGAGGAAGGGGCAGGAATAGGGTATAGGACGCTGGGGAGAATGAAGGAGGGAAGGGAACACATGGAGTCGAAGAGGGACTTGTTGGAGAGTAGGATGGTGGGTTGTGTTTTGTAAGGAGAGGCGAGAGAAATCATTATTTGGTTAGTGTGTCCATCCAAAACCTATAACGGGAAGAGTCCACCCCAGCCGTGATTACCCATAATAATAATAATAATTTTCTCACTGAATATGATGTACCTATGTAAAACTACCATTTTTTACTATTTTACTGATTCCATGTAGAAGAGAGTAGTATTTTCTAATTGCCGCCTAATGGAGCTTAAGCTCTGCATCAGGAAAAATTAGTTCGGGCAATATCGTGGATAAAAGCAAATAAAGCAGTGGACAAATTAGTATAATAATTACACCAAAACAGGTATAAACGAAGAGTTCAAAGTTTTATTTCGTAAAGGCTGATTAAAAAATAGTGACACACAGTGGTATGTTAGAAAAAAGAATGATGGAAGAGATTAATTAGCTGAATAGGGAGGGAAACATAGGGAGAGGGATATTTGTTATGATTTAGGAGTATGGATCGGGAGATGCGAAGAAAGTAAGAAAAGTAGGAGTAGTATTGAGAGCAATTCCTTGAAAGATATGATCGGAGTAAATGTATGTGGCTAGCGGGAACGAGGGAGGAAACGATTTATTTTAAATTAACTCTCGCAAATTTTCTTCGAGGATCCAATTGTGTATTGTGTTCCCTGGGAGCTCATTCAGCGACCGATGCCAATTGCTTACCAAGTGCAATTGAAGTCATGATCATAATGTATTTGATGCTCGGAGATGGTTTCAAATACGAAACTTTTAACAAGTTCAATCTCTTCAAACATTGATTAATTGCCGAAATAAAGGGAGGGGGGTAAACCAAAGCACTCGCGTGCCCGTTCGAGAGAAATCGGCTCCGTCTGGATTCCGAGCCGCAACAATGTCCGAGTGGGGCGGCGAAGGTTTGACCCGCAGCGGCGACGTGACCCGATGACCACGCTCCCACTCCTTGGTGGCCTTCAAAACTCCCCAGTCCAGCCCAGATGGTGACAGAAAATGCCTCATTAATAAGTTGCACGTGTGAATAAGGCAGCTGAGGTCCACTGTGCCCAATGCAGTCTTATGTTGACTGGAGGCCATCCCCCTTTTGAGGCACCTCCAATTCAATTTCACCATCATCACTATGTATCATCAATCCGAGGATTGGCTCGTAGCAGTCCTCCTCCCGGCAATCCATTTCTCTTCATTCCTTTGCCATCTTCAGCCTCTCTTGGTTCATCCTTGTCCACCCTCTCTAATGCTCCTTCCCCCTCCGTGCTCCCCTCAATCGTGCTTTCCAGCATGCAGTTTTGCCTCAGGACATGTCCATTCTATTCCCCTCTGCTTCTCTGACTCTCATTTAAACTTTTCTTCGAAGTACTCTTCATTTGTTGCTTTTGCCTATTCACTTGATATTTCTCCTGCATTCTTCATTGACGCCACATTTTCTGGAGATTAATGGAAAAGAAGAGTGACGTAGAGGTAAACTAACGATGAATGGCCAGACGTGGAGGTTGGGGGAGAGAGTCAATGGGGGGAATGCGTAGAAGGCAGGGCAAGAGGATGGAGGAGATGGTGAGAGAGACATTGGGATGCTGGAGGGGTTGATGCACAGGGGGGGGGGGGGAGTGGAGGATGCTGGGAAGGCGAGGTGGAGGGAGAAAGATACTCGGCCTTTTCAATAGAATCAAGGGAGTTGGAAAAAGAATGCGAAGGTGAATAATGAGTTATTGTTGCATGATTCATGGCTCATATGGATACTAACTGGCATTTAAATTATGACTTGGGAGTGCAATGGCGTGTAGTACAAAGGCCTCTCAAAAATCTACCCTCACCCGGCAGAATACTGCTTATTGCGTGTACACATATTAGTTCCATTTCCATCACCTTCTTTTCTCTGCTTCTCCTCTAGTCCTTGTCTCACGTCCGCAGAAAAGTGGAATCCATTCATGACTCGAGATGAATCGAATCCTTATGTCTGTGGTAGCATCGATTCCACTGACTAGTAGCTTTTATTCGAGTGAATGGAAAATCTTCTTGGACATTCCTCATCTGCTCACCAGATCCCTCCTGCTTCTTTCATCGCGAGTGACCCTCCTTTCCACATGAAAAAATTGCAACAATTATTCTAGCATGCCTTTCCCTCTCCTTATTTGAAGATTTTCTTTCCTACTTCGAATATAGACTTACATTAGTTTTAATTTTGTCTGTCCTGAGGTTGTCCGCGCACTTTTCATCCTGAATCGCAATCTTAGAGAGAAAAGAAGGAAAGCGGTGAGGTACGGGCTCAGACTTGCGTCCTTTCTCCTGCGGCCACAGAGTCCATGTGTCCTGTCGCAGACAGCGAGAGCGAGACACCTCCATAAGGTATTCAGCGGTGATCATTTTCAACTTGATCGTCACTAATTATGCGACGTTCCCACGCTGCGGAACTGTCATTACCTACGACAGATGGGATATATGTAGTGAGGCGATAAAGAGAGGGGATTTTAAAACTATTTTTGGTGTTTGGGGTGGCGTTGACGGTTAGTTCGAGAGCTAGGTCCTTCGTATGGCTTGGAGAGGGGCGGTGAGGGTGTGACGGGTGATCAATGCCCGGGATCGGTATCGCGGTGTAGGAGAGAGGAATGTGACTGGGAGGAGGCGCACGAGTGCGAAGCGTCAACCTCTATCGCTCGCCACGCCTCCGGAAAAAATAAATACTTAATAATGACGACAGAGGCCCGTAACGGTTTTGTGCTTATCGGAGGCGACAGCAGCTGAAGTTTGCATGTCATGTCTCGACACTCGGCAAGAACATCGGCTGGATCCCGAGGCCATTGCCGATCGCTGCAATTCCATTCACACCGAATACATCTCGCACTCTTTCGAGAAAATCCACCATTTCACGTTATGGAATGATTTTAATTCGCTTCGAGAGATTGCTAGCAGAAATATTTATTTTTTAACAAAACGAAATAAGAGCTATAACGTTTTCTTGAGAATCTTATCCGTCCAGGTATTTATGATGAAATTACCAGTAAACTTAATGATCATATTCATGATCGTTTTAATGAGATCGGATAGGCTGAGAGGGAATTTATTTTGTCCCATGAACGCTTTTTGAAGTAGCAAATTTACTTTTTCAATTAAATTATAAAAGAGGTCCGAGCGTGATAGCATGTCGTGTGTAAGAGTGCTGAAATTAGCTGAACAGTGTAGAAATGGAGGGGTAATTAACCCCGTCGATGACTTATGCTTGTGATCATACGCCTGAAGAAGTGTCTAACGAAAGTAAGGCACCGAAAATGACAATACTGACCCGAAAAAGCTCACTAAAATTTAAGTATTAAAAAATAGCCATTTGACATTTCACAATTCACTGAATATAAACTAGTATGAAACAACAGTGCTTGCGTCGAAGGCTGCGTTGAATGCTGAGGGCAGACCTCACCCCCAGCTTAGCCTCGAGAAAAGCATGCTCCAGCATGGAAATAAGGGGAGCCGTTTGTTTCCCTGGGTCGCGGGCGATTTCCTGGGGAGATCTCGCATGCGAAAACTCGTGGCTTGTCCGGCGCCGACAGTGCCCGTGGGCGTCGTTTGGACCCTGGCCCTCCGGTCAGTGGTTCAGCCCCCATCACGGCGTCCAGGGGTTTGAAAAGCCCACTTGTGTTTGTTTCTTGTGTTGGCTTCACTTTTCTTCTCCCTTTCCATGGGATGTTCCGCACAATTCCATCGTCCATTTCATTCCCTTCTCTGCATTTCAGGGCTCACATTTACCTTCGCTTGATATTTGAGCTGTGTGAGTGTGTCTGTCATTAGAAGAAGAAAAAAGAGACTTTATCCGTCTCCATTTGGTCTTCGGCACCCGCTCACGGTTTCCACGGCTTAAATATATGATACCCCGTAAGCCACCGCTAGGATGTATGGCAGGGGCTGATTAAATATCAGATCACTTTTGACACCAATACTTTTGTCCTTTACCGCGGTTGGACAACGTTAATGTGATCCCTTATCGTTCGTGGGAAAAATCGACATCTTAAATCTATCTGTTCTACACTTGATCTCTCTAGTTTTATTGAGATGATCTCTCCTACCGTAGTGCGATGGGGGTAACAATACATTTCAGCATCACTGCTAAGGAGACATCCCTCCAATCTATGCAAGAGATTCAATCTGTGTAATTTGATCTTGCCTTCTATTCTCCTATGCTTTGCCCACTTTTGCCCCTCTTACGCTTCCCGGCACTTCGCCTCCATCCTGGCCGGCCTTCTTCCCGGGGGTCTCTCGGACAGAGGAGTCCCACACTTCACGCAAATGCTCTGCGCATCGCTTTCTGCTTTCCAAGCTTATCCACTTTGGGTGTATTGGGCGCCATTTCGTGGTTAATGAAACTCTCCGCTCGATTTCATGTCTTTTGACTCCGTTTGAGGTGATGTCCACCTGTCCCACCCCTCGTGCGAGTCGACTCCCCCTGCTGTCAAAGGGCGCAGGGGAGTGGATGAAGGGGAGGGGATGAATGAGGGGGAGGGGGACGGAGGATATCGGAGATGCGAGTCCGAAATGTGGATGACGCGAGGACTCGGAGGAGTCCCGTTAGGGCGCTCCCGCGAGGGGGGGAGGGAGGGAGGGGAGAGGGAGGGAGGGGGCGGCCGACTTCTGCGACGCGCATATTTTTTCTCCTCCGAACCCATTTAATAAAACGCGTGGCGCATGTCCCCCGTGCGAAAAAAATGGCAGCCGCGTCCTTAGAGATTGAGCGGTGGTGCGCGGCTCTTGCCTCCACTAGGGTCCACGTGGCGAACCTGGCTTCAAGATTGCCCGAGAGTGCAGCCAACTCAGCTGGCGATCCTTCGGGGACGTTGCTTTGGTTGCGACACGCTCTGTTTCTCATTGAAATCACCAGTATTGCATAGTATTCAGTGGGAATACTAGACAGAGGGAATAATAAACAAAGTAACTTCCTGAAATTCATTTGACTTCTCTGCTTATTCGCCCTCTTCATTCAGACACTTATCCTCTCCCTTTACAAGCACTTGAAAGCCGTCGGTAAAGAAGTTTTTGTTCGCTAGCGCAGCCAATCCAGAGTGACATCTTGGACTACAGCATCTTCATTTTCAAAACGGTGGCCACCCAATGATTTTTAGGGGCCAGGACGAATGGAAATCACTCAAAGCGGGAAATCGCGTCTTGGGAATCGGGGGCGGTGGATGATCCAGCGTCCCCGATGTAATGTTCGTGATAATTGCTGGACAAACGCGTGATTCAAGGGCAGTAATGATATCATTAATCGAGAGGAATATAGAATACGATAAGGATATATTTCTGTGTTTCGTAGATTATGAGATGGTGTTTGATAGAGTGAATTGAGTAGAATCAATGAGTATATCACAGAAAACAGGAATAGATTAGAGTAACAGGAGGCTAATCCGCAACTTGTACATGTCTCGGACTGCTCAGGTGCGAGTGGGGATCGGGGATTCGGGATGGGCAGTGTTAGCAAGAGGCGTAAGGCAGGGTTGCCCATTATCACCGGTGCTGTTCATCGTATATGTGGAGGAAATGATTAAAGAGGTATGGAAAGGACTTGAATAAAAGTCGGTTAGGAATTCGTGAAATTAGTGAGGTTTGCTGATTACCATACTTTTGTCTGCGAATTATTCCTCGCAGTTCTCAGATCTGTGCCTAACTATATCGTATAACTCTTCTTCCTTTCAATCCCGGGTAGTATTTCACGTACGTATAACATATTGTTACATAATTGATACACCACCAATAGAGCGATTATCGAGGTTTTTTATTCGCTTTCGTAATTAATCATGCTTTAGACATCAAAGGTAGCTTCCCACGCACTTTATTAGGATCTCGAAACATGTACTTTATCGACGGCCTCTCCGGGATCCGAGGCTTCCACTTTCACGAGGCACACTTTGGGTGTGGGGAGCGCAGAAGCAGGTCGACTGCACGGTTCGCGCGTCGGGCACTCACATCCGCGAATCATAGCTACGCGACCCCCCCCCCCCCCGCCGTGGGAGTGAATATCCCCAGTGCGCTGCACCCCCTGGAGAACGCAGTCTTCCGCAGCGGAATTGGCCAACTGTGCCCGAGTTTCCCCATCATCCTGATTCGGATGGCGCCGGCGATGCGGTGCGGGGGAAGGAAGCAGATGGGGCCGGAACACGGTGGTGGTGCACGGCGGACGAACGCCGCTCACGGATGGAATGCGTCCGTCTCCTTTCGCGTGCGCCGCAATCCTGGCCCACGCATGATAAGCAAGGGGTCTGCTCAGTTGTTATTAAGGTCTCCGCTCTCTGATCTATGCAAGATGGGCAATCATTTCGGCCAAGGCTAGCCAAATAAGGGAATTGCTAAAAGTTTAACGGTTCCTTAGAAAGGTCACCGAAAAAAAACCCAAAGAAACACGTGCTGACGATTTTCTTTCTCACTATATTATGTTCTAAGGCGAATATAATACAAAGAGGCTCTTTCCGTGAAGATATCAGCATTCGATGCTTTACTCATAAAAATGCGATATTGCAAAGGTGCAGAAAGTCGTGCGACAGGTCCGTGACCTCCGTTGCTCATGAGTTAATGCGAACAATTGGACACTGCCGTGGTGGGTCGCGAATCCATGGGTCGGTCACCCAAAGATCGCGGTTTCGAGCCTCGCTTCGGGGGTAATTGATATCGGGACACGTGATTTGGATTTGGCGTAAGTAGCTGTCAATGTGCCTTGGTTTTAATTAGGTCAATCAGTTCAGTGAACCGCACCGTGACCTATATCTTCGAAGCTCCATTAGAAACCCAAAGATTACCCAATTAGGTATGTCTATGGGAATTAGCCTTCTTTTACCCATAATTTCTAGATTTCTGAAAGTATTGTGCCGTTATTGCATCTAATAATATCGGATAAAGAATAAAAAATGTTCCAATCTGTGCAATACAAAGACTGACAATGAAATACCATTGTTTTCAAGAAAACTGTAACAATATATCTTGAAGGTTTAGCTGTCAAACGTTGGCATCTCAAATTTTTCGCATAACCGATTGATAATTAGAAGGAAGCAAAAGATCTATCGGTTGTAGTTTCCCTCAAATAATAGATTTAAAATAAAGAAACCAAGAGGATTCAGTCAGTGTCGAAAATATGAGGGGAGAATAAATTTTCAAAAGAAGCGAATTTTCCTTAGAATTCAATTTAGACTACGAAAGCAGCTCATAAATGGTTCTAAAAAGTCGCCCTTCATGCGGAATATGGACAAGTTGTTTCCTAATGAACGAGCTTGGATGTGTCATCTCAAAACAGCGGCGTCTAAGCATGTTCCTTGACGTCCGTGGTCTCGTTATTTCCCAAACGGGAATTCACATGGACCGTCGGTGGAGTGTTAGTCTAGGATCTTTCTGAAGTGAATCGTGCGAGCAATTACTGTTCTGTTCGCAAAGAGTGATCGGAGAGGCTTGATCCCGAGCCTCTCCGATCACCGCTCTGGACACCCTTGCGTCCACTCGTCCAATCGGGTCTCAAGGGTACACCACACACTCCCTGCGCCCACCCTAATCCCTGCACCAAACAATCCGAGTGCTGGCTTCACACGACATGTGAGGGATGAGCTCAGTGGCAGTAATGCTTGTATCGCGTGCACTTTTACATTCCAAAAGGTGAGATCCGGCACCCGGAAATCCACACAAGTAGACTGAGGGTGGCCAGAGGCACGGCGTCGCCCGGAGTCGAATCCCCGGGCCTGCAGTCGGGTCTCTACCGTGGGCCCTGCCGCCACAACACATATTGTGTGAGCAATAAAAGCTGAGAAATGGCTATGCATGCATCTGCCATCACTTCTCGGCACTGGCGTCGCGCTGAAGTCTAATTTTGAGCGGTTTTCTTGAAAAAATGGCTGTGGCTTGATGTTGCACCGAAGTTACGGTTCTAGGGAATGACTACTAACCGCTCTCCTGAAGGGGGACTTGGTGCGAATTTCCCCTGGACACCGAGAAGCGCCTCTATAGAGTGATGACTTGCAGGAGTCGTGGGCGGGGTTGCGGGAGGAGGGAGGGGGGAAGGGATCGTGACGTCAGCCATGCACTTCTACTTAGTGAAATTCAGGCCGCTCCTCCCGCTCCAGAGAGCGCCTCCCCCCCCCCCGTCGGGGACGCCCCCCGGAGGACTACTCTCGCGCCCGGGACACATCCCGTCCGCTCCCTCTCGGCTGCGCGTCACTTCCCGGGAGGGGTTAAATGGGGGGGGGGAAGGAATGCAGGCAAGGGTGCATCGCCTCCGGGCCACCCTCCTCGTTTCCGCAAGCGGGGGGTGGGGGCTCTGGAAGGGGAGGGGCACGCGATACAAGCATTACTGCCACTGAGCTCATCCCTCACATGTCGTGTGACGCCAGCACTCGGATTGTTTGGTGCAGGGATTAGGGTGGGCGCAGAGAGCGTGTGGTGCACCCTTGAGACCCGATTGGACGAGTGGACGCGAGGAAGTCCAGAGCGGTGATCGGAGAGACATTAAAAAATGTCTAACTTTTATTTAATTCATGAGCCTGCTAATATCCAAAAGAAGGAAGTAGTCTCAATACGAAGCAATATTTGCTAACGCAGCTCTCGATCCCAGGCAATAGGTGTGCGCGTCAGACTGATGGGCAGAGGCCGTCCAATCACTGGATGGCGACGCCTCAAGGGCTGCGTCAAGCCACCGGGCGGACTGCCAGTCGATTCTTCAACTTTTCTTAGAGAAAAGAGATTTTTAATGGAAACCCTTGTTAACTCTGTTAAATATTTCTTTGTTTCGAGCATTAATGGACTCAATATAACTCATTATTGCGAAGGACGGAAAATTAATAACTTCCATCGCTTTTCTATGAAAATGTCATGCACCATCAATTGGAATGCATATGAATACGGACGAAATACGAACGACTCTCAAAAAACGTGTGTGCAATTAATTCTCTGGAAAGTTTTTGTTGGAGGGGAATCATTCGTGGTAATTTGTTTGAAAAAATTACAATGCGCTGTCGCTGAGACCTGACCATTTCGGGATCAAAGTGAAGTCATTTCTCGTAGAGTGCAGGCATATTTCCTTTGAATTATGGCGAAAATATCGTTTTACGACACCTGGAACACTAAATATATTTCGCGACTTCCCCCGTGAGCCGTTGAGCTGGAAAGCCCGTATTTTGACCCCAATTGACGAAAACTATTTTCAGCGTTTCAGATGGAGTAACAAAGGAACTGGTTCCTTAATTTTATTAATGGGGTCCCTTCATTAAATGTGTTATATTCGAGAAAATGAACAGTTATGCCAATGCATGAGCAGAATGTTTCCCCCGTGTCTCATGCCGTTCTCGTCTACTTAATTGGTATTGTTTCTCAAAAAGTCTGTTGATCAATTTAAATCCATGACTTGTTTAAACTATTAATCAAAGCGATGACAGCAGTGCTCTACCTTTTGGTCACGTGACTCCCATATCCAGGTATGGCAGATACTTGAGCATATCATTTTGACATGCAGCGCAGCGTCCGTCGAATGGGACGCCGAAGTGTTATCCTTAGGCGCCCATCCATATGAATGAACGGAACGACGTATCAGGTTACATTCGGTTCATTCTCTCGATCATTAATTGCCCTCCCCGGCGATGGAGATGAGCCTTTAATCTTTTGACCTCGGCAGTCACAGGATCCTCCCGGAGACCTCCGATGAAGTCGGCCCATGCTACGCCGTACGTGTAATTGGCGCGCCAATCAGAAACATGACGAGGGGGTGTCTTCGGAGGCGGGGAGATAAGGGCGGGCCCCTTGGAGCGCTGCCAATAGCGCCTATGGCATTCGAAGCGGGTGCACCACCCTTGCACCCATGCGGGAAGCCGGGATGAGTAGCCGACGGTGATCGAGATGTGTGCTATCGATCTACAAGAACAGAGGGCGCGGGTTCAAATCCCGGCGGTGTTGAATATTTTTCAGAGGTATCTCGATCCCTACTAGATGTGCTTTGTGGAGGGCACTTTGAGTAAGTACGCCGTCCGTCGGATGGGACGTTAAACTGCGGACCCCTTGGCGCCTTTCGTAAAGAGTAGGCTAATGCCGACGCCGGGTTTCTCTCCACCCTTCATCCTTTCCTGTCCATCCCCTATGGCGCAAATGACCTCAGCTGTCGGTCGCCTCCCCTCAAAACTACTACTACTACGATCTACAAGAAGACAAGACGGATCGCGCCGAAATGAAAACAAACCGATCGGACATTTGTTTCCGTGTTGATTAGTGCTTAGGAATATCAAATATAAAATTGAAATTGAAAAATTTTAATAGCGGCTTAATTTTGAGAAGCATTTTTCCTCACTAAATACACCAGAGTGCTGATTTTGGACACAGAAGAACTTTCGATTTAAAGCAACAGGAGTTTAGAAACGACGTATTTTAGTGCAGCCACTAGCATCTAAATCGGCTATGGTAAAGATATTTCACTTAGCAACACTTATTCTCTTAGATGTTTTAGGAGTTGAGTTTAGAACGTTCCTTCATAAACCTTTTCATCTGGGTTTTGTGGAACGCCCGCGTGTCTAGTAGGAATGGCGATTTTCTCCTGGAAACTCACCTCTGGTCCCCGGTGACACCACCCATCAGGCTCCAGCGGCATCTCTCCTTTGGAGCTCAACATTTGAAGACTCGCGCAGGTAAACTGGCATTTGAGATTTCCCGTGGAATGAAAATGTTTATGAGGACACCGGAAATGTCAAGGAACGTGATGGGCGGTAAGGTTAACATGGCTCATCGGGGTGACCATACGTCAACCGTAACATTTTGTTTTCCCGGCGGTTAGTATCGATCAAAAGGCGGTTATAATTTGCGGACTCGGATCGTAAAAATAAAGCGCAATCGTTTTTTGCTTGGGGTGGACGCTGCGTGCTTGCTTCCCGCTACTCCTTTTGCTGATTCGGTGGTCCGCGGTTTCCGCAGAACGTCAACCGGGATGGAAATGAAGAGTTACGGCCCGAGCGACACGCGAAATGGACTCCTTCTCTCTTCTGTATTTCTCTTTTTCCCCCCGCTTTGTTCGCCAGGTCCCAGTTTGTTTTTCCAAAGGAGCTATGAGTCACTTCGCATCAAGACGCTTTAAATGGATGAGACCCGCGGCGACATTAATTCCACAACAGAATATTTGCTTCTCTTTTCCCCATTTTGCCGGACTTCCGAGTGCGCCTCGCTCGCGTGACCAGCGGTGGTTAGGCCGCCGGAAGGAATTATGGCGTCCGGGGGCGTGATTTCCACCGCCCCTATGGAGGGAGCACCGATTTTTCATCTCTGGCCAAACCCGCCCCCTCCCACACCCTACCACACCCTCCCACACCCTCCCACACCCTCCCACACCCTCCCACACCCTCCCAAACCCTCCCACACCCTCCCACACCCTCCCACACCCTCCCACACCCTCCCACACCCTCCCACACCCTCCCACACCCTCCCGTCCCCTCCCACGCACCCCTTCGGCCGAGGCCCGCCCGCTGGGAGACAGAAGCGCATTTTTAAATGCTCTGTCCCTGTGCGGCTGCCGCTCTTCCTATTCACGTACGAGAGACTTCTTTTTCTTCAATCTTATCCTTTTCATCATATTCCATTCATGAAAACGTGAAGGAGCATTTTGTTTGATTTTGAAGAATCCCATGACCCGTGAAACCTTAGCAATCAATCCGAAGATTATGATTCGGTGATGAGGGTAGAACTTGCCTCGCACTTAGCTCCGTTGGCAAGGAGGCCACTTGTGCCTCGATCGGTTTGACATAGTACTCGTTAATAGTCCACCCCTTAGAATGGGTTTTCAATCGACCCTGGCACTATACAATTACAACACTACACTGCACTATACTATTTCCGCGCCTCTGAGGCCCGCCTCCCACAACACCAAGGACGTACCCTCCATCGCAATATATATTATTTATCATCCTCCCTTATAGTTTCCCTTCACTTCGTCCACATTCCCCCTTCCCCCACCTCAAATAACAACGCACGAATACCCCGAATATCTTGGCCTTTAGCATCCAATTCCCTCTACGCATCTGCTGCACTCATTTGTTCTTCTGCCCACTCCTCTTTAGCCGTGCACTTCTTACCTTTTCCTAGTTTTTATTCTTTCTGTCATTTTAATTCTTCCACTCTTCCCCGCACCCATATCTCAAAAGACCCCGATCTACTCTTGCTCACTTGTATCAACGAACCAATATCTGGGACATAAAAAACTATCCTCCACTTTCCAATTTATAGTTTTTTACATTATAAGTTTTTTTTTTATTTTTCCTCATTCATTCATTCCCGTCATTTCACTTGAAACTATGCATGATGGACATGAGTTATGTGCATTGGAATTGATGGGATTCGATGGCATTAGCTGAAAGGTAAAGTACTTGGTCCGTTGCAGTACCTTTGACTCATCGTCGGCGATCAAATGCAATGTACAAAATATTGAAATAGTAGCCTTGATGTTATCCCTATATCTGACAAATTTGGGGAGTGGCTAATTTGGTGATTTGGTCGAGAGTGTCTCGGGGTAACTATCTGTCTACTTTTGCTCGTGCACTGCCAAGCTTTGTCTCTTTTGCTGGGGGCCCGTGATCAATTTTAAGATTTAGGAAGACATTCAGACTTAGTTTAGGGTAAGATCTCGAAATGATTGATATATCCTATTGGTAAAAATTTAATTCGTGATTAATAAATTCCAACTCATGATAACTCATATTCTTGAAAATTCGTGATAGTAAAATGAAGTGTTTCTCCGATACGCTCAGGCCTATATTGGGAATTATTAGCGAGAAAAAGTTTTAGTGCTGATTGAAATTGTTTTTGAAATCAGGGCGGATGCTTTAAAGTATTGAGTGTAATACGGTATTGGTCATTTGCACATTTTAAATGTGAAGACCTAGGCAGGAGTGCACATGCGAGTTGATAACTCAATATCGGCGAATAGTTAATGGGCTCCCTTGGGCCCAAGTAGCAGAATACAAGCGAAAGATGTCGGATGGCGGCTCCTCACGCCCATCCTCTCAATTCCCTCCCGGAATCGGATTAACCCGCGGACCTGGCTCGGGCCTCGACTTCCCCTAGCCGCCACTCGGCGCGCGCGCCTATGGCCGCGTCACAATTGTGTTCCCTTATAGTGAATCGGTCAATGCTCACCAAAAATTCGTGTTTCCTTCAATTGTGCGACGTTTTAATGCACCTCTATAAGAGGGCAAAAGCTTTCTTTGATGGATTATCCTTCTAATGTTTCTGTTTCGATGACCGGCCAAGAAAAGAAAGTCATTTGGCATAGACCTCCCCTGAAAAGGAAGACCAGACAAGACCATCGATACAAACGTCCTCCTAGTGTTTCCACCGTGCGCAGTACAAGGAAAAGTATTTTACTCTCGAAAAAAAAGTTTGGGATTTCGACAGGAAAACGTATTACGCGACTCCCTGAACACATTTTGACCGTTTTTCAAATAGTCAGTGTGCGTGCGGACGGCAGATATTTTGTGAGTGGGATGCTTAAAAAAAGTACCAACCTGATCAGCACAAATTAGTTGCACTTTGATTGAGAGGAGATGGACTGCTGAGACGAAAATTGAGCCACCTGAGCGGATCGTTTCGGACGCCCTCCAACAATTGCGTAAATGTTAAGGGTGGGAAATATTTGTTCGTTAAATTAAATGCGAATTTAGGTGCAGCAGCATTTATTTTTTAAAACTAAAAGACGAAATCATTGAGTTGTCAGCATGGCACTTCACCATTTTATGGGAAAATGAATTGTTTTCGTGTTACACTATCCGCCATGCAGCGTACCTCGTGCGAAACGTTTGTGAAACGTCGTTCAGATTCGGATTTCGAACATTTCCTCGACTCCGTCGAATGCATTCTCCATGCAGACCCTCGTTCTCATTGATTGGACGAATGCTCAATCCATGCCGATCTGGAAGAAAGTGAATGTGTGCGCATTCAAGAATAAACTGAAATAGGAGATGATTTCAAGGAATTCCTTCATTTCCCGTCGGAGAGGCAGAGAGGAAAATTTTCTGTGAACATAAGTGCTGCAACAAATCCCTGCCATTTATTAAATGCTGCCTTATCTTAGGTCATGACATGCCAAACGGTATATGTGGAGGATGATGCAATGTGCTGGCGACATAAGTTTTTTAACCAAAGATTTCGACAGTGATCGTATTTCCTACTAATTATTATGTATTTGTTGTTATCTACGCGCCCAACTGTTGCGAACCGTAAGAGATACCAAACCAACAAGCATGAGGGCTAGGGCAGATTATGAACAAAATATAAGGAAACTATGTGTGTGTGTATACATATATATGTATATATATATATATATATATATATATATATATATACTATATATATATACACACATATATGTATACACACACACACACACACACACACATATATATATATATATATATATATATATATATATATATATATATATATATATATATATGTATATAGTACATTACACAGTAACAAACAATATAGAAACACAAAAAAAGGAACACTCACACGTTATTTCTTGATAATTTCGACGGAAATAGTTGCGGTGAGTAGACTTTTCTTTTCCGATTTTGTGTCAATTCCACCTCCTCCCTCTCCCTCCTTCCCTATCTCCGCTCCCCTCTAGCCTCTCCCCTCCCTTTCCTCTCCCCAACCATTCCTCTAACCCCTTCTTCGCCTCCTGTTCTCCCCTTCCCCTGGCCCCTTCCCTTTCTCTCGCACCCCTCACCTCTACTATTCCAGCAGTCATTACCTCTCTATCTTCCGATGAAGACGGAGTAGAATTCCGTCGAAATTATCAAGAAATAACGTGTTAGTGTTCCTTTTTTTGTGTTTCTATATTGTTTGTTACTGTGTAATGTACTATTTGGCACTTCCGTGTTACGTCTAAGAAAGCATATATATATATATATATATATATATATATATATATATATATAATTATTATTAGGTAATCTACCGCTTAAGGTAGGTTTTTGGATGGACATAATTACTAGTTAAATAATTTGTGACCCCTAGCTGAACACAACATCCTACCCTACATCAGGTCCCTCTTCAGCTCCGAGTAATTTCTTCCTCCCTTCATCCCGTCCAACATCCCTATCCTGTTCCTTTCCTTTCCTCGTTTGTCTAACATTCTCCCCTCAATTACAGTCTTCAACATCCCGCTGCCGGTCAATACCCCCTTCATCCACTTTTCCTGCCTTTATAGGATTTCTCCCAACAAACCCCTCTCTTCGCCCACTATACCTAGTACTTCCTCTTTTGTTTTCCTTTCCATCCATTCCACCTTCTTCATTCTTCTCCACGCCCACATTTCAAAAGCCTCCAGTCTAAGCCTCCAGCTTCAATGACAACGTTTCCGCGCCGTACATAGCTAAGCTCCATATCAAAGTTTCTATGGAGCGTATCTATGTACGGCGCGGAAACGTGGTCATGATGGACAAAAAAATATATGATTATTGTCTAGATATATTTTGTATGCATTCATTAACTTTATTATATCTCCACAAATAATTCATTGACCTTAGACTTTTCGTTTGTTTCACTTAACGCTAATTTTCTTAAGTTCTTAGTTCCTTGCACTTGCCTTCGTTCTGTCCTGAAACCTTATCCTATGCCTTCTTCTTACCTGATTTCCTAACATTCTCTTGCACTCTGTGTCTCCAGCAAACATTTATTCCGCTTTATATTGGCTCCACCTACTCTTTCTACCTCCTTTACATTTCACCCAGTAGCTTCCTTTTTCCCCCACCATATTTCGTCCAACTGCGTGATTAATTTTCTTCTTCGCTCACTTTAAATTCTCCCTTCTCCATTCTACCCATATCTTCAAAAGTCTCCATCATACGCTTAACCTCTTGCTCCATAGAAAATGTTTAGAATTAATATAGCAATGTTATTGACTAACTTCCCCCTTACATTGATTACGTAGAATACCAGTCATCAGCGTTCTGCTAGCAAATTCTTTCAGTCGCCGACGCAATTGTTTTCCTAATGTTCCCCAACACGCCTATTCTCTACTTTCAAATGCTGTCCAATTACGCGAACCGTTCCGTTTATTGTCATTTATTTTCTCCTACTTTAATGTTTGAATAAGCTTTTCTGCTTCTAGTGATTCTCTTTACTTTCGTTTTTTTCCTATATTTAAAGAACTTTCCTAAAAATATTCACCACTTGACTCCTATTCCCTTACTGTCTGACTCTCTACAGCATGGTGTGCGTTTTGCTGAAACATCTGCAGACCTGAGACTGACTTAATTACTTCGCCGCTTTCATTCCTGGATCAGGCCCTGCCGCGGTGTCTATATTTTCTAAAAAAAGCTCATTTTACGTGTGAATTTTCATTGAATAGACTAAAAATCTAGATTCTAATTATAAATGGAAGGACCGAGGAAGGGCACTCGCCGTTATACATATTATCATTCGGACGCATTTTGCACGGGCCTTCGAAATCAGCTGCTAATGACGTAGTTCGTATCACCTCCGTGAGCCCTTTGGGCAATTTTGAATCCCAGAGGAATCAGTTGGCGCTAATTAACTTGGCTGATTTATGGGATGACCTGAAGATGATTTAAAGGGCTTGCGGGCCCTAAAATACTGAACCGCACGCGCCCTTAACACCACTTTCGATGCGCGCTTGTTAGTGAAACTTCCGTGCAGCGATGAGTTTGCTCAGAATCGCTCTCCGTGACGCTTTGGGGTTGACGTTCATAAATTTTACGAGTGCTGATATTACGCTGAATTTATCTGCTCGTTCAAAATAAAGTAACAGACCATATCCAGAGGTGGAATTGCGTGTTTGTAGGGTGCCTTTTTATGCAAGGATGCGCGAAATGGAAAACTCAATATAACTCGCGTACATCCCAAAGTAGGAAGATTGGAATTCATTTTCATCGACGATCAGACCTCAATTAATTTACATTGATAATAAAGTTCAAGGACTTGGATGTCAGCATAGTCATTTCTAGGGACGGGACATTATTATCCGAAAAGGTATTGTGTGTTTTTATCTTTCCATCGAGGAAGATACCCTTAAGTTCGTTACTTTTAGGGGCTAAGTCCCGCTGAAAATATCCTGACTGAAGGGAACTTTAACTCTTTATTCTCAACCGCTCCATACAAATCGTATTTAATCGACATCGCGCTTGTCTCAGCAAATAAATTTCGCTCCCATTCAATATTTTGAAATACAGGAGTATAGTTTTGTCCACTGCCAATTTTTTACATTATCCACCTACGTATTACCCCTTTTAAGGGTACTATTTACGTGGGTTTTCGAACCTTGGATTTTTGAGACTGGGAAGTATGCACATCAAATACATTGCTTACATAAAAGGTATCAGGAAAAGTTAAGGAAAATAAGATTTATTTAAGATATTGCTACAAAGACTCAAAATTCTTAAATTTACATCTTCCCTTGAGAGCGTCGACACACTTTTGACAGAGCAGCTTTTCCACGATTCGAAGGCTCCTAGTGGGTAGGAGGATTCCGGAAGTTCCTTAAGACTACGCGTGCAAGCTTCTTTGACGGCACTTAGGGTCCCATTAGGTGGTGTCCTTCGAGGAAAGATTTCGCTTTTGCAAATAGGAAAGAATCTATAAATGCCTAGCCGCAAGGACTGTTGGGGAATCGTGACGATGCCGTTGCAAAAGGTCTTCACTAGCAGACACTCGACTCTGCTCTTGATTACCCATGAAGACCTTCTGAAGGATGAGAATAGCGAGGCCACGCCACATTTTCAAGAATAATGATGTGCACTGTCATTTCCATAAGGAATCTGCGGGTCTCGCCTTAATCCTACGTAATCGGGTCGGTCAAACAAGTAGATCTTTCTTATGAGTTTCGGATTTTTCTCAGTGTTCATATTGAATGTTACTTGCCCTATTCTTTGGTCACTAATTTCTTTGAGTGCCGTTGTATTTAGGATTTCTTCGGATAAATTTGTAGATAACAGATCAAGAATATTGTTTCTTCTAGTGGGTGTTAGTACTAATTGGTTTAATAAAATATATATAAACACGAAGCAGTGACTCGCATGACCCCTCGTCCTTAAAGCCTGCTATAAAACCAGTTTTCTCGGTCCATGGATGGAAGATTAAAATACTCTGCGATTATTACCTATCCTAATGTGCAATGGGAATCCAAACTAGCGACCTCTATTTATAGTTAGTTCTTCCTAAAATTGACATATCGCCGGAATTGGGAGGCCTGCAGTAGGCGGCAACTTACGTGAGTAGTTATATTTTCCGACACATGGAATTGTGGGACTAATATTTTTTGTTTTTCATTTATTTAAATAATATTCCAATAGCAACTATTACACACGACATGTGTAATTATTTCTTGAATCGGCGCCGTATATCCTGAAACCAGAACACGTGGTCCACACCGGAAGTTCCCGATTTCTCGGATACCGGTTGAAGTAGTGTGGTAAACCTCTGGTATGTTAATGCTGTTGTGAACATTCTTGCTGTATGTAAATTTTTTTTCATTAATCTGTGACATAGATGCAGACTATTTGGGTATCAATTCGAGTGGAACGGTGAAGCTCGAATATGTGAGGGATGTTCTGAACACCCTTGTTGGGTAAGATTTTCTTTGTATTCTTTGATTGGTGGCATACATCCTGTAACCAGAAAATATAGGGTATACCTGAAGTGCCAGGCATCTGACAGCACTGCATTTATTGCATATAATACTGCATTTATTGTATATAATACTGGAGCAAATCGAACTGTTTTTTTCCGGAAATTGGAACCCAAGGTCTAATTGAAGCGCCCATTATCATATCAACGCGCGTTTGAATCATCTTTAAACATTGGGTATGGAATAAATGGGATTGAGTATCACATAGTGCAGTGCTAATCAAACGCAGCAATGGTAGGGACTGATGCCTTTCATGGAGAGGCAGACCTCAGTTCTTAAGCAAGCCAGTTTAGTGTAGCAAGAGGCGCCGTGCGTCGTCTTGTGGGCAGTGAAAAAATCTCGGCGTTAAAAAAAGGCGAAATCAAGAAATTGGAGGACTTGTTCATGGCACTTATGAATAGCCATAATAGGGCTCTAGGAAAACTAGAGGCCAAGTCCGAAAAAAATGATGGAAATGTAAAAATAATAAGACTATAGTTAGAGAAGAGTTGAAGCTCTCCTGTTCGAAACCTGCAGTGGGCCCATCTTTTGCTGAAATCGCCTCCATTCAAAGGAATGAGTACATGAGCAAGATTTCTCCAATAGGGAGCAAGAAGGCAGACAAAACGTACACTGTAGTAATAACCCCAGGGGAAGGAGCGGAGGAAGAAACAAGTGACGACACGAATATGAAGGTACTAAAAATATTAAACCCCAAAAAACATGGTATTAAAATCAAAGGAATCACTAGGACGAAGAACAAAGCTATAAAAATTGAGTCCGAAAACGAAGATGTCGAAGAGAAACTGAAGAATTGCAAAGGATTTGCCAATAACAACCTACTGATAAGGAAACCAGTTAAGGTTCTCCCTAGAATGACATTATATGCGGTTAAATCAAGCATAACACCAGAGGATCTTGAGGAAGCTTTGAGGAACCAAAATGACCTATCTGCAGGTAGCCACGTGAAAGCATTTGGGAAAAGAGATGAACAAACAGCAAACTGGGTAATCGACGTAGACCCCATTAGCAGAAAGAAGTTGTTAAATAGAGAAAGGGCTTTCATTGAGTTTAGCTCATATAGAGTGAAGGACTTCATTGTAGCAACGAGGTGCTTCAAGTGCCAAAAGTTTGGGCACACTGCCAAAAAGTGCTATGCAGACCAGGATGTTTGTGACCATTGCTCCAAAAACCATGATCCCAGGAAATGAGACTCTGTAGAAAAACCACCCTGCGGTATAAATTGCAAGAAAGCAGACATAAAAGATTGTAGCCACAAAGCCAGTGACAAGAAATGTCCTTGTCTAAAGAAGGCACTAGAATGCATCATAGAGCTCATCGATTATGGGGACTAAAAACCACATCATAAAAATAGGGCAAATCAACCTTCAACGGGCAAAGGTTAATACTAATGATTAAGAAAAATAGCAACGGATCTTGGGCTAGATATTATATTGTCCCAGGAACCATATTTGTACAGCAACAGTCATGAAAGAAAATGGGAAATCCCGGGATTCGAAGTGCAAACGCGCATTACACCAGCAAATACCAAAGAAAAATTTGCAAGCATCATGGTCTTCAACAAAAATTATGATTTCTTGAGTTTTGAGCACTGCACAACAAACCACTTCGCAGCTGCAGAAATTCGGGCTGATACGAAACCATTGATACCGATTTCCGGATATATGCCGCCATCGGAGGACATCTAAGAATGCATCACAGAGCTAAAGAGCCAATACATAAATTCAAAAATAAAAGGATGCTAGTCGCAATTGACTCTAACGCAAAGAATGAAATATGGTTTAGTAAGGAAACCAATGACCGAGGCAGGGCATTTGAGGACTTAATAGCTTCCGATGATCTGTATATAATAAACTAACTGGGGCAACCGTACACGTTTAGTTCGACAATAGGCTGCTCAAATATAGACCTAACCATCAGTAGCTCGGCATTAATTCGAGACGTGTACAGATGGGAGGTTCATGGCGATCTATCCATCAGCGATCACAGATTATTCACATACCAGATTGGCACGACTACAGAAAATGAACGCTGTCATCAAAGAAGATTTAATATCGGTGCAGCAAACTGGAGAAAACCAATGGAGATATTATCAAAGAACACCGGGTGCAATTGTGAATTGTTGCCATGGGATCCAAGCAATAACAACATCGATGCTCGAGTTAGATTACTTACGGAGGCGCTGCAAGGCTCCGCTCTGGCCTCGATCCCTCTGACCAGAACACGACGAAACGAAACAGTGTGGTAAATTGTAGAAACCCTCGGAGAACTTACCAGAAAAGCATTTGCCACGAAGAACTTACCATCAACAAAAGAAGATACTTTGAGGCAAAGGAGAACTATGAACAACAAGTGCAGAAAAGCAAGGAAAAAAGCTGGGGGAAATTCTCGAGGTCAAATATTGAGGAAAACCCCTGAGGGTTAATATATAAAATCGCGAAGGAAAAAATTAAAATCCTGCCAACATACTCAGCTATGACTAACGCCAGAGGGGAGCTTCTATTCCTGGACGAAACCATTTCCAGCATCATCAACACGCTATTACCGGATGACACAGCAGAAAATGAAACTGAAGAGCAAAAAGTAATTAGGAGTGAGGCTAACCTCCCTTGTCTGCAAAGTACGGAGATAGATATCACCGATGAGGAAGTTAGAACCGCGATTAAAGAGGTGACAATGAAAAAGGCCCCAGGCTTTGATGGCATAAACGCTGAATTGATCAAAGCAGCCGAGCCGGTTATCCTCAACTATTTAACTAGATTGCTACAGGACTGTTGCAGAAACAAGTACTTCCCTGCGGCATGGAAAAAGGGTGTCCTATGCACCATCTTGAAATCTAAGGAAAAAGACCCCTCTGATGCTAAGGCATACAGACCCATAACACTACTACCCGAAATGGGGAAAATGTTCGAAAGAATCATCAAAATGAAAATTGAAGAAGCAGTTGGTGAGGAGGATCTACTCCACATAAGCCAATTTGGATTTAGAAGAGGCGGATCCACCGCAGCCGCGGCAATAAAACTGCTGCAAGAAATCAAAAATCGTAAATATAAGTATAAGGTGGCCTCATTCATAGATTACGAAGCAGCATTCGATTCATTATGGTGGCCCTATTGTATAAACCAACTCAAAAATTATAAAATCCCGGGACCAATAGTAGAACTTATTATATACTATTTCTTGAATAGAAACCACCAAAATACAACTAAATAATCCGGAAGTTGAAAAGAACATTACAAAAGGGGCACCACAGGGATCCATACTCAGTCCTTTTCTTTGGAACATCTCCATGAACGATTTGCTGAATCAACCCCTTCCTGGAAACTGCAGATGGACAGCCTACGCTGATGATGTTGTGATCACAATGCCTGCAAATTCCAGGAGAGAAATAGAAAAACTCGCAAAAGAATGCTGCCATATAGTGGAGTCATGGAGTGCGAAAGTGAAATTAAAAATTTCTGTGAATAAGACTAAGTACGTCGTATTCGGGAAAAAATTGTCACGAAACCCAACTATAAAAATCTATGGTCAAAACATCAAAAGATCCTCCACATTCAGATACCTGGGCATTGAATTCGACGAGAGACTAACATTCCAAGAACACGCAAATTACGCAGCAGGCAAGGTCAACAAAATATTTAAGTGCTTAAGAAGGCTGTGCAGAAACAGATTTGGCATCACCAGAAATATCTTAAGAACGATATACAACAGAGTCACCATCCTAATATTGGCATGCGGCTGTGAGGTGTGGGGAGAGAGACTCAATTACAGTAGAATCCGGAGAAAACTGGAGGAAGCCCAAAGATCTTGCCTAATTGCAATATCCGGGAGCTACAATACGGTCTGCAATGAAGCTCTACAAATAATAACTGGGATACAGCCGATAACGTTCTCAATAGAGGAAAGAAGAATCAAGGCACGGATGAAGCAGGTGGAAGAGGCTACTCTAGGAGATGTAGCTTTTTCTCCAACTGAGAAATGGAGCAGGAACAGGAATTTTATAAGAGCGTATTTCCTGGATATGTGGGAACGGGAATGGGAAACCTTAGAAGAGGGGAAACAACCAGACAGTTTTTACCTAGCGTGAAGGAAAGAATGAAGATCAACTTTAAAACTTACAAAGATATTACGCAAATTTAAACGGGGCACGGGGAGTTTAGATCATACCTCAAGAAAATAGGGAAAAAAAGGAGGGGACGTGTGAATGCATGATGGAGGAAGTTACGGCAATACACAGAGTCCTTTATTGCCCAATTTATGCCGAGGAAAGACGCGAACTGGAGGCTATCCTTGGATATTTGCATAACGTCCAACAAATTGGGAAATATCTACACGAGGGACCGATTAGGAAAATATTGGAAAGATTTATCAACAAAAGATAAAGTAAGAACGGGGAGAGTAACGGAAAGGAATGGCATGTAACTCATATTTTGTATTTTGTAAAATTAACGAAATTGTATTGGGGGAATAAACATAAGGCATTAAATGGTTTGAAAAGGAAGGAGTAGTAACAGGCGGTAGTGAAATCATGGAGGATGGTAAAGAGCTAAGTACTATCGAAGAAAAAGGAGAACGTATCAAGAAAGGTATATATATATATATATATACACACACACACGAGGGTCATCCGGAACGTAGTACCCGTTCGTGAAATAAAGACACAAAAGTAAATATTAACAAACATAAAAAATTTTATTTGAAAGAGGATACTTTAAACTACTTCTCAACATAATCTCCAAGCAAATTAAGGCATTTGTCATAACGTGTGACAAGTTTCTGTATTCCTGCTGCATAGTCCTTCGCCGCCAGCTCATTGAGATACGCGAGGGACCCATCTTGCACAACTTTTTGCATAATGCAGATGGTGTTTAACAATTTCATGAACAATTGTTCGAGAAACATTGGGAAAATGCTCACAGATGTCATCAATTGTGACGCGCCGATCGTTCCTCACGAATTCGTCAACTGAGCTCACCAGTTGGTCTGTAATGACAGACGGTCTCCCCGAACGCTCATCGTCGTGTGTGTTCCCCCTCCCCATGTTGAAGTTGCGACACCACCGCCGAACAGACGACTCGTCCATTACATTGTCTCCATACACCTCCTTTAATTGGCGATGAATATCACATGGGCGAACGTTTCTTGCATTGAGGAATTTAATCACTGCCCTCACTTCACAACTGGCGGCGTTCTCAATTTTTTTAAACATTGTAAACAATCACAGAAACAACACAGGCAATGCTAGCGTCACGCAACTTGGCTCAGAGAAGGCAGACAAGCCACTGAAGCTATCTGACCTCGTTCAGCGGCTACTCGCGTCGTCAGCACTTCATGCGGCACGAACGGGTACTACTTTCCGGATGACCCTCGTGTGTGTGTGTATATATATATATATATATATATATATATATATATATATATATATATATATATATATATATATATATTGGAGTTTCACATTCATTCAATATTAAGAAAGGGATATCGAAAGCCGCAAAAGACACTATTGGAACCGTGGAGATGATTAGAAATATGGATGAGAGAAGGAGATGGAAGAATGTAAACACCGAGTTGGGTAGAAGAGAGTACAAATGGTTAAATAATAAATTGAGATGGGCAACAAATAAAGCAAAATAGCATGGTGAAAGATGTAGTGCGAGTATACGGAAAGTTTACAGAGAAAGGTTGAAATTGGTGCACTTCACAGCAAGATTAAGACAACTTTTGAGGAGAAAAAATGGAAGATCTGCACTAACAGTTAGAGATAAGTCGGGTAAGATAATAGTTGAAATAGAAAACATCCAAAAGAGGCGGAAGGCATATAGAGAAGAATTGTACGGCAAAGAACTTGGACAGACAATCTTAGACATAGGAAGAAAGTATGACGTAGGTAAAGATAGCTCAGGTCCAGGCATACTCGAAAATGAGATGGAAAAGGCATTCAGAGAGATGAAACTAAATAAGGCCGTGGGGGTGGATAACATTCCCGCGGAACTACTGAAATGTTTAGGAAAATGTGGGAAGAAGAGTCGATATGGACTGACTCCTTGTATCTATGAGGAAGGAATCTGGCCGGAAGACTTTGTGAGATCAGTTTTGGTTCCTATTCGGAAAAAGGTAAAGGCTACATCCATCATGTGAGGTCTACAGGACAATAGGTTTGATATCCCATGCAGCTAAAGTTGTTCTCCGGATCATCAACGAAAGGATAGAGAGTAGGGCAAATGATTACTTAGGGGATGATCAGTTTGGGTTTAGGAAGGGGAGAGATACGCGTGATGCCATTGCAGTAATGAGATTATTAATCGAGAGGAACATAGAATACAATCAGGAAATATTTGCCTGTTTCGTAGATTTCGAAAAAGCGTTTGATAGAGTGAATTGGGGAAAACTAATGAGTATGTATATGGCAGAAAATAGGAATAGATTGGAGGGATAGGAGGCTAATCCGCAACCTATACTGGTCTCAGACTGCCTAGGTGCGAGTGGGGAATGGGGAGTCCGGATTGACAGTGTTAGAAAGAGGTGTAAGGCAGGGTTCCCCATTATCACCGTTGATTTCCAACGTACAGGGTTCGTCCGGAAAATAAGTGTACTGATTTTTTCCCGCCGCTCCAGGCGCGCCCAGCACCGCTCTGACGGGCTGCGATTGGAGGGGGGTATGTTGGCAAGCGACGCTGAAAAAGGCAGTCGGCTCTGAGCTGTGGTGTAGTGAGGAGCTCTGTTAACGCGAACCTCCACGCTCGACCCACGTCACGGAACGCGATGCCGAAGTTTTTGGAGCAGCGTTATTCCATCAAATTTGCGGTAAAGCCTGGGAAATCGTCTACCGAAACTGTCGGTATGATTAACCAGGCTTACGGGGAGTCAGCCATGTCCAGAAACATGATCTTTCGGTGGCACAAGATGTTCGTGGACGGCAGAGAAGAGGTCGACGACGAACCACGGCCTGGACGCCCATCAACGACACTCACCGACGAAAATGTGCGAAAAGTTCGCGATGTACTGAACTCTGATCGTCGTCTTAGTGTTCGGATGATAGCAGAGCAGTGTAATGTGCCAAAAACAATAGTGCACGAGATTATTAGGGAGCAATTACAGATGCGAAAAATTTGTGCAAAGTTGGTGCCGAAAGTGATCAGTGATGATCAAAGACTCAATCGTTTGGAAATCGCGACACAACTTGCGGATCACTGCAAAAATGATCCACATTTTTTAGAGAACGTTGTTTCGGGTGACGATCTTTGAGTACGACCCGGAGTCGAAGAGACAAAGTGCGGAGTGGCACACCCCATCATCACCCCGTCAAAAGAAAGCTCGCATGAGCAAATCTCGGATCAAGGCGATGCTCATTGTCTTTTTTGACAAAAGGGGAGTCGTCCACTACGAATTTGTACCTGAACGACAAACTTTAAATGTTGCATTTTACGTCCAAGTGCTCGACAGGCTTCGAAAACGAGTCGCCCGCGTCCGGCCAGCGATCAAAAACATCTGGCGGCTGCATCACGACAATGCGCCGTCTCACACCGCGCTAGTCGTGTCGGACTTCTTGGCCAAGCACGGCGTGGCAACGCTGCCGCACCCGCCCTACAGCCCGGACTTGGTACCACCGGACTTCTTTCTCTTCCCGAAGATAAAGAGGAGTTTGAAAGGAACGCGATACGGGACTTTGGGCGCCGTGATGATGCATTCGCGGGAGCGTTCCAGGAATGGGAACGCCGCTGGAACAAGTGTATCGACTCACAAGGGTCCTATTTTGAGGAATATTAGCTTAAGATAAGTAAAAGTGTAATAAATTTTTTTTCCTGTGCTCAGTACACTTATTTTCCGGACGAACCCTGTACGTAGACGTATGCCGTAATTAATAGCAATGCAGTTTTCTGTGGGCTCGTGCCTCATACTTTAATGAAAATACATTGAATGAATGGTATAATCGATGGTTTGGTAGATTCCAAGCGAGGGACTGACTGGGCTGTGGATTTTGTTCAGGACTAACTTGGAGTGCGGGTCGTCCGATGGGACGTCAGAGCTGTGGACCCTAAATGAATACGATTTAAGTAAGCCGAGGCCGATTTCCTCAAGGAATTTCCCTCTCTCACGCTGGATTTTTTGCCTAATTACTTGTCTATGCATTTTTAATTGCGCTAACGTGACCAAATTCGTCGATCACTCCTTATAATTCCAAACTCGAGTATATTTCCCTGATCACTTGAATAGGCGTTATTCCTACAAACCTACAATTCCAAATCCGATCAACTTTTCAATGACGGCGTAATTTCTTTCTTTATGATCACGTTTATTCAAGTCAGTTCGATCTTCTCAGAAATGGAGAAACTGGGGACCAAAGAAGAGAGAACAACCTCTTACTTGGTTGTGATGAAATCCTCCTCGGCACAAACCTAAAAGCAAAGCCTCCCGATAAATGACAATACCTGCATAGTATGGGCGTCCATTGATCCAAGCTCTGTCTGGCACTCTGAATAGCTGAAACAGACACCTCTCGAGTTCATTTCTCCTCTCGAGTTCTGGGAACCTACATACGTATAGGGGACAATTTCCATACCCCTAAGAGGAACAGATTTGGGGGGGGGGGTACTCGGTAAATGTATTCCAAAAATATTTATACAAGAGGGACATTTGTGAATTCATCTTTTTTTTTCGAAGCAATTTTCATAGCAGTCGACCTTCGTGACTCTTGCAGAGGGGTTTAAGAAATGTCGCGGATTTACGAGACGACTGAAGCGAAAGTTTGATGTACAAATTGAATAAATAAGCGGTCACTACGTCTCTTACCGCTACTCTTGCCTCAACGGCCTATCCAAGGTATTTACTAACGGTAAAGTTCAGACTTTAAGATGTCTCAGAGAATTGTTCTATCGTTTGGTGTACGATATTATTTATAAGATGCGAATGTCACAGTTTAACAGATGATAAATTTCATACCATTAGTAATTTAAAAAAAACTATCGTTTAAACTTTTGGAAATGTATTTTTTTCCATCTTATGAAACCAGTCTTTACGTTGACGAATGACTTTAAATTTTGTGTTTTTGTGCACGCATCTGAGCAGTTACCACACAGCACGTGACGGTACGAGTATAAAATATCCAATTAATTAGAGCTATTGCAATATATTATTAATGGTTTTCAGCCACCCTTATGAATTTTCAATCAAGTAGACAGTTTCTACTTGATAACCGTCTTGACGGTTGCTCAGATCGTCCTTCGAAATTACGAATCACTCTTCCCTTGTGAAAAATTCGGGTCATCGACTCTTGTAAAGTATCGAAAATTTGATCAAATCGGACCTTTCCACGTATTTTCACTTTTAAAAGGGGTTACGATGACGCTTCGCTTGTGGTGTGGGGATGAGAGAAGGGCGAAGGGCGAACTGGGTCGGGAGTGGCCGGAAGTGGCACGGGTGTTGAAGAGGAGTGGGACGGGAGAGTGATCGAGGGGAGAGAGCCGGAGAAGGGACGGGAGCGATCAGCCGGAGTGGAGGAGCAAGTGAGAAGGAGCGAGGGGGAACATTTCGGTCGGAATATTACGATAATTGGCCGGACGGAGATTTAGGCATTGGGGAAGTATTTAGAAATTTCCTACTCTGCGTAGAAGTCTAATCGTGCAAAACCTATCCCTAGTCGGTGGTCTTCTTTTGATGAAAAAAATCAAACAAGAAACTTTTATTTGGTTATTCGAATCCTTTAAAGAGCGCCATCATCGTGACGGTTTGAGTTAATACCTGTGGTCACAATCGCTCCTGCCTTTTTCCGCCCCTGTCTCTGAAGATACGCAAATTTCATAATCAAGGGAGCCCTCGGAGGATCCCACATAATTCCACCATAGCCTCCTCGGCCGACGATAGAGCATCGCAAGGCGAGCGCGAGGGCCCTCCCAACTCGGCGTTCCCATTCGCCCCTCGCGGCGAATGTGTAAACGCCATAAAAAAAGATCAGCGGGAAGCATCAAACCCAGGGCGCACGCCCCCTCCCGACCGCGTCCCCCGCACCACCGCCTCGACCCCCCTGCAGCACCACCTCGACCCCCCAGCCGCCATCGTCACATCCTGCCCGTCCGTCGCCGGTTCAACAGCGCCGTGTCGTCGATGTGGTGGGAAGGGGAAATTCCGTGGTGCTGGGTGGGGTGAAGGCTGAGAGGCTAATGTTGAAAAGAGCAGTGGCATCGATGCTCGTTGGAATCGATGTTTGCATCGAGGACATCCGACTCATCGCTGCCGGGAAATTTAATCGATTATGGGACACTCTAATGTGGGGAACTCGTCTTGTGGGGCGCTTGTTGTATGACTTTCGTTTGTACCGAGCCTTAATGTGTAGATATTTCTTGCGAAGTGCGCTGTCAGCTTTCACGGACGTTAGCGGAACGCGTTTTCGTAGTTCAACATGAAGGCATTAATAGTTGAGATGACTTATGAATAGTGCAAATGCCAAAGCGTTACGTCGTCGCCAGACAATAATTGTAGCTTCTCTGTTCCTGTCAGGGCTTTGAAAGTATTTCTTAATACCCCTACCCCGGTAAATTACATTTTTTGTAACCCAAAAGCAGAATAATTATTGTGAAAATGAAAAAAAACTACAACGAGTAGTAAATCAAAGCTCTTATCCTGATATTAATAAGTTATCTATCCACGTACAATAAATATAATCATTTCGAGGGCAATATGGTGGATGATTTTCATTCCACAAATATTTTTGTAATGAAGTGAAAATACGGGAAGACATTATTACTGGAAAAAGGTATTGAGTGCACGTTGACCTAAGCATTGACTTCCCTCTTGTTTCTTCCCTCAAATGGTTTCATTGTCGAATCGGTTGATTGGCAGTATGAATGAATTTATTTGTTTTCATACTCGCGTCGGTGTGATAGTCAAGCATACGCTTATTTCTACTATTCTGCCATTTTTAATTACTTACATTTCATTATTACTTTGCCCATTCCATTTATATTAGACCCAAGATTCCTATCACTGATCGTAGAATCCACAATACGAGTTAACCCAGATGTGCCGGCCCTGGTTCCCGGCAAGTTCTCCCTCATTTGATTTGCGAGAGTACGGCCGCTGTGAGAGTGAATATTATCCGAGTGAGAAGGCATCGCGTCTCTTCTCTCTCCCCCCCTCTCTCTCTCTTCGTCTTCAGATGAATCGGAGGATCGCTTTGAGTGAGGCCCGTCGTGAAGAAGCCCTCCGACGCCGAGAGCGAAGCATTCCCGATTTGTGCGTAGGTGTGTAGGGTGGGGTGGGGGTGGGGGGGCCGTGGAAGGAGCAAGTATGGGGGAGGGAGGGTGCTGCAGCCATCCTTTCGCCCCCTCCTGTTCATCCCCCTCGCCACTCCTCATCCCCCACCCTCTGTCCTTGGCAGCCGCCTCCAAACCAAGCGGCCTAACTAACCGTGGCTAATTGTTTACTCTCGAGGGACGACGCTGAACGTCCCTGGCAGCGGGTGAGGGGCAGAGGAGCACCGGGGAGGCGAGAGGGAAGGAGGGAGTGACGTGGTGCACAGCGGTGCTTGGAAGGGTGCGTGCACAGGAATCGTCATTGAGATCGATCACGATTGCCTCCTGAAAGAAGTAATTGATTACGAGTGAAAGGTACTTTACTCTCGAGGGCGCCATCTTCACCGGTCGTGGATGAGGCTCCGCCATCAGGAGTGACCTCCGTCCGTCCACACCCTCCCCTCCCTCCTTCCCTCCCCCTTTCCGCCCTCTCCTTTCCGCCATTCACTCCGCAATTTCTTCGGGGAGTCGGGGTTCATGGAGTCATTGCGCACCACTCGTCATATTCCTTCGATATTCTCGTACTTATTCCATCGTAGATGGTTTGGAAATTCAACTCTTCTCAAAAGTACTATTCATTTCTGAGTTTGTCCGGAATTGTCCCATCCCTTTTCTTATTTCAAATATTTGACATATGCTAGGTATATTCTCCCTCCATCCATCTTTGTGATTGGTCTGCTTTCGCGTTTGTTACGCAGGACAATTGCTGTCACTGCTTTATCAGATTTAAGCTTTTTACTCTATGTTGAAGTACCATTTTCAAAGACGGAGGATCACCCGGAGAGAGTGTTGCATTTTGCGAGCAGACGGGATTGGTTGGGTGGGTTGGGTGATTGGCTCGCACAGCAGTTCAAATCCCGGGGGGAACGGCTTCAATTGTGGGGCCTGAAATACCAAGCGAGGCGCATTGGCCACGCGTATTTCTAATTTTTCTTTGATGCGCTGAATGATTATGCATGAATGCAATTTGATTCCTTTTCGTGTGCCCTCTTCAATCCCATTCTCTTTTTCCCTCATATTTCCTTCCTTTGACAGCTTCCATTGCGTGCTTTCTCTCTCTCATTTTCATCCTTTGTTCTTCGTCCGCAGTTCTTACACTCCATGTTTCCTTCAATTAGGATCTTCAGCAGTAAACCATCGCCCCTCAGGATATGTCCATCACATTCAACCCTATGGCAAACACGAAAATGTGCTGCCATGTGTAAAAAGGGGACGAGACAATGTAAAGAGAACGAAATGCTTTTCTTGAAGGTTCGATTCAAAATCCAATGGATTATATCCCGCGCACGCGCGTTGGAAAAAACAGTCGCCAGAAAAAAAGAGCATTTTGAACGGCGTGACGCATGCACGTAAACGTTTGGCGGCTGCCAAGTGAAGTACTATGTCGATGTTTTGATTGGTACGAGGGTCATCCGGAAAGTAGTACCCGTTCGTGCCGCATGAAGTGCTGACGACGCGAGTAGCCGCTGGACGAGGTCAGATAGCTTCAGTGGCTTGTCTGCCTTCTCTGAGCCAAGTTGCGTGACGCTAGCATTGCCTGTGTTGTTCCTGTGATTGTTTACAATGTTTAAAAAAATTGAGAACGCCGCCAGTTGTGAAGTGAGGGCAGTGATTAAATTCCTCAATGCAAGAAACGTTCGCCCATGTGATATTCATCGCCAATTAAAGGAGGTGTATGGAGACAATGTAATGGACGAGTCGTCTGTTCGGCGGTGGTGTCGCAACTTCAACATGGGGAGGGGGAACACACACGACGATGAGCGTTCGGAGAGACCGTCTGTCATTACAGACCAACTGGTGAGCTCAGTTGACGAATTCGTGAGGAACGATCGGCCATCCACCGTATAGCCCGGACTTGGCCCCTTCAGATTTTCATCTCTTTACAAAGCTTAAAGACTTTTTGGCAGGAAAAAGATTTGACAGCGATGAAGAACTTAAAGAAGGAGTGACCCTGTATCTCAATGAGCTGGCGGCGAAGGACTATGCAGCAGGAATACAGAAACTTGTCACACGTTATGACAAATGCCTTAATTTGCTTGGAGATTATGTTGAGAAGTAGTTTAAAGTATCCTCTTTCAAATAAAATTTTTTATGTTTGTTAATATTTACTTTTGTGTCTTTATTTCACGAACGGGTACTACTTTCCGGATGACCCTCGTATATTCATGATTTTCACTGCTCGCGACTTCCTATTGTGTAAAGCGCCTGACATTTAAAGGAACGCCATACGAATAGCGCACTTGCGAGTGGTAGTACATCGAGGAATCCGTGCGTAAATTCGTCGGTGTCGCCCGCCGTTGAGGTCGCAAGAGTGTCCCACCTCCATTTTGGGACGGGGAATCGATGGGATGGGCCCGTGGAATTCTTTGGCGCCGGCGGTGAATTCGAAATTTAATTGCGAGGAGACGGCACCTGTTGCTTGCGTTGCGAATCCGCCCGAGGTGGTAGGTGGGGGAGGTCAAAGGGGGGTCGCGAATTGATGGCTGCCGCTGCCGATTCGCTGGAGGATGTTATGGGGATGCACACGCACGACTTGGGCAGTGCGCGCTTCCGAGAGAAAAGGCTCCCTTGGATTCCTCCTCCTCGGTCACCCACGGGGCATCGACGCACCCGGCCTAATGGCAATGTCAGCTATTGTTATTAATTGCCGCGAGCAAATGTGATTGCTTCGAAATAACTCAGATTTCAATATAAGTATGCTTGTTCATGTTTCGTAACTGTGCTAAAATACGATGTTTTTTTCTGAAAGCTTTGGATAAATATTTCTCACTCTCAGAGTTCCGTAGAAGATGATACCATTTGGAAAAGTGTAGAATGAGCTGCATGGAATAAGAATATTACGCCTCCTCGGCCTTTTATAACCGTGGAGACTCGGCGCTTGGAGCGGATGCTGGCAGTCGATTGGACGCATTAAAATTAGAAAAGAGGAGATGGAAAGAAACGTGGGAGAGGAGAAAAGCTGTGTGTAGCAGACCACCAGAATTGCTGCCCACACACATTGATTGGACAGGAGAGAGACAATTGTCGAGGAAGATCAAAGGTGCAAAGTCGCAGGTGAAATGAAGGGGGATGTGAGACGAATATTATGCCACGAGATTGTGTGTGTACTTCTATGTCTAAGAAGGGGAACAACTGCGTTCGAATTCGAATCGAATCGCATTACCATTGTTTCATTAATATTGATTCTCATCCCATACCTGTCGCACTGAATTTCCAATTCACTCAGAAATGCTTCCAACCCCTTGAACTAAAGCTTGATCATGAGCAAACTTAACTGATTTTACGAATTCCCCGCCCACTTTCATTCCTAACTCCCATGCCTCTTTAATCATTTCCTCCACATATACAGGGTTCGTCCGGAAAATAAGTGTACTGAGCTCAGGAAAAAAAAGTTATTACACTTTTACATATCTTAAGCTAATATTCCTCAAAATAGGACCCTTGTGAGTCGATACACTTGTTCCAGCGGCGTTCCCATTCCTGGAACGCTCCCGCGAAGGCATCATCGGGAACCTCTCGAAGACACGTCGTCACGGCCTCTTTGACGGCGTCCAAAGTCCCGTATCGCGTTCCTTTCAAACTCCTCTTTTTCTTCGGGAACAGAAAGAAGTCCGGTGGTACCAAGTCCGGGCTGTAGGGCGGGTGCGGCAGCGTTGCCACGCCGTGCTTGGCCAAGAAGTCCGACACGACTAGCGCGGTGTGAGACGGCGCATTGTCGTGATGCAGCCGCCAGATGTTTTTGATCGCTGGCCGGACGCGGGCGACTCGTTTTCGAAGCCTGTCGAGCACTTGGACGTAAAATGCAACATTTAAAGTTTGTCGTTCAGGTACAAATTCGTAGTGGACGACTCCCCTTTTGTCAAAAAAGACAATGAGCATCGCCTTGATCCGAGATTTGCTCATGCGAGCTTTCTTTTGACGGGGTGATGATGGGGTGTGCCACTCCGCACTTTGTCTCTTCGACTCCGGGTCGTACTCAAAGATCGTCACCCGAAACAACGTTCTCTAAAAAATGTGGATCATTTTTGCAGTGATCCGCAAGTTGTGTCGCGATTTCCAAACGATTGAGTCTTTGATCATCACTGATCACTTTCGGCACCAACTTTGCACAAATTTTTCGCATCTGTAATTGCTCCCTAATAATCTCGTGCACTATTGTTTTTGGCACATTACACTGCTCTGCTATCATCCGAACACTAAGACGACGATCAGAGTTCAGTACATCGCGAACTTTTCGCACATTTTCGTCGGTGAGTGTCGTTGATGGGCGTCCAGGCCGTGGTTCGTCGTCGACCTCTTCTCTGCCGTCCACGAACATCTTGTGCCACCGAAAGATCATGTTTCTGGACATGGCTGACTCCCCGTAAGCCTGGTTAATCATACCGACAGTTTCGGTAGACGATTTCCCAGGCTTTACCGCAAATTTGATGGAATAACGCTGCTCCAAAAACTTCGGCATCGCGTTCCGTGACGTGGGTCGAGCGTGGAGGTTCGCGTTAACAGAGCTCCTCACTACACCACAGCTCAGAGCCGACTGCCTTTTTCAGCGTCGCTTGCCAACATACCCCCCTCCAATCGCAGCCCGTCAGAGCGGTGCTGGGCGCGCCTGGAGCGGCGGGAAAAAATCAGTACACTTATTTTCCGGACGAACCCTGTACGTTGGAAATCAACGGTGATAATGGGGAACCCTGCCTTACACCTCTTTCTAACACTGTCAATCCGGACTCCCCATTCCCCACTCGCACCTAGGCAGTCTGAGACCAGTATAGGTTGCGGATTAGCCTCCTATCCCTCCAATCTATTCCTATTTTCTGCCATATACATACTCATTAGTTTTCCCCAATTCACTCTATCAAACGCTTTTTCGAAATCTACGAAACAGGCAAATATTTCCTGATTGTATTCTATGTTCCTCTCGATTAATAATCTCATTACTGCAATGGCATCACGCGTATCTCTCCCCTTCCTAAACCCAAACTGATCATCCCCTAAGTAATCATTTGCCCTACTCTCTATCCTTTCGTTGATGATCCGGAGAACAACTTTAGCTGCATGGGATATCAAACCTATTGTCCTGTAGACCTCACATGATGGATGTAGCCTTTACCTTTTTCCGAATAGGAACCAAAACTGATCTCACAAAGTCTTCCGGCCAGATTCCTTCCTCATAGATACAAGGAGTCAGTCCATATCGACTCTTCTTCCCACATTTTCCTAAACATTTCAGTAGTTCCGCGGGAATGTTATCCACCCCCACGGCCTTATTTAGTTTCATCTCTCTGAATGCCTTTTCCATCTCATTTTCGAGTATGCCTGGACCTGAGCTATCTTTACCTACGTCATACTTTCTTCCTATGTCTAAGATTGTCTGTCCAAGTTCTTTGCCGTACAATTCTTCTCTATATGCCTTCCGTCTCTTTTGGATGTTTTCTATTTCAACTATTATCTTACCCGACTTATCTCTAACTGTTAGTGCAGATCTTCCATTTTTTCTCCTCAAAAGTTGTCTTAATCTTGCTGTGAAGTGCACCAATTTCAACCTTTCTCTGTAAACTTTCCGTATACTCGCACTACATCTTTCACCATGCTATTTTGCTTTATTTGTTGCCCATCTCAATTTATTATTTAACCATTTGTACTCTCTTCTACCCAACTCGGTGTTTACATTCTTCCATCTCCTTCTCTCATCCATATTTCTAATCATCTCCACGGTTCCAATAGTGTCTTTTGCGGCTTTCGATATCCCTTTCTTAATATTGAATGAATGTGAAACTCCATTATATATATATATATATATATATATATATATATACTATATATATATATATATATATATATATATATATATACATATACCTTTCTTGATACTTTCTCTTTTTTCTTCGATAGTACTTAGCTCTTTACCATCCTCCATGATTTCACTACCGCCTGTTACTACTCCTTCCTTTTCAAACCATTTAATGCTTCTACATTCCATTTTATAACCCGCCGCCCCTGCCTTATCTTTTTGAAACGTACGCAACACTTCATAACTACTAAATTGTGGTCAGAGTCCGCATCTGCTTCCGGGAAGCTGTGCGACTTTATCACGCTGTTCCTAAACCTGTGTCTAACCAGAACATAATCTAGCTGACACCTTTTTGAGTCACCTGGAATTTTCCATGTATACCTGCGCCTTTTGTGGTTTCTAAACCAAGTGTTGGTGATGACTAACTCCTGTCTCCTACAGAACTCAACTACTTTCTCCACGCGGTCATTACTCGTGCCTAAACCGTAGTCCTCCACATCATCACCATCTCTTCCTTCGCCTATCGTCGAATTCTTATCCCCCATTACTATCAAATGTTTACCTGGAGGAATACACGCGATTATGTCCTCTAACTGATCGTATATCCTATTGACCTCTTCTTCCTTCTATAATTTATGTAAGTAATAAATATTCAGTAAACTTAAATTACGGCATAGTATACATCTACATCTACATAGTATAACGCGTTCGCGATAAAAACAGTGGAAAACTATTCAGCCACTTTTTCCGTTATTGGTGTTGAAACACTCGGTTTGGTTGGCGTTCCAACACTCCATGACGAGTCTCGTAAATAAATCAAAATATTATGTCGACCAACTGCGCATTTATTCACCCGTAGTATCAGAGTTTACGCGAAAAGAAACCCTATTGTCTGGTCACGACCTGTCAATATACGAATGGACTTGATGAATTATTTCATTCAGAATGGCGTTTAGCATTGACAATTATTTCTACCAAGCTCACAGTTTATCTGCGGTCGTAGTGACTTTCGTTGGGTGCCATTCTGGATGGTTTCTAATTGGCGCTTAATTTATATCCTGGTCAAAATACTCTCGCCCTCCGACCACCGAGTTTCTCCCTACACTACCCCCCCCCCCGCTTCCTCGGAAGCTGCATGGTGCTGCTCAGCACGCCTAAGCGCCACGCTTGTGACCACGACCGTAGTTATCCCGCAGCAGCTAATTATAATGATTGATTATTTAATTGCAGGGGAGAAATCTTGACTTTCATTTACTTATCAGACAATTGGCGAAGATGAAATCTTTTTTTTATCCTAATTTATTTCGGCGTTTGATCGTTGCATGTTGCTTATGACCTGCAACACATTTTATTGTCAACCGCAATTATTCGGTAAAAATTTCTCAGTGCTCTTTCTCGGATGCAAAGAAATAAACATTACTCTAGCTGACACAATAATGTGATTTCCTCGGCAAATAAATCCCCCAATCCCCCAGTATTTCAACTTGGTTCGTTACGAACCCGCTCGTCATGGTTACGTGATGATAACCGGAGATTTTTAGTTTTACTTCGACTTCCGTAGTCGCCCGATGTGCTCACTCACTCACTCGGGGAAAGCATAACTGCATGAGGTATGTATCATTTGAAAATGACACTTTATACCCTCCGACGGCTTCGGCATGTCGATACTTTCTTATTGCACTTTTTCCACCGATTTCATCCCAATGCCTCTAATAAATCATTTTCTTTGAAATAAGTATATAGGGTATAAGGATGAATATTGGCATAAATACGCGTTTTTTTAAAACACTTCCTAAGATAAAATTTTGGTAAAATGGTGAATGGTGCAACAATAAATGCATAATGAAAAGCATTAAAATACAAATCAAACTTGACCATTTTAACTTGTATAAAGGTTAAGTGGTTAAATGAAATCCATGTATGAGAATGTGACATGTGAGACTGTTTCGCATAACATTTCGAAAATATAATTAAAATAACGTCATCCCGACGTTGAACACTGCCTTCTGCTGTCTGTTGCTCAATGAACCAAATCCATTGGCTTGTCTTGGCATAAGATGCTTCTGGCACATGGCATTCAATGATGTCTCGAAGGCTGTTTGTTGAAAATTCATCTCTCGGCTAATTGATAACATGCTATGGAGCTTATTAAGTTTTTATACTATTAGAATAATATCAAATGGCATTGGTATTGTTAATACATATTTTCCCAATACTCTGAGTGACTATTAATCGCCTTGCGCCTTCGAAATTGCCCATGAAGTCGACGGAAAGGTGCACGCACGCACACATTATGAGCGGTAAGTTAGTGATTGCGAACGCCGGCCGATACGCCCATAAAAGCATATATGCAATACTGACGTCACATTTCTCTCGCCATCCAATGCTTCTCTCGATATTTTTAGTGACGCAAGGAAGTGAAGCTTAAATCCGACGAATATTTCGATCGATCGCCGTGATTTGTTTCTGTTGGTGATCGCGAAAGCAGAGAGACTGCGCCAACTGTGACTTCTTCGGAGGCTAGCTGCTGTCTCATGGCAAGGAGAGGGAGGGAGGGTGAGTCCAAATCTTCGAAGCCATTAATCCGGGAGAATAAACTTGAGAGCTGGAGCAAGCGTCGCATCTCGATCTTAGTCGTCCGAAAAAAGAAACGGCCGATTCTTTATTAGTAGTGCGAGCCAGAGGAATTAAAATTATCACTTCGACGCTCGAAAAATATGCTTTCACTCCATCAGGCACGTCCTGGTTACCCGCTGATTATTCCCCCCCTTTTTCCTCACCCCCCTGTCCCATCCACCCCTTTGTATGCTCTGTTTTCCCTCTCGGGGACGAGTCGCGTTTTTTTTGCTTCAAATGGACTCCGGAAATGTTAAATATTGAAGGCCTCTTGTTATTTTTCTCTCCAGCCGCGGAGGAACACCGATTGCCAAGACTTCCTTCCCATGAAACGCCACCACTCTCTTCCTCCCCCTTTCGTCCCTCTTCGGCTGCCCATGACTCCATTCCGGTACATTAAAGTTTTATCAAGGACTGTAATGTTCCCAAAATGTTGTTTCTCGTCCCATTACGCGGGAAGGTAGGATGTTCTTCCTTTTGAACTTTGAGTTTTTAGTAGATTAACTGAGTTGAGAATAGATTCTGAGCAGTTCTCCCATGCAAGTATTACAAACGCGAAAATTCACCCTAGAGTCTCCTAAGGCCACCTCAGGCCTTGGGGTTGAGCGTACGTGGTCCTCCTCTGAATCAAATGCTTTGGGCTAATCTCGAAGGTTCACTTGAATATTCGCACCATTTAAATGCTTAGCAATTTTCTTTTAAGTATTTATTAACTACTTTTTGGTTGTCTTTTCCTTAAATTATCATTAAACTATTACCATTTCATTAAAATACTCATTCTAGTATAATAAAAGTGCATTTTCTTTGTATTACTTTGTTTGCCTGTGTTCTCATTCCAACGCATATCGTCATGTCAAGGCTGATCCATCACTTGTTTCTTCCAATTCGTCCTAAGCGCTGCTTAATAGTTTTCTTCCCTCATACCTTTATACTTCAAGTCGTGTCCTATTACTTCCCCTTCGTGCTTGCCAGTTGGATTTAGAAAACTCCGGATAATCAGCAAAAAACACGTCCATCCATTCTCGTCCCCTTTCATCCCTTCATTCTTCCGCACTCATTGGCCGACGCTCCCCGTCGCTTGCTTCTCATCATTCGTCCTCGACTCCTCTCCCTTCTGCGAGACTCTTTCTTCCCTTGTGTTTTCTCTCCGTCGGACCATTGTGCCTGGGGACTACTTGTCCGCTCACTGTCCCTCTTCCCCCCCCCGCCACTCTCCTCCTCTTCTCATGAAGATTGTCTTCATCCATCACTCACTCTACCCATTCACTCTTCATCATTCTGCCGTAGAGACTTTTCTAGTCATCATTAAATGAAGCGTCGCTTTAGATTATCTTTTCTTTGCTGACACTATCACGTTTCGCCATTCTATCAAGGTAAACCATAACATATCCTTACTAAGTTCCTATTTTTTAACCATATGTTCTCGACCTTGTCAGATTAGCAAGGGAGTCGCATTGAGCTAACTATTCTTCCAGAAACGTGGAATCAATTATGTTGCTCTAGCAGTAATGGATGAGATATACCGTAGGTCAGCATTAACAACATATCGCCGGGATTGCGTGATCATTCCACTAGGAATGAGCCAAATGCTCATAAAATTATCAGAAGATTATCACGAATCAATATAATTGCATGCGACAGGTATTCTTCCGTTCTCATTCGAATTACTCTGTATACAATAAATTCTCATTCTTGGGATTAAAATAACCGGGACCAAATTTGAAGTCACGCACTGCCTTCGGTCCAATCTCGCCGTCTCCGGCTGAATTGAAGACTTCAAAGGGAATGACTATGGCACAGAAATAAAATATATAAAGCAATAGAAAACCGGGTATTGATAAAAAATATAACTTCGTAATCGTGTTGCTGCCTTTCTTCCTTTCCCGTGGCTTTGGCTCCTAATCTCATTCCTAATCGTAAGAGCTCAAATGGCCCTCTTCACTTATTCGTGCATTATCTCGACTGGCACAGTCATCGTTAACCTTTGGATGAGGTGGTTTCGGGGAGCGTTCCGGAGAGTCTGGGCACTCGGCTGAAAGGCCAACGGCCCCAAGATGCTTCGGGAGGCTTCATGGAGCCAGGAAAAAAAACGTCCCCCGGGATGGGGGACCGGGGATGAATACCGGCTGAAACCGGGACGCATGGGCTCTCTCCCCACCGAGAGAGCCCCCCCCCCCCATTCGCGCGTCCCCTCCTTCGCCGCGGGCTACTCTTCGTAAACTCTTGCTTTTGTGAGCGACCGACACGTTTTACTTTCCTTCTCGCCCCCCCCCCCTTCCCCACAGGCGAAAACCAACTCTGGGCCGACTTCCAAAAGCGATTCATATAGTTCCGGAAGGAGGGGATGGGGGCCGTGTCTTCGGTCCGGCGTCTGCCCCCCCCTTCCCATACCAACCCCCCTCCCCCCACTCCGCTTCCTGCCTTGCATGAGAACTTGCCTCGCCGCGGCCCGTAGTGACGAGGGCGACCGTTCACTTCAGGGATTAGCGCGAGTGGTTGAACCAGCCAATTGGATTCTCCACTTCTTTTGTGCAGGCTGCTTAAGTAAAAATAAGGACATGACTGCAGCAAATCTTGAAAATTATGCATGCAAAAATCACGCGGTTCTTTCTGCTGCCTTGGGGAAGATCCATGTCTCATCCCTTCTTGTAATTCATTGAGAACGCTCGAACACCTTTATGACTCGAGTATTTATGTGTCTACCAACAATTTCCTTCCGGGGCAGACGGAAATGGCGAATGGAATGCGGAGATCTGATTCCACAGCAGTTCCTCCCCCATCCTGTCTTCCGCCTCCACCGCTCTTTCTCCCATGATTCCCCTCTCTTCCACGGAGATTGGAATGTTCGCTTTGAGGTTGAGAACAACGATTTACACTATTTATTATCATGGAACCATTTATAAAATTTAACGCATGCCATTGTGAAAGAGTCAGTTGAGAAATCGTCTTTTACAGCTGATACATATCCGCCTCCGGTATTCACATCATATGGGTGAATAGTTTGAGAAGAAGGGAAGGAGCAACGGGAGAGTGAAGTCGGAGCACCCCTCAAAGCGAACATTCCAATCTCCGTGGAAGAGAGGGGAACCATGCGAGAAAGAGCGGTGGAGGCGGAAGACAGGATGGGGGAGGAACTGCTGTGGAATCAGATCTCCGCATTCCATTCGCCATTGCCGTCTGCCCCGGAAGGAAACGACGTTTCGCGCGATTTTGGTGGACTTCAAAACCACTTCGGCCTGAACCTCATCCGCCTTCGCCCAATTCTCTTTTTTGCTCTTGGTATAACTAGCAGTCGTTCACATAGTCAAAAATGGCTGTTCTCTTTCAAATTCGTCCCAGTACAATCTGTTGCTGATGCCGACTTTTGATCTCTGGACGCTGGCTGCAACACCAGCGGATCTGTTGTCATCAATGTCGATGCACGCTGCGAAGACCCGAAACACGGAGAGAAATTCTACCGTTGATGATGGCGCTCGAAATCGATGGAGACGTGAGTAAAAATGAAAGAGCGCCCGGAAGGACGTGCCCTGAAATGGACCAGAGGAGGCTGAGATCCAGAAGGGAACGAATACGCGGCCGTACTCATCCCACGCGTCGCCGACATGCCTTAGAAGATCGTCTCTTGTCCTCTCCAAGAGCGACGCCGCGCTGAGATTCGAAAGTGCCACGGATACCACGGTTCTCCGTCGAACCGCAAAGAAGACGAGGGTGGTAAGTGAGTACATCGGTGGAATGTCGTGCGTTGGCCAAACTGCTAGAGCTCTGAAATGTAAATCAGAAGTAAGGGCAACCGAAGCAATTACGCTCCTCCACCATCGTGGTCAGGTCATCATCCAACCGCGACACTTTTTCGTGGAACGCGAGGTCACCGCTAGGGAGTGCTTCCCTCGGCTGATGCGGGAAGCGAGAGAATTCGCCAAGACCCTTGGAGTCAGTTTGGAGTTTGGGGACCTTTTGATGATGTTGCAGAAAGCTCTGCGCAGGCTTCCTCGTCCGGACTGGCGCCCGCATGCCGACTTCTTCCGCAGCATTGCAAAAGCATTGAAGTACTGATGTCGCCTTTTGATGGGGACCTCCACCCCTGACTCGTAACTGCGGAGGAGGCATGCGCCCCACGCGGTCACTTCCGTCGGAAGTCACGACGTGTGGTTGGGACTCTGCAGTCTGGGCTACTCGTATTAAAGAGCTCACAATTGAAAGTGACGCTCAGTCATTTTCACCACGATTCCGTTTTGCCAGGATAAATGGAAGCAATCGGGAAAGGACAAATAATTTTGAGAGTTAGCCGAAGAAAATGTTTCAGGGTAAAATATTGAATCACGGATTTTGCGATAGAATTCGACTCTCGGAGTGCGAAAGGGACTTGTTTTCCCTTCGCTTGCGCCCCTCTCATGTGCAACCAGACCGGCGTTCGCTTGGGTAATTTCGCTCCCCCCTCTCCGTGAGAGGGGGTGTGAGAAGAGAGAGGAGTTATGAAAGGGGGCGGGGAGGAAGCGTGGGAGGATTTGCTTGGATCTGCCCTAATTCTGCTGCGTCGGCACTTAAAGTGGAAACGACTGCAATATCGTTGAAGAAAAATAGAAAAATTTAAGAACCAAAATGAAGTTCACAATGAAGAATTAAAGGGGCGTGCCAGTAGTGTGAGTGGAGCGCTGAGTTAATGATCGAAGGACCGGGGTTCGATTCCGGGCGACGCTTTTAGGGAACCCCAGATTCTAAGCTTCTGAGGATACCTGTTTTGTATCTGAGGACCCCTGCGATTGTGATTTCGTGGAACCCAGGGCCCCGTGGGGAACCGCGGGCGGCACAGGAGATGAGGACCGACTGGCTGGCATTCACCCAGTTTATAAAGACGCTTTTGGCTGAAGGTTGGGTTTTTCATCATCACATTCGTAGATGAATAAGGAAACAATGTTCAGTTTCCAACTTTAGTGAAGACCGAGGAAGGGGGAGTGTTCTTATGTTTCATGTTTCAATCAAAACTATGCAATTTTTATTAACTGAAATAAGACAGATTTCTGTTGTGATAACATAAAATGAGAACACGGCGCATAGTTGGAGTTATTTGGGTTATGTCCAAAAACAATTTACTACAACATACCCCACATTCACTGCCAGTATCCCGAAATTTAGTTTTATGAGTGAGTGCAGAGGTTACCTTGCGCTGGATTATTATTACTTATCCGGTCAAAATGACTTCCCGCCGGCCGATTTCCTATCCTCGCAACTCACGAATCTACGGTTTGGGCCTCCACGCACAGTCGCCGATCGCGTTTTAGAATCGAAAACTAGAGAAAGGATGTAGTCATTGGAAAAGTTGAGCATTGGGCATCTATTTACATTGTATGTCGCTCACTGCGTTTGTATAGCAAGCACCATGATGGTCTGAATACATATTTTGTGTTATTAATAAATATAAATTTTTGATGAATCTTGAAAATTGACAATTAGAATAAGATTGAGAGGAAAGATAATATCATGAAAATACGAGTTTTAGGGTAATGATAGGGTGATGGTGATCTCATTCAGGGCAAGGAGGATAGGGAAAGATTATTTCACCATTTAAAGTTGCATTTAAGCGAATTCTCTGGCATATTTCTAATGCATTCTCTGGCATAATTCTATGGCATAGGCAAAGGATATGACGGGGATGAATCAGGGTTGATTTTGATTCGCGGGAGTTCAATTATATTTAGTTTATTGATGCGAATGAATTTTGGCCCAGAAATGTGTGAAGTACACAAAAGTGGCTTGAAAATGTTTTGGAAAATATGAAGAGTCGGCGAAATCTACAATCATAAAGAAAAATGCATGGTGTTGGAGGGGCAGGGGTATTTATTTGGCAATGGATTGGAAATGGAAATAAGGGACACCTGCTAAGAAGTCATTAGGTATGGCAGAGCAGCCCCAACAACGGCGTTAGGGACATTACAAGGGATGAACTAAGTATGAGAGAAATAGCTAGAGAGGAATAGGTATTCGAGTAAAGAAATGGAAAGAAAGGGTTTAGGAAATGATTGACTGAGCATTTTAGAAGAAAATGGGGTGGAAATGTGCTCCGGAGTATTCCTTTTAGACTTAGCAGCGCTCGGAGAGTTCCCACTATCACCCGTTGCTCTCTTCCCGATATTATCTTGAGGATTCAGTATTTCGGCGTCGAAATATCGCTCGACGCAAACAACGGCAAGTGGTTTTCATTTCGATTCCCAATGTAATCCGGATGCAAGCCAGAAGGAAAAAGTTTTGAATATTGGTGTCCACTACCGTCTTATTTTGCGTATGGTTTATTACTTTTTTCAACGCTTTCAGGTGCATCTCGGTATCGCTTACGCATGGATCAAATGTAATTGTTTTTTCTTTTGCCGCGTGTTTAGATAAGCTTATACTAATTTACACGTATTATACGCGTTTTCCAACGAAAGCTGCCGGTTTTCTGCCAACAGATACACACATTGAGACAAGAGATAAATAGTTCCTGTTATATTTTCAGCCCCTAAAATGAAAATAAAGTAAGATAGTGCTCGCCAACGATAATGCGTGATCTTGATCTTGATTGTCTCCATCTCCACAATATAATTGCGCGTACGTGCGAGTTTTCCTGCGACCACTTTCTTTTCGACAAATAATAGATTAAATTTCGTCCTCGTTTATTTCCCGCCATCGTCATCATTTCTCTCTTTTTCTCTCTATTTTATCTCCAGTGGATGCCCTAACACACTTCCCCACTGCGTAAACTCACTTGAGAGATCTAAGTGTATGGGAATGTGGACTTCAATACAAGGCAATTAAACATGAATTTTATGAGAAAGTAGCTTGCATTAAGAATATTGCCCTAAACTCTAGCGACGCATCGAAGTAAGTGAGAATGTTTGCACTATTACTACGAAGAGTGCACATCACTGAAGAGTACCCCTGGTCGTCGGTTTCCCCGATGCGACATTGTTTGAAAAGCTCTCGCGAACAAAAGCATCCGCCGTCTCTCCCGTGTTCTTTCCCTCGGAAAGGCTTTCTTTTGGCAAATAGCTCCAGAGTTGGGCGAAAGGCCCTCCGAGGGTCTCTCTCTAAGGTCGCCTGACTCTCCTCGCTTTTACTCCTCCATGGATTTCCACGCATCCAATTGAGGGCGTCCCTTCGGGCCGACGCTCGTGAGTGCCCCACCTCTCGCTTCAATGGCGGGTAGTGTTTGCGGGCACGGGATAGGACAATCCTTCCTTCTATCTTGCATCCCGTGCAGATGGACCCCACTCGCATCGTTTTAAGCAATAAGCGGGGAGAGAATCGCCTAACAATTTGACGACCCTTCTCGGAATCCGCTCGCAGGGTTCAAGTCGTGCTAAACGCTCGAAGCCACACTTCGATCCCCGAATTCACCTTTGATTCTTGCGGCCCCGTCAGTGATTTCGTGGGTTGATGCTCACCCGCTGTCGTTGAGCGAACGCCCACCGATCGCCGAAGAGCCCACCTTTGGCGATCGACCGCATTGGGGTGCATGTCCTGTGTGGTCCCCGGTTAGAGGCTCCAATTTGGATTGCGAATGATTTTACATGCTAGTAATGAGAATATTTACTCGAATTATTTTGGCATAATCTTAAATATTTGTAGGATTACCCATCTAGTGCGTCTATAAGAACTCGCTGGCGATTGTCAAAAGTAATCTGTTCAACTAGAGAAAAAAAACCTTAATTGCCTCCTGAGCTGAACTACCCCGGAGGAAGTTTTTCAGAGATTTACTCAGAATAAAATAAGCAGATAGTCATGGTTCCATAGATCCAAGTCCTTTTAGAGTTCGCATACCGAGCTTCCTCGACCGCTTGCATGTGCAGTGCCGTGTACACACAAGTCTGCTTTGACTTGCGACAAAACTTCGGCAAGCCGAAGCATCGCCTTTGTTTCTTTCATCTTCTGTTAGAGTATCCAAAGTGGATTTCTCGATTATTGGGGTATTTCAGCCTCTGTTTAGGCTGGTGCCGATTACTCCTCCGTATGTCGAACGCCAATGCAATTCACTTCAGCAGCCAGTGCCTCACGTGCCACAGACCAGTGATTCCCAACCGCCGTAAAGACACCTCAGGAGTGCCGCAAAATATATGTAGTAACGATGGGAGCCATGAAACCTCCCACGCGTATCGTAATCTTTTAGTGGTGAGAGCGTAACAGTTCTAGAGTTAAAAGAAATTTTAATTTCTTTGCATTGTTTTAGTCGAAATAGAATAAAAATATTCCATACATGTGATTTATTCCATTTATAGTTATATTCAACGAGGAATTATAAATGTGATCAGAATCACAACATTTTATGATTAAGGTGAGGTTATGAGATTTTACACTCATACGTGCATCGCAATGCTTAAACCGCTGGTAAAAATACCAAGTTGGGATGCCACCGCCTCTTTCAAAATGGCTGTAAACGCTGGCAGCTGGGAATTCAAGTGGAATGTATAGCTCTCTGCCCTGGACCAACCGAAGTCATTCCATCCCCAAATCCCTATCGTTTTCACTGCACGTATTATCGTGCCTTCAGCAACTTCGCCGCGATGCACGTTTCGATCGAGAGGAGGGACGAGTATCAAATGATTCGGGCGTCGTTGGCGCGCGAAAAGCGAGATTCCCACGGCGCGAAGGGGCGGAGGAGAGGCCGCCGGTAATTAGAGGCGGAATGCTCGGGAAATATAAAAAACGCCCATCTGGTGAAACCACGCTACTGGTTCCCAATTAATGTTATTTTTTCTTTTGGTACGCACTCCCGATGAAGCGGCGAAACTTTAACGTGGCATTTAGGGGAAGAGGAGAATGCTTTTGTATTCCTTTCGCGGGGAGGAGTGAAAAATTACGCGGTTTCTCGAAACACATTGGTAAATGCATTGCAAAATTCATAATTTTTTTTCTTCCCTTTTGAAAGCTATCTCATCAAGTGTCTGCTGGTGATACCCAGTGAGTTTTCCTTGACTAACCGTTCAAGCGGAATGGGAACAAATCTTGGGGAGATTTACTCAAATCCACCTCTAGTGTCATTGGCCTCAGGATGGCGGTGATTAAAATTTAAAGCGCTTTCTTTTATATATTCTATTGTTTCAGGCTTCACTTCGTGGAAGTAATTGATATCCATTATTGAAATAGAAAGAAAGACTCGTACTTTTCCACAGATTTTATTAATTTTCTTTTAATTATAAAAAAAAAACAAAATTATTTAATTTTGTCCGACATTTGAATCCACCTGTTGTCCGGCCACCTTCCAATGCGTGGCACCAACGATTTCCTTTTTCCCAAAAATGTGATTATTCGGTCCCTGATCTTCTGCTATATAAATTATATGCCTGTACGAGAGAGGGCGGAAGGATTTTCTCTCCAACGGAAAGTGGTCAAGCATTCCACCGGATGATGAAAGTTGCAATGGACAAACATTCTTGTAATTTTCAATTCATTGTTGGAACTCGGCCTATTTGCCGAAGATGATAAAATTAAAGGCTACTGGGATGATAGCGTTCCATACCACAACACGCCCTCTTGCATTGTGTGAAGCATGGACGTCGGTCGTAGGTGATTGTAGTCGCAAATGAGAAGAGTTCCATTGGAAATACAAGTAATTGAAACAGAACTTTGAATGATACGTACATAAGAGAGAAATTAGATTAGATGCGCTATCTTTCCGGATGCAAAAAGGAGGAGGGAACACACGAGAGACAGTATGGGTAGCCATTAGCGTCTGCCCGTGACAATTTTGGGTTCGTAGCTCCTAATTCCAGGGCAACCCTGAGGATTAATTCTAATTCAAAGAAAAATAATTGTTTCAAAATTTTACCCTTGGTGCGGAATGTTTCAAAAGCGAGAATGCCTAATCGGGGTATAACTTACACACTCGACTAATCCCGTCAAGTTGCAATTATGCAGCGGAACAGCATTCCATAATTCGCGAGCGTATCATGCCGCAGTAGACGAACAAGATTCCAGATTTGTGAAACTATTTCCCTGGCACAGTTAGAAGTCGAAATCAAATTCCAAGTAAATATCCTCCACACTTTTAATGCAAGTCTCCTTTGAAGTATTAGGCTGCCAAAAAGGCCCTATTAGAAAATGTCGTGCGAGACGAGGCATAAAACCATAAACACGATACTCAACACGAGGGCCGGTTGGGTAGATGGTGGTAGAGTTGACTGACCAGTTTTAAGCCCAATGCCTTTCCTTATTCTAATTATGGTTTCCTAGGAAGATCTGGTGCCCGAAAAATCACAATTCCCAGAGTGGCTTGCCCGGATATCGAACCCGGACCCTCCGGTCAGTAGTCCAAAGCCCTATCCCTGGACTACTGCGACCCCCGATACGATGCATAGCAAGCGCATTTTTATCGACATTTGCATTCGTCCATTGAGTTTCCTCCATCGCCGGGAATGCATTGCACCGAACTCACTTCAAGAGATAAAAAAAGTTCGCGTATTTATATTTAATTTCCAGCAATCAAAAAACCGCAATCGACCGACATCTTTCGGTAAAGGAACGCACTTTAGCGTCAGAAAAAGTTCTTCTTCGATGGAAAAATATTGCGAATTTCATTTTTTAATCTCGTCTTTATTGCTGTGTTGTTCACTTTGTTCTTATCTCGTTGACGGAAACGAATGCGGCCCGTTGCTTTTCATTTATTTGGCTTCCCTCCATCCCCTCTCCGCTCTCCAGAGCTTGGCAGCAATGCTTCTTCAATCTCGGATTGCACTCAATCCGGGGGATGGGGGGGGGGGGGCGCAATGCGTCGCGCAACGGAAACTTTCGGGGTCGTCGCTTCGTTTTGAAACTCGTGCTTCACGCGGGGGTTTGACCTGAGGGATAAAATTAGCTCCGCATCACGGGCGGTACCGGGACTCCGCCGCGCTGTATCTTTCCGGAATTTTCACTTCCGGGCACCCCTCCCACCCGCACCTTGGTGACACCACGAGGGAGGAAGATTTGAACCACCTCTCTCGTGAGAGAAGGGGATAGTGATTCTCGGCATGCTTGCTCGGAAGTGAGTGGAGGCACGTGAAGCTAGTGGCGATTGGGAGCACGGAGGTGTCTCTCGCAGTGGATTCATTGCGCGCGGAGGCAATGGCTGGAAGTGGGTCCATCTACTTCAACGTGTGACAAAACACTTAGGCAGCGGTAATGTCATGAGAGCACCAATTGATAATGAATGATAATTAGTGGACTGTATAAATCAATTTACATTGCAATAATTTCAGAGTGTAAAAACCATTCGCCTTGATCAGGATTTGAACCCGGATCCTTCGGTGTCCGGCCGAGTGCGTTAAGCCAGCTGAGCTACCGAGGCGTCCTCTTACTTTATGACATTTTTGGCGGCTTTAAAGGAACAAGATGTTGTGACGAAAAACCGTGCATACAATGTCACAGGCATCTACAGCCCACGAGGTTAAAGCCCACTTTAAACACTGAGGGTGTTTTGACAGAGAAAGCCCCCAAAATTTCGTAGTGTAAGAGCCTCGTAGACCTAGAGTTTCGTAGTGATGCCTCGGCAGCTTAGCTGGCTTGTGCACCCGGTCGGATATCGAATGATCCGGGGACGAATTCCGGTCGAAGTTAATAATTTTTACACTCTGAAATCGTTGCATTATAATGTACATTTAGCCAATGACTCCGCTAAAAGTTACTGTCGCGACATCTCCCGCGGTTTTTTGGAATAATGGAGTTTATATTAAATGAGTTATTATTAGTTTATTGCCAAAGGTTATCTAAAGGTATAGTTGGGTTTTTATGAATCCACGAGCGCGGAACGGATACACATAGCCCCTATGCATCCCCGGTATGACGCAATATTAGAAATACATTCTAACACCCTGTAATAATTACAATGAACCATTTTTCAACTCCACATACTCAATCACTCCTGTCAATGTGACCAACATACCTAGTCTTTACTTCTGCATTCTGCCCCGATCACTCGAAATCCACTCCCCACTTTCACAGTCTCCAATATCCCATAGCCACTCAACCATGGCCTGCGTCCATTTTTTTACCTCTTTGAATTTCTCCCCAGGAAACCCTCTCTTCCCTCACCATGCTTAGAGGTTCGTCATTTGTTTTTGTCATCGCCCATTATCCACTGCTTCTCTCCTCCACAACCACATCTCAAATGTATCCATTCTACGCTGTATTCATTTGCTTCATCGACCAAGTTTCCGCGCCTTGCAGAATTATGCTCCATATTAAAGTTGTCACTAATCTCATCTTGAAAACACAATTTAAGGTTACTTCGCAGCTCATGATATTTGCCATCAATCATGAGCACCTGACTCTCAAGTACTTGACCCTGATAAAAGCAGTCGAACTAAATATGATATAACAATACTTGCCATAGCTGCGGTCAGCGAGAGCTCAGCGCACTCATTCATTGGATAAACCTTCTCTTCATATACCCAAAGGAGTGACTTTAACGGCGGCGGACTCGCCAAATCGCAAGGGTTCGCGTTTCGGATGTCTGCTTTAATTTTTATTCTTCCAATGGTTAAATATTTGAACGAAATAAGAGGTTTAAATGCAAGGAAGCAATACATCTTTATATTTTGAGTACGAGTATTTATCATTTTTTAAAGTATACATTTTATACTGTAAAATGTTGCTAAATTTATACCACAATAACCTATTTATGTGCTACTCAAATTGGCAACGAAAAATTTCCGTAATCATTGGCAACTTTCATATTTCCTAAAAGTAGAAAAAAATAATTTCAATTAGAAATTTTTTTCCATTGAGTTCATTCTAATTTATCGCCAAAAGTTACCTGCTCGTATGTCAGTGTCCAAAAAGTATCATGTTATTTATATAAATTGAATCCTAAAGGATGACATTCTATTGAAATAGGTTCGAATTCTTTAGCCATTTTTTCCCAATTCAATACACTTAAATTTACCTGTGAAATTCCAAGGTAGAAAATTCCTTCCACTTTCGCTGGACAAAAATGCTTCGGCCGCAAAATTGGCCGATGAAAATGTCGAACACGAATTTTACCTCGATTACCTGACAGATTGTATTCGGGATACACTGCCTTACAGCAATGGGGAAATTGCGAATCTATTTTTCAACCTGCCTCTATTGTTTTGAAATGATATTTTTGTTCTAATGTCATGACACGATTATGGCTCATCGGCGAGCAATGTTAAATTAATGTTTTCTTCACTCTTCCTACATTAACTGCGAGGTTCGTGTCAGTATCCTTTCATTTAGTTTAATTCGGCCATTTTAATTTTGCAGTGAAAACCACTGCCAGGCTTGTCATAATGTAACCTTACCTCAATATCAATTAATAAGTTGAGGACACGATCTGACCTTTGAAAGTTCAGCGATTGCTCATGCCACCCCCCTCCCCCCATATTGGCAAATTGCAAACGATCCTCGCACTCTTTTCAAATAATGTACGTATGTTTTGCATGATTTTGAATAGTGCCAGTATGAAAATGTATGACATGATTTAACCGAACGTATGCCAATGAAAACGCACGTAAGCATAGAACTCTCAGCCCGTGTTTTCCCACTCGCCTCAGCTGCTTGAATCGAGGGAGATACGCGGGTGGAGATTTTTGGGAATATTCCGGCTGCTCAACTGTTTTTGTACTGCTAAAGCCATTAGGGCGCGTATTTTCATGACCTTAGGCTGTTGCTAATTCATCACGTCTCAAAAACACTGCTAATTAACCCCTTAAATACGCCGTATATCTTGTATACCGTCCTTGGTCGAAAGAATGCCGAATACACTTTGGTAAGCCCACTCTGACAGCGTGATGATTGCTCGTTGTTAAGCGGGTGGCTCTACAGATTCTTATCTGCTCTTCCTCCTTCTTCTCTCCCTACCGTCCGACCAAGACATCATAGGGGGAGGCATGTAGTGGGAGGGCATGTCTCTATGACTGGTGTGGAGTGAGGAGGGCGCCCATTTATATTTCCTCCCCAATCAAGTCATCACGTTTACCGAGTGGCGTCCGCCGTCCTCCATTTTCTCCTCCTTCTTCTCGGCATAGACATCCGCATCCTCTTTGGTCCAAATTAATGGGTGGGACGACCGGGCCTGCAACAACTGCTCATGATATTCTTGAGAGCGGGATTTTCATTATTTTGGGAAGATGGCGATTGGAGCGAGGAGATAAAGGATTATTAGAGCGTGTAAATGCTTTTATCTCAATCGAGATCAAGACGATTCCCACCGTCCACCACCCGATTCCCCCTCTCCCGGCCGAACTAACGTGAGACGAATGCTACCTTAGGAGGATCTCCTGCCTGCGCTCCAGATGTTGAAAAGGTGGTCTCCGAGATTGGAATTTTAATTTAGAATAGCAGAAGGAGCGAAACATTGAGCGTTTTGACGCTTGGAATTCTCTCATTTCTATTTATAGCGTATTTGGCGCCTCATCTTATTTATTTATTTGCACAATTACGTTGCAATTAGGTAAATTTCCTGCTGGCAACGGTCAGGTTAGGTCAAAGATAACTCTAACAACGAAAATTTCATACGAACACATAAAAACAGATAAGAGACAAAATATTTTTACATAATGACACTTCCACATCACATGCAAACAAACTTCCACACCACATACAAAATGCCGTCCACATCACATACAAACAATATTTTCATAACTACAACGAAGTTTATTACCCAGTGGCTGCTTTACATTTCAACTTAAAACTTCTAAAATTGGATGGAAAGGGCTCAAACAAACCTCCAGGCAGCTGGTTCCAATCAATTATGGTTCTATTTAAAAAAAGAGTATTTTTTCTTATTTGTTTTTTGAGTCCTTATTTTTATTTTGAGGCTATGGTCGTTTTTTCCCTTAAAGTTAGGCTTTTCTATCCCTTGCCATAAATCTTTCCACGCTTCGTCCTTTTTAACAATTCTATACATTGCGCCTAACCTACTCCTTTTTCTTCTATTTTTCAAACTCTCCCATTTCAGTACATCTAACATTTCCGTGACACTATTTGTTCTTTTTTACCTTCCGAGTACATATCTTGCTGCCTTTCTTTGAACTTTTTCTATCTTTTTAATATGTCCCACCTCATATGGATCCCATACTATGGAGGAGTATTCTAGGATAGGGATAACCAGTACCTTATATGCTTTTTCTTTTGTGGCTACGCTACTTCCTTTTAAATTTCTCATCACCAAATGCAATACTTTAAATGCCTTCCGTGTCAAATTATCTACATGGACTCCCCACCCAATCTCTCTCTCTCTTTCTACGTTGCAGTTTACGTTGCATGCTACATCAGTGAATTCAAAATATAATTGTATATCCTACGGGAGGTTGAACTAAATACTGCAGACAAGGTCAAAATCCACATTTTTGACTTCTGCGTTAAAAAAGCGCATTTCTTTTGAAACGCTAGGAAATGTTGAAATCGTTGACAATACTACATTGCTCAGTAACTAATGAAATAAATAACCTAAGAAGTGTCTCTATGGAATCAATATATTAAAAATATGCATAATTAAAATTAATTAGGCTGGTTTTAGAAGTAAGAACGATGTGAAAGGGGTTGGGGTATTGCGTATTTGGTGGCTACATGACAAATGAGTGAATAGTCTTATGACTTGAGTGCCTAAATTATGGAAATTTTGTATATCTTCGAGTTCTAATGACAAATCAACAAATTCTTTGTTTGAATATTATTTTTTGAAAGTATAAAGTGTTCAGTGTGGTGGTCCTGGACACCTGATTCCACTCTTGGTTAGTCATCGGGTGTCCTAGGGGCCGAACCGCCTCAGTCCAAAAGGGTTTTAATAACTTTGATAATTCCATAGTTATTGAGATTAATAGAGCTCTTTTTCTGTCGAGGTATCTGTCTATGGTGGCAGGTTTTAGACGGAGTACTTTGTTTTCTGTATCACAAAAGCTGTCAGTACATATTACCTCTAATCTTGTCTAATTTGTTCACGGCGAGTCTGTTGAGGTTGGAGTTAAGGACTAACTCATTAATTGGGCGTCCATGGTTTTCTTGACGAATAAAGAAATCTTCTAAACTATTGCAAGGATCAAACTGCTATAAATACTTTTAGTGGTCAATGCAAGCCATAAAAAGTTGTTATTTGGTGTCCTGCAACCATAGCTAATCCTTCAGTTCCAATATTAGTTGACTCGTATTTTCCTATCCACACCCCCCCAGTGCTAATTCTGAGTATGCGCTCATAGTTGTTCCCCGTTGCACAACCCTCTTTCCCCGATCTCTCCATTCGCATTCCTCCCGGAGACTCTCCTCTTATTTTCCCTTTCATCGTGTTCCCGACAGATGGGCTTGTTCCGCAAGACACTTCGTCATTCCAGAAATTCCACCTTTGTGGTGGACATTGTACATATTGGAGCCTCCCGTCCTTTTCACACGGCGGCCGGCTCCATTCGGACGCGTTCGAGTGATTCGCTCATTCGCGCACGGCTTTCTCCAAGCCACTTCGGAGAAATAACGCAGCGCATCCATCGACATTCTGGCGTGGTATCGTCCCGAATCGGGGAAGAGAATGAAATCAAATCAGAACAACTCCTTCGCATGGCGCTTCACTTGGCTCTCCTTCCTCCTTGGACTGCCCTCTTCGCTGCTCCCTGAGAAATTTCTCGTAGAATGTCATGTTCATGGAAAAAAAACGTTTTCTTCTCTCTTCGTAAACTCATTGATAAGAGTGCCTTTTTGAGGTCACTGTCACTTATTACACAAGAGCCAATAATTATTTCGATCCTGAAAAGCCCTCTGTTACCCCGAGGACCTCGATTTGAATACGGTAGCCAGGAATGTGCCAACATAAAAAAGATACTGTGTACTCATTTTATATCACAACAAACAAAAAAAGTTGCCAGAAATAAATTAAATATTTGTACTCGCTTTCTAACTTTATTTGATTCGGACAAACCACGGGCACCAATTTTCTTTAAATCCTTGTCACCCACACTATGCAACAACATCAATATTTGACGAAAATATATCATAGGTAATCTACCGCTTATGATAGGTCTTGGATAGACACATCTACCAAATAAATATTTTGTCAATCCTAATAAAACACAAAACCCAACATCCTCCTATACAACAATCCCCACTTCATCTCTGTCTACTTATTTCCTCCCTTCATTCAATCCAACATCCCTATCCTATTCCTGCCCTTTCCTCGTTTGCCTAACATTCTCCCCTCTATTACCGTGGTAAGCATCCCACTACCGATGAATACGACCTTCGTCCATTTTTCCTGCCTCCAAAGGATTTCTTCCAAGAAAAACCTCTCCTCAACCCGCCATAAAAGTACTTCCTCATTTGTTTTCCTTTCAGTCCATTTTACCTTCGCCATCCTTCACCGCACTCACATTTCAAAAACCTCCAGTCAATGCCTATCCTCCTGCTTCAGTGACCATGTTTCCGCGCCGTACATACGTTCACTCCATATCAAAGGTTTAACAAGTATTTTCTTATTATCCTTACTTAACGTCATCGATGCTCACCTCCTTGTGAAAGCTTCAATACCTAACGCAACTCTTCTGTTTATGTCCATACTACTTTTACCATTTTGGTCCAAAACACATTTGGGAAACGAAAACTGTTCCACCTGCTCTAGTTAATGCTCAAGTGAGTCTTGCTTGAAGAAGACCTCGGAGAAGGCGGAAAGCTCGAAAATCTACAATGTGATTGTCCTCTTAAGTGTTACTATCTTATTTGTGCTCTGTTGTGCCGTCCAAATTATATATATATATATATATATATATATATATATATATATATATATATATATATATGTAAAGAATTCCCTCCCCGGACTACAACCTTGACGTGGTGGAAGGGCTTGTGCGTTCCGATGATCCCTAGGGCTGTGCTGGCGGGAGTAGTAATAATTGCTCCTGGTAAGGTCACCGATGCCAGATAGGTCGAAGGTTAGGAGCCAGACAAAAGGTAATCCACGCAGCGTCTGTTCCTCAGTGAGGCGGCTGCAATGGCGTTTGACCCCAGTGGGGTGGCCAGTAAGTGATGGTGTCACGTTAAAAACACTATTGAGGAAGGCAACGGGAAACCACCTCAATTATCATTCCCAAGATAAAAAACGATGGAAAATACAGAGATTTTAGTCCTGGCAACTACGCGGCTCGGCCCAATCGGCCGTTTGCAGTGCCAGGCAGCGGGGGAGGCAAGGCTTCCGCGGTCGTCATCCCATGAAACCCTTGCAAGGGGAAACCGGTAGCAGCAGGACAGAAGACGCAGGAGAAGAAGAACAAGTTAGTTAGAATAGGAACGTGGAATGTTAGGACGATGATGGGGACGGGGAAATTGGAGAATATTAAGCGAAAGATGGAAAGGGGAAATATAGATATTTTAGGTCTATGCGAGGTGAGATGGAAAGATAGCGGGGATTACTGGAGTGATAAGAATAGAATAATATACAGCGGCGGGGACGAGAGCCAACGAGGGGTTGCCATAGTATTAAATGAAGAGGTAGGAAGAAGCGTAGTCAACATAAAGCAGGTAACGGATAGATTATTACTTGTAGAGATAAAAGCAGAACCGACGAACTTGGTTATTATTCAGGTATACATGCCACCGAGAAACCATAAGGAAGAAGAGGTCGATAGGATATACGATCAGTTAGAGGACATAATCGCGTGCGTTCCCACAGGGAAACATTTGATAGTGATAGGGGATTGGAATGCGACGGTAGGCGAAGGAAGAGATGGTGACGAGGTTTAGGCACGAGGAATGATCGCGGGGAGAAAGCAGTTGAGTTCTGCAGGAGACAGGGGCTAGTCATCACCAACACTTGGTTTAGACACCAAAAAAGACGCAGGTATACATGGAAAATGCCAGGTGACCCAGAAAGGTATCAGCTAGATTATATTATGGTTAGGCACAGTTTAATGAACGATGTGATAAATTCACACAGCTTCCCGGGAGCGGCTGCGGTCTCTGACCACAATTTAGTTGTTATGAAATGTAGCGTACGTTTCAAAAAGATAAGGCGGAGGCGGCGAGTTAGAAAATGGAATGTAGAAGCATTAAATGGGTTGAAAAGGAAGGAGTACAAAAGGCGGTAGAGGAAATCATGGAGGATGGTAAAGAGCTAAGTACTATCGAAGAAAAATACGAATGTATCAAGATAAGGATATCGAAAGCCGCAAAAGACACTTTTGGAACCTTAAGCGCGAAAAAGACTAGGAAACGATGGATCACGGATGAGATGATTACAAAGATAGACAACAGGAGAAAATGGAAGAATGTAAATACAGAGTTAGGCAAAATGAAGTACAAAGAATTGAACCATAAATTAAGGCGGGCAACAAATAAAACAAAAGAAGCATGGTGGAGGACGCAGTGCGAGGATATGAAAAGTCTGCAGAGGAAGGGTGAAATCGGTGCGTTGTTCAGAAAATTTAAATCTTGATTGGGAACTAAGAAAGGTAGATCTATGATAACAGCTAGAGATAAGGCGGGTAAGGTAATAGTTGATACAGGAAAGATCCAAGAGAGATGGAAGGAATATATAAAAGAACTCTATAGTAAAGAACTTTGACCAACAAAGTTAGACATTGAAGAAGAATATGACATTATGAATTATATAAGACATTAGAAATTATAAAAGAATATGGTGGATAACATTCCCGCGGAACTGTTGAAATGTTTAGGAAAATATGGGAGGAAGAGGCTACATGGGCAGATTCGTAGTATTTATGAGAAAAAATCTGGCCGGAGGACTTTGTGAGATCAGTTTTAGTTCCTATTCCGAAAAAGGTAAAGGCCACGTCATGTGATGACTATAAGACAATTAGTTTGATATCCCACGGAGCTAAAGTTGTTCTCAGGATCATAAACAAAAGGATACAGAGTAGGGCAAATGATTACTTAGGGGATGATGAGTTTGGGTTTAGGAAGGGCAGGGGTACGCGTGATGCCATTGCAGTAATGAGATAATTAATCGAGAAGCATATAAAATACAACCAGGAGGTATTTGCATGTTTTGTAGATTTCGAAAAAGCGTTTGATAGAGTGAATTTTGAAAACTAATGAGTATATTGCACAAAATGGGCATAGATTGGATGGAAAGGAGGCTAATCCGCAATCTGTACATGTCTCAGACTGCTCAGGTGCGAGTGGGGAACGGGGATTCCGGATGGGCAGTTTTAGGAAGAGTTGTAAGGCAGAGTTGCCCATTATCACAGCTGCAGTTCAATCTGTATGCAGAGGAAATGATTTAAGAGGCATGGGAAGAACTGGACGTAGGAATGAAAGTGGGCGGGGAATTCGTGAAATCAGTAAGGTTCGCTGATGACCAAGCCTAATTTGTCAGACAGCGAAGGGGTTGCAAGCATTGCTGAGTGAATTGGAAATTCAGTGCGACAGGTATGGGATTAGAATCAATATTAATTAAACAAAGGTTATGCGATTTCCTAGAAAGAGAAAGGCCAGGCTAAACATTAAAATAGGAGGGCAACAACTAGAGCAGGTTGAAAAGTTTATGTATCTCGGAAGTGTTTTGGACCAAAACGGTCAAAGTAGTCGGGACATAAGGAGAAGAATTGCGCTAGGCAGAGAGGCTTTCACAAGGAGGAGGGAGGTGATGACAGGGACGTTGAGTAAGGATATTAAGAAAAGACTTTAAAAACTTTCATATGGAGCGTAGCTATATACGGCGCGGAAACATGGTCATTGAAGCAGGAGGATAGACGTAGAATGGAGGCTTTTGAAATGTGGGTGTGGAGAAGAATGGAGAAGGTGAAATGGACAGAGAAGAAAACAAATGAGTAAGTACTTGGTATGGTGGGCGAAGAGAGGGGTTTGTTTGGAGCAATCCTATGGAGGCAGGAAAAGTGGATGAAGGGGGTGTTGACCGGCAGTGGGATGTTGAAGACTTTGATAGAGGGTAGAATGTTGGGCAAAAGAGGAAAGGGAAGGAACAGGATAGGGATGTTGGACGGGATGAAGGGAGGAAGAAAGTACTCAGAGATGAAGAGGGACCTGATGTAGAGTAGGTTGCTGGATTTTGAGTTTTATTAGGAGTCACAAAATATGGGGCGTCACGCTCCGACTACAGATATACATTGAAGATCTATGAATTCGTCATTGAGGTGATTAGTGATTCATGCGAACAGGAGAATGAATCGGAGGCGTCACGTCATAACTGACGCGATCAACAAAATCCAAAAGGAAGAGCGGCGAAGGAAAATATCTTTCGCTCAATTGGTTTCGTTCATGTTGAGAATTTCGATTCCGCATCCTCATTTCTTCTATTTCTTACTGCGGTATGTTTAAAAACAAATAGAACTGAGAGTAATAGCTATTCCATTAGCAGTGTAAATCTACCTAAAGCCATAGATTTAAACTCGGAGGATGTGCTGTGGAAGTATAGAATCCCAGAGTGAGTTGGTTTCGTTTCGAATTACTTACCTTGTCTTGTCACGGTAACTGGGAATATTTTGAGCATTGGGGAGTCCTGGAATATAACAATAGCTCTTTTGGGCCCCTATACGTCACCGGGACATGAGCCTCTTTGAGGTTCGACGCACTTCAACCCTTTTCTCGCGCTGCCTTTCTTCTTACCCTTCAAAACCTCGTCAATTTTTATTCTCCAACCTGTAATTCATTGCAGCCTCCATCGTCCCACTGCCTTCAGTGTCTTCTTCATCTCCTGTTCACGCCTCATGCCTAACGCTTCTCGCGAAGGTCTTTCTCCACTTGCCATGCTTTGAGCTTGCCCGCACGTGCCCAACGCCTTCGCTCTCCACCCAGATTATTTTATTCATCCTTCCTCGTATTAAGGCAAAATCTTCATTGGAGCTTAATGATGACTAACAATTGTCATTTTCACCATGATATTTTATTTTTATTCGCATTAAGTCGGAGGAATATTTTTGCCTTTGCAGCACCAAAGATATCTGCTATAGTGCAATTAGTTTGCCTCGTCGTTTTGAATCGTGTGACAGGACGCCGTGGTACAAAGTAGCATGAACGTTCCTCGCGCAACGCCGAGACGGGTAAGTCACGACTTCGCGGTGCTCGAACCCGGATCGGTCGCGTGCGCTGGGGCCCGCCAACGCGTATTTCGACATCGCCCCATCCCACGGAGGCCGTGGGAGAGGGCGCTCCATTCGGCTGAGGGGCATCCCGCCTCCGAAACCGTCGGCGGCAATGGCTAGATGAGGATTTAGGATTTTTCGGGAGTGGGGGGGGGGAGTGGATGTGAGGAGGAAGGGTTTATGAGCGCGTGTTTTGAAACGGCCCGCGGTGGCGCGGGAGTCCGCACAATTCACTGCCGAACGTCATCACGCCTCCCGCTTTTGGTCATCCTCCCCCAATCACACCCCTCTTTCCCCGACGCCCTTAACCGCAGACCCCGGAGAGGGGGGGGGTCGCGGCGACGAAATGTCGAAGTGGGCTCGGGTGGAATCGATCCGCTGCTGATGCCGGAAAGAGCGAGAGAGGATCGACTGGTCCATCACGAGCATGGGTGGGCAATGGACAATAAACCCTTGCCTTTCCAGGTCCGGCGGAAAATTATGTCCATTTAGTTTGTCACCCTGGGATTCCAGAAGCAAAAATCATGGAAATGTCTCATTTTCATTCAAATGCTGTGCGTGCTGATAGGTGCGTTTTTGATTAATTTCTTCGTTAATGAATTTGGCTGCAGGTGGCCTCTTATCTGCTCAAACGCCTGGTTTTATGCTTATTGGAATCTACATAATCACATGGTAACCTTCTATTAAAATGTTAGAAATTTCAATGGCCTGTGGCGTATATTTATTATAAATGTGATTTCTAATTATCGACCGCAGCGGTAAATCCGAAGGTTGGTTTGAGAAATGAAGGTGAAGCTGGCGTGATAATAAGCCTTATATATATATATATGTATATATAAATATATATATATATATATGTATATATAAATATATATATATGTATAAATATATATATAAATATATATATATATATATATATAATATATATATATATATATATATATATATATATATATATATATATATATATATATATATATATATATATATATATATATATATATAACCCTAAGCCTACCTCTTTATAAAGTGTCTGCTGTTTACGAAAAGATTATACATTGACCTACTGCGCGATCTAGTCATCCTAGGGGGAATGGAAATAAGGACATGTTTATTTGTTGGTGAGGAGAAATAATCTTTTGCATTCAATGCTAGTGGTCGTATATGGCATGGGGCACATCTTACTTATTTCCCAGAGTCGACGGGCAATAAGCCTTTCGTGCGTCTTTCCGAAAATCCAATGCATGGCTCTTTTGAAAGTAAACCTGACGCTCCTCATTCTACTTTCCCTAATAATCATCCTGCATTAATAATTTCATTCTTCTCGGATCTATGTTCGAGAGAAGTAGCGGGTCATGTAGTGGGCAGCGTACTCTATGCGTGGCATATCTAATGAGAAATAACGCATCGTGTTTACTGTTGGATAAAATATGACCCAAAACTCTCCCAATCCATCCAAGTTTCTTTATGGTGAATTCAAATAGTATTCTTCCAGTGTACGTCCACTGCGAATATTGTAAGAAAAACTGAATTATTGGACGTTAATATTTACATGATTTCGATGGCCAAGATAGTTTGTTGACTACTCTTGAAAAACATTACATTCATTTTATTGCGTTTAGGTGCACGACTAACATTGTATTTCCTGTTTTAGAGCTAAAACTTATTTTTCTTTGGATTTCTCTCTAAGATCTTACTTTCATGGAGCAGATATGAGGAATAAGTTTCTATTTAGTTCATATTGAACAAGAAGATCATTATCTGCGAACCTAATTACACGGTATTATTACTCTCATCCTGCATGTAGTTTATATTAACTCATCTGGACAAATTCCCCAACATTAATCCACTTTTAAATTGAATACTACCTGTATTATTATACTCGTATTTGTATCGCATAACCCGTTCTGCTCTTCTCTTTACCGTTTCTGTTAAAAAGCAGACTTCTCATCATGGAGCACTTTAAAACTTGATGATATAGTATGCGTAATAGCCTTCTATTGTACGGCTAACCTATTCTTCGCCGCCGCTTTCAAACGGTTCGCACGTAGGCATCGATACGTCACCACCCCCTTCCTCCCTCTCCAGCCCTGGCGATGCTTCGTAGCTGAGCATAGCGCGACCATCACTCACCCTTTCCCCCCACCCCCGTAGGCACACACCTCCCCTTCCCTTCGCCAAATTACTCTCGGCCCCCCTCCCCGTTGGCCATAATCTCCATCCTCCGCTCCGAACCATTCCAAATCAACTCTTCTCCATGAATAATTCCTCCGGATCGTATTAATTCCCTCTCCATTTTATCGCCCGCCATTCATAACTCCGAAGAACAGTTCGCCCTCCCCCTTCCTCATTCATCTGCAGCCGATTCCCTCATTCCCACTAATTTCCACGCCCCCCTTCCCCTCCGGCCTGACGTTTCTCCATTTGAGTTCCCTTTTACACGCCCGTATCTCCCGCCGCACTGACATAGTTCATGCCCTTGGCTAAGGTCACACACACACCATCAGTTCGCACAGACCACTGCTGTTGGTTTCCCCAATAAGTGACTGGCTTTATTCTCCGTGACGCCTCTTCACATATTATGCTTCCGAACGCAATGGCGACCACAATGAATAAATAAATGTTCCATAAACTCATCTGCGAGAGTGGTAACGATTACGACACAAGGAATTGTTGAGCGCCTCTTTGCTTATTGCGTCTTTTGTTTATATTTGGATGCACGTGTCTTTGAAATTGTATAGGATTGGTCTTGTTATGTTTCGTTGGGACGTTTCCTCACCCCCTGCCCCTTTCTTCGTGGCGAGAATTGACTACGCCTCCCTCTAGGGGAGAGAGGCCCCTGGATCGGAGCGTGAGGGAAGGGGAATGATGACGCGTACTTTCAGCACTTGGAGAGAAATCAACAGGCTTCAACAGCATTCATCACTTGCAAGCTATAAAATTTATGGATGAACATAATTCCACTCGTTTCTTATCACATGTATTGTCAGCAAGTCACAAACATTGACAGAGTTATCTAAACAATGAAATCAAGATCCTAATAATGGGACCTTTTTAAAAGCCCTCATTGATAGTTCAGGATAGGGATATGAATATCCGAAGAAGCAAGTCCCACCAACATGCGCACAATCTGTTTGCAATATTCGAGAGCAGTACAAGTTTGATCGACTCTGTCTCTCTCGTCAGTAATCCGACGTAGTGTGCACTCGCGGCGGCCCGCCGGCTGAAGATGCAGATGCGCGCGATCAAAAACACGAACATGGATTTTTAAAAACTGAATACGTTCAAACCAAATGAGAGGCGAAACTCTACCACCCACGCATACAGTTAGTTGTTCTTGTCCTGATATCCGATTGTGAAGAATTTCCTGCATCGAAGAACGGAGCGATACAAAATTTAAAATTATGTTAAAAGACATTAAAGCCCGACGACATTTTGAGAAAGAGGGAATTCGTCTCTATGCTTAATTTCGGATATGAGTGCGTTCCACCCCCGTCTTAATCAGTGATTCGATTACCTTTGATGCTTCGTGAATTTCTAAGAAAAGCATCAATTCACGTTATCGCTGGCTGGCTGTGTGATTTGGCGGGTAAGTATGATCCGAAGGAGGCAAAGTTCACTGCATCATACGGAATTTCGGCTCCCGTCTGAGAACGGCGCTATTGATATCTGTCGGAGGAAATTAAAAAAAAACTCAAAAACTGTCCAGGAGAGGGAATTCGCATTGATATAGACTTGGGGGGGGGGAGTAGGTTTGAAGGGTAGGGTGGAGGGGGAGACGAGAGTTCTGTGCAACGATCAAATTTGAACATCGCGATGTGAATTTAGTATCGCATAAAGTGGCCTCGTATTGGCTGCTCAATGAATTAGCACTACGTTTCGCTCTGATCTCCGCTGTTCATTGTTTCCTATTGGACGAAGTTGATATAGCAGACCTAATAATGGAGAGAGGCTAGTGGGTAAGGTTGTCCAATGTTTATACCCTTTAATACTTATGGAAACCCAAATTCGGTTATTAAATATCATGACACTCACACATATACGAATATATATATATATATATATATATATATATATATATATATATATATATATATATATTTAGGTAATCTACCGGTTAAGGTAGGTTTTTGGATGGACACAACTACCAAACAAATATTTTACTACTCCTAACAAAACACAAAATCCATCATCCTACTCTATATCAGGTCCCTCTTCATCTCTGAGTACTTTCTTCCTCCCTTCATCCCGTCCAACATCCCTATCCTGTTCCTTCCCTTTCCTCTTTTGCCCAACATTCTACCCTCTATCACAGTCTTCAACATCCCACTGCCGGTCAACACCCCCTTCATCCACTTTTCCTGCCTCCATAGGATTGCTCCCAACAAACCCCTCTCTTCGCCCACCATACCAAGTACTTACTCATTTGTTTTATTCTCTGTCCATTTCACCTTCTCCATTCTTCTCCACACCTACATTTCAAAAGCCTCCAATCTACGTCTATCCTCCTGCTTCAATGACCACGTTTCGGCGCCGTACATAGCTACGCTCCATATCAAAGTTTTTACGAGTCTTTTCTTAAAATCCTTACTCAAAGTCCCTGTCATCAACTCCCTCCTCCTTGTGAAAGCCTCTTTGCCTAGCGCAATTCTTCTCCTTACGTCCCTACTACTATGACCGTGTTGGTCCAAAAAACTGCCGACATACGTAAACGGTTCTACCTGCTCTAGTTTTTGCCCTCCTACTTTAATGTTAAGCTTAGCCCTTTTCTTTCTAGAAAATCTCATAACTTTTGTTTTATTAATATTGATTCTCATCCCATACCTGTCGCACTGAATTTCCAATTCACTCAGCAATGCTTGCAGCCCCTTGGCTGACTGACAAACTAAAGCTTGGTCATCAGAACACCTAACTGATTTTACGAATTCCCCGCCCACTTTCATTCCTACCTCCAGTTCTTCCCATGCCTCTTTGATCATTTCCTCTGCATATAGGCTATGTACGAGGCTCGTATATATATATATATATATATATATATATATATATATATATATATATATATATATATATATATATATAAATATATAAAAAACACAGATGTAGATTTTTAGAATATAGAGACACAAAGAAAGGACACTCACAATTTGTTATTTTACGTTTCGACAGCACGGCTGTCGTCTTCAGAATGGCGTTCTCGGGGAAGAGCGGAGAGGATGTGCGGGGGAGAGGTGGGGGAAGGAGAGGTAAAGGGACCAATAGGAAATGAACAAGGGGGTGGGGGGGATATGTAGGCAGCCAATTGATGCATTCAGTGGGCTTGGTTCAGCCCGGGCGGTTTGAATGATTGGGCCACCCAGATATGCGCCATCTCGCGGGTTCTCACTTCTATTATACTCGCAGATTTGGGAAGGATTTCAATAACCGAAACAGAGAAGCAGTCGTCAAAAGATTGGTTGTGGGAAGCGGTGTGAGTAGGGATGGGGTAATTAAGAAAGGTGGGAGATTTGGTGGAATATCGGTGGTTATTCATGCGGAGGGAAAGTGCGGTCGTGCATTCGCCCACGTAGAAGGTAGGGCAGAAGTTACAGGAGAGGCGATATATAATATTTTTTGAGGTACAGGTGGCGAGTGGTTGGGAGTTGGTACTGAGTGAGGGGGAGGGTCTTAAAAGATGACAGCATTTGCAGCGTGGGCGGTTGCATGGTGCGGATAGGGGCGGGGGAGAGACGGGGGTGCTTGAAGTTGGATTTGTGGACTTAAAGATGTCTCGCAGGTTCGACGGGCGTTTAAATGAAACAGAGGGACAGTGTGGGAATAAAAGTGGTGTGGACTGAGTGTTATTGATAATTGGGAAGAGGTCACGGATTAGATGTTTAATTTTGTGTGTTCCGGGGAAGAAAGTGGTGATAAGATTAGGGCATTTTGGGCGGTTTGGTTTGGGGAGGGGAGTGTATTGTGTTGACGGTTTGAGGATTTTACTGTTTAGCAGTTTTTCGGGGTACCCACATTTTCTGAGGGATTCATGCAGCTGGTCCAAGTATTTCTGTTGGGAGGGGGTGTTATTGCAGAGACGGAAGCCACGGATAGAGAGTGAGAATGGGATGGAGCGCTTTGTGTGAGGAGGATGGCAGCTGTCGAAATGAAGATATTGTTGCTTATTGGTTGGTTTAATGTGGACTGAAGTGTGAAACGTATTGTTTTGGAGGTGAATATCGATATCTAGGAAGGTAATATTCGAGTCGGATATAGAAGAAGTGAATGATACTGAGGAGGAGGAGTTGAGAGAGGAAATGAAAGAGGATAAAGTTTCGCGTCCGTGGGACCAAAGGAGGAAAATATCATCGATATAGCGGGCCCAGAAAAGTGGTTTTAGGGTTTGTTGTTGCAGAAAGTCGTGTTCTAGTTTACCCATAAAAAGATTGGCGTATGCAGGAGCCATACGCGTGCCCATTGCAGTGCCTTTTATTTGTAAATATATTTTGTCATTGAATTGAAAAGCATTTTTGGTAAGAACGATTTGGCTTAATTCGAGGAGGAAATCTGTGGATGGGGTGTGTGGTGTGGATCGTAGGGAGAGGTAATGTTTCATGGCTTCTAAGCCTTCTTTGTGGGGAATGGAGGTGTACAGAGATGTGACGTCTATCGTGGCCATGAGAATGGTTGTGTTGTGCGGAATTGGGATTGAGTGTAGACGTTCCAGAAAGTGGTGCGAGTCTTTAATGTAAGAAGGGAGTGAAGTGGCTATCGGTTGAAGGTGGTGGTCTATTAATGCGGAGATTCATTCTGTGGGTGAGTTGATGCTGGAGACAATAGGGCGTCCGGGGTTATTGGTTTTGTGTATTTTGGGTAGCAAATAGAAATGGGGAGTCTTAGGATTAGGTGGTGAAAGAATGGATATGTCTGTGGGGGAGAGACCTTCTTTGGGACCGAAATTGGAAAGAAAAGAGAGAATATCCTTTTGATAAGAAGGGTTTGGGTCTTGGGGCAGGGGGGCATAGCAGGAAATGTCATTTAATTGGCGCAATGCCTCGGCGTTATAGTCTACTTTGTTTAGCACGACAACGGATGACCCTTTGTCCGCCGTCGTGATTATAATATCTTTATTTGACGTTAAACGTCTGAGAGCTTGTCTCTCAGAGGGGGAAAGGTTGTCTGGTGGCTTAAGGGAATCTATGAATTTTTTGTCGGAAATCTTTGTCAGAAGGAGATTGATAAAGATTTCAATTGGGTGGTTTGATGGGAGTGGTTTGGGTTCGTTTTCTGAGGCTGGGCGGAATCGGGTAAGTGCTGGGTTAATGGTGGGGTAGTTCGAAGGGAAAGGCTGGGATTTCCAATGAGCATGCCACCGTAAATTTCGGCAGAAATTTAATGTGTCGGTGATGATGTTAACGTGGTTGGTTCTCGGGGTGGGGGAGAAACGAACCCAAACCACTCCCATCAAACCACCTCAAGTAGGGATCGAGATACCACTGAAAAATAATCAACACCGCCCGGATTTGAGCCCAGGCCCTCTGGGTGGGAAGCCAGTACGATAGATAGCCACCACACCATCTCGATCCCACTCCTGTGTTCGTCTTTTATTAAGTGTTTCTATCCCTTCCCCTTATATGCATTTTCATATAAATGAGTAATATTTCGCCATATGGTGGGTTAAAAAGCCTACTAGGCAAAACAAAAGAATAAATGCCCATAATGGGTAGACGTGGCAATTACCATATCGTTGTAATTTTGTTATTCCTCATATATGTACAGTCCAGACACGTGGATCCATCTTGGCGAGATGCAGCGTGCGCACATATAGTATTGCCCATCATGAATACGATAGATTTGAGAGAAGTAGCATTTCGCAGCACTTAATACACGCGCCCCCTCCAACTACGAGGGTCATCCGGAAAGTAGTACCCGTTCGTGCCGCATGAAGTGCTGACGACGCGAGTAGCCGCTGAACGAGGTCAGATAGCTTCAGTGGCTTGTCTGCCTTCTCTGAGCCAAGTTGCGTGACGCTAGCATTGCCTGTGTTGTTTCTGTGATTGTTTACAATGTTTAAAAAAATTGAGAACGCCGCCAGTTGTGAAGTGAGGGCAGTGATTAAATTCCTCAATGCAAGAAACGTTCGCCCATGTGATATTCATCGCCAATTAAAGGAGGTGTATGGAGACAATGTAATGGACGAGTCGTCTGTTCGGCGGTGGTGTCGCAACTTCAACATGGGGAGGGGGAACACACACGACGATGAGCGTTCGGAGAGACCGTCTGTCATTACAGACCAACTGGTGAGCTCAGTTGACGAATTCGTGAGGAACGATCGGCGCGTCACAATTGATGACATCTGTGAGCATTTTCCCAATGTTTCTCGAACAATTGTTCATGAAATTGTTAAACACCATCTGCATTATGCAAAAATTTGTGCAAGATGGGTCCCTCGCGTATCTCAATGAGCTGGCGGCGAAGGACTATGCAGCAGGAATACAGAAACTTGTCACACGTTATGACAAATGCCTTAATTTGCTTGGAGATTATGTTGAGAAGTAGTTTAAAGTATCCTCTTTCAAATAAAATTTTTTATGTTTGTTAATATTTACTTTTGTGTCTTTAATTCACGAACGGGTACTACTTTCCGGATGACCCTCGTATTACACCCACTCTCAACGCCTTAACGGGCAGTGGTAGAGCAGAAGAAAGCAGAGAGGTTGTGGCATCGAGTTTATGAAGAATCCTTTACCCTTTGCACGGTCGTGGCCCGAAGCCTATCCCGGAATCCGCGTAGATATCCGGTTGAATCGAGGACTCGAAGGGGCGTCGGGAGGGCCCCGTCGGGGGCTTCGCCTGGGCCGAAAGCAGGGACGACCCGCGGCGAGTGCATTTCACTGGGTGGGGGGGGGACTTGCTGCCATATCGCTTTGTGTGGTCCCGTTCCGATCTCGCCAAATGGGAGACGGCCATCCAACAAACATTCCCCTAACGACTCTCCAGGGTCATTCCCAAAATGTGCGCTTAACGACACCTCTCGGCCGGGGCTAACGGTTCCTGCGGCCCGAAAATGGCCTCTGGTGGGGCCCCTGACAACAGACCCGATGATGAATTTGAGTTCCTCTCGTCATCCGCAGATTGCAGGAAACACCCACGTCATGACCCACGCGCCAGGTGCCATTTCAGTCTTGAGTCACACCGAATTCGGCCTCTCTCCCGGCGATGGGCAGCTCTCTAATGAATTGCGGCCCGCGGCTACGTAAATAAATCATCGGAGGCCTCTGCTTTATACAGAGAGGGCGGTCATGATTTGGAATAAAAAATTGAGGCTCAAATATTCTCATTACTGGCATTAATTGAAAACATCGACCGCTCCACGCTGGAGACTTTCTTCGATGCACCTTTGATGCCCTCTTTTACGCATTCCTTCGACGCCAAAGAAAAAAATCGGTTCTCGTAACGTGAGACTGATACGTGCCAGGCCATAGGCTTCGTAACGTTTATTACCCAATAATAGCCTTGATTCGCTATCGGGTCTTTGAGAAGTGTGCGACCTTTAATATTGATCGAAAAGAGATCATAATTTAAAAAAAATAATAAATTATATTAAAAGCTACGAAATGTATGCTTAATAAATAATAATAATATAATGTATGCTTAATAAAGTACGCGGCCGTTCGAATTTCAAGTTGAGTTAGCTGTTAAAGTCATAAATGTAGTGTACAATAATGGTCAAATAAAAATTCTGCATCATTTCCAAAATAATGTTATATACATGTGTCATTCAGTAAAAATAAATCAAGAAATTTGAGGTAATATTTTATTTATTTCCACTGTAACATTATTTTAAGAAGTAAATCTGTGTATGGAGATGTATGGCAGAAAGAGTGACGCGAGTCTAGTGAGCCATTTACGTATGGTTTATCTGGCTATTACGTTGTGTGACTACTCTCTCTCTCTTCTCCAAAGCATGTAGTTTTCTGAAATTAACTAGATCTCATTATTAAAAAGTGTGAGCAATAAGACTTTCAAACCCATTCATTCCTTTATTTAAGTGTGATTTCAGCTCGTTATTTATTATTTACAATCAAGTGGGTACCAACGCCAGACTGCCCGTAGGTCACGATGGGTTACCGCTCCATCGACATGAATTACCTCCCTGGCATGGCTAACGTATTCATTCCGATCGAAATAAAAATCTAAAGCATTTAATGTGATAATTATCTAATAAAATTAGTACTAATGATTTACTTTACGTTATGTTTCATTATCGATGTTCTGTTGTTGAATCATAATCGAAGTACTCCTCAGAAAGTCTCGTTCGCAAAAACAACCGATGAGCACCTAATTGCGCATTTCACTGGCTTTTTATCCTTATTGCCAATTGATCTGACAGTTAGCTCAAGTGAATACTTGGATTGGACGTTGGAGGTCAGCGTAAAACTTGGGAGGTTAGTGAAACAAGTCGAGGCCCTTCGTTATCATGCAAATGAGTACGTTTCAGTTTTTGGAACACCGATTTCGTTGACAGGAGTTTACGAATGGCAATATGGGCGTATCTGCTTCAGCTCGAAATTTTGTGATTACTTTTTTACGCAGGCGCGGTGCATGATGAACAAAGCGTTGCGGGGAAGAGCCCGCTTCCCCCCCCCCCCTCCCCTCCTCGCTCCCTCCCCGCCCCTCGTGGCACACCACGCGAAAGTAAACCGGGCGGGCCGATGGATCCTCGACAGCTATTTTCGATGCGATATCGTCCCTTTCCCGCCCCACATTACTCCTTGTCCATCGACCGCGTATCTCGTGGCGGGCCTTCGCTCTCCCTCTGCCCCACGGTCCTTCCTATTCGATGCCTAGGGAAAATTTGACGCGCGAAGAAAAATGTAATATATCTCTCCGGCCCGGATTAAAAATACCTCGTCTCCTGCCTCGAGACAACCGCACCACTCCCCAAAATCGCTTTTGGTGTTCCCGTTCGTCCTTTGGTCCGTTAAAAGTGAACGGAGAGTCCGTTCCTCCCGCCCCTTTTATTAATTTCCCCTCCTGCATTACCCCTTCCACACGCCATTCACAACTCTCTGAGCGAGCAATTATAATTCCGATGCATTCGAACCGCGGACGCTTGAGTGGGAGGGATGTCCTTTGAGTTATTAAGGCTTTGGGGGGTGGGGGGACGATTGTCATGGCGTTTCCTCGTGGGGGGCGGAAGTGATGGTGAGGAATCTGACGTAAGGTTTAGCGATGCTTATTTCAGCCATAAGGTTTATGAAGATAGATTTTCAATCATTCTTGACCACCAAAGAAGACCATTGCCACCAAAGAAGTAATTTGCTGATTCTCGCCAGCGTAACTGTTGCCTCGGAATATCTTAAGCATTTATTAACCTGTGTATTGGGTTTCAAAATGTTCAACGTGTGATCTTTCAGTTTCAGCAAGAAGGAATGACATTAGCAAATCCATGATTTGACGCCTGTGTGGTTCTCAGAATGTGTTATAGTAAAGCACGTGGAAACTATTGGAATATTATTGGGTTAATATCAACAATGCCACTCTCATCTATGGTGCATAGAGCGTTAGGAGGAAAGGCAAGATGCGTTTCCAATAGACTTAAAAAATAGTTGAACATTGGAAAAGGAGAGATGTTTATGGCAATATGTGCTACTAGCTATTAGTAAGATCTGGTGCTTTCCCGGTGTGTTTGCTTGATGAAGTTTTCTCGGGTCTTCCACCGGGTCAGGGGTTCCATGTTGGCCGACGTTTCGATGCCCGACTCGTGTATCGTCCTCAGGGATTCATCCCTGAGGACGAGAAAACTTCATCAACTAGCTATTAGCTCAATGGAACCTTATTTTGAAGGTTGAATCTGTTTTTAAAACTTCATTAGTAGCCGTAGTTTACCGGTTTTGGGGAACCTTTTTGATAAACCCAGGCAATACATACTACTTACGTACCGGTAAGTCCTCAGTAACGTGAAAAAAAAATATCCGAAATCAAATATTCCCTCCATATTATGTACATGTAGAATAACTCCCTTGATTCCATTCAACTCCCTTGATTCCATTGAAAAGGCCGAGTCTCTTGCTCCTTCCACCTCGCCAACCAAGCATCCCCCCCCGTGCATCGTCCCCTCCAGCATCCCATTGTCTCTCTCTCTCTCTCACTATCTCCTCCATCCAATTGCCCTGCCTTCTCCGCATTTCCCCCGATGGCTCCCTCTTTCTTCCCCCTCCATGTCAGGCAAAGCATCGTTAGTTTCCCTCCCTGCCCTTCATCTCTCATACATTATTCTACACACCTGTACTTCAAAGGTCTTCAATTCACTTGTCCTCCTGCCGAAGCGACAAAGTATCTGAACCATGAAAACACTTTCCATCCTCCATATTAAAGTGACCACTAGTCTTTCCTTCACATATTCCCTTAATGCGCCACTCCCGCCCCTTTGCAAACGCATTAAGTGCCCGACGCATTCTTCATTCAATGCCGCGCCCACGTCACTTCTTAAATAGTGGCATTGTTTCATTTGTTCTTGTTTACGTCCCTTAACCTCTATGCCTTCCTATGTCTTGGTGCTCGGCAGGGGGTGCCAGAACCCGGTGGAATGGGTAAAGGACAGAGTAGCAATGGGAAGGAAGGGAAAAGGGAAAACATTCATCAAAAAAACCTCCAAAAAACATGCATCTCCAAATGAATGCTGACGCAAAACCCGGTTAAAATCAAGTGGCAATGGTGTTGCCATGGCTACGTTACATTTCAGAATCGGGGGATCTCGCACCTGCTCACGAGACGAAGGAAGCCAATGAGGGGAGGGGGGAGGAAGCGTAGGCCATGGGAATCATTTCTGAGGGCGCTCATTTGGGATAGATAACCTTGGTACGTAATTATCCTAGCCTTCAATCAGGTATGAACCGAATCCTAGCCTTCAGCACTTCCCCTCGTATGCCATCCACTCCACTCGATTCGGTATTTTTTAGCCTTTTGAGTCTTTTATAGATATCGCTGAAGGCTCTGCTAAGCAGAGGATATTTATATGCCCCTCGATCACTCGCCTCCTCTGGACTTTGATTTCTAATTGTCCTATCGCAATTTGAATCAGGGTTAATGTACGCCTTATAATGATGATTTGCGAAATCATTTGCTTTCTCTCCGTTTTCCGATTTAACTCTCCCATTCTTTTGTTTTATCGCTTGAATTGCTTTTCTTTCTTGTCTTTACTTTTCTTAAATAAATTGTCAAAGCTGTCAAAGAATTAAAAATGAGGTTTTTCATGATCTCATCATTGCCCTTCCTTTCTCCGCTGTAAATGCTTTCAACTTATATCAAAATGCATTCTTGATTTATTCTTTTTATAATATACGGGTCAGGGCAAGAGAGATATTACGATTCCCGATATATATTATATTTTTAATGCCAATAAATCCTTCGCTGTACTGAAAACTTTAATAGCAACGCGAAACAGGTGATTTTAATTAAGGTTCTCCATTACATTTTGGGCAATATTGCATACCAGGTATGTTCAATTGCATGGGTAAATATTTTTGTGCTTCCATTCCATTGCTATTAATTTTAAATAATATAAACTATAATGAATTAACACCATTAAACGCAATTGTTTCCCAATAAAAAGAAGCACCTCTAATTTAACCAGTAAATGTGAAAACTACGATTTATAACGCAAATAAATTAATTTACACTAATTATTAATATTCATTAAAGGATAAGAAAATATTTTTGCAATAAGTTGTGAGATTTAAGGGGCACACCTCTGCTGTCCCATTAAAAATGAAAGGAACATGGACTTTGAAAGGGTATAGTTTTAGTTGGTGTTGTCTCAGAGAAACGCCTATTACATAAATAGATTCAGAAACATGTCAGCGTATGCGCTAGATTCATGGAGCGAAAGAATTGTATAAATTTTAACTTCAGCCGCTTCTCTTGCCAAAAAAAATCATGCACGGGGGTAATCCCAGAAGTACCCGACCCAACAAAGAAAAAACAAAAATTTTGGAAAAATGTATTCTTCAACATAATCTCCTTTCAGCTCTATACACTTTTCCCAGCGATGTTCAAGTTTGATACGCTTTTTATGATAAGAACTGTCTTGCTCCTCAAAATAGCCATTAACTGCCGACATCACTTCTTTACGGTTGGGAAATCTTTGACCACCGAGCCATTTTTTCAAGTTTGCGAAAAGAAAATAACCCGAGGGGACTAAATCTGGCTGGCATATAGGGTGAGGCATGAGGTAGCAATTCAAACATAAGTTCATGAATTTTGGCCATTGCAATAGTGGATTTGTGAGCTGGTGCATTGTCTTGATGAACCAACACTTTCTTCTTGGCCAAATGCGGCCGCTTTTGCTGGATTTCTTCGCTCGAACGTTGCAATAAGTCCGAATAATACTCGCCGTTGATAGTATTTCTTTTTTCAAGATAGCCAAGGAAAATTATCCCACGCGCATCCCAACAAACCGACGCCTTGACCTTGCTTGCAGATAAAACGGTCTTCGACTTCTTTGGAACCGGTTCTCTCTTATGAATCCATTGTTTTGGAATTTCATTTGTCTCGGGTGTGAAGTAATAAACCCATATTTCATCCATAGTTAGGAAACAGCGCAAAAATTCTGCTTTGTTGCTGTGGAACTTTGCTAAACACTCAATTGAAACACCTTCACGACACTGGTTTTGCTCGAGTGTGAGCATACGTGGCACCCATCTTACATACGGCTTTCTCATGTCCAAATTTTCAGTTAATATGCGATGCACCGCATTTTTTGAATTGTCCACTATATCTGATAGGCCGCACACTTTCAGTCTACGATCATCCAGGATCACTTTGTTCACCGTTTCTGAAGTCGTCACCGCATTTGGGCGACCAATGCGATGCTCGCCTTGACGGCACGTACGGACTCGTTTAAACTCTTCTACCCACTTTTTACTGTTTTAAACGAAGGAGCAGACTCACCCAGAGAAGAATCCAGTTCAGCTTTTATATTGGTTGGGCCGAGGTCTTTCAAATGAAAGGATTGTATCAAATAACGATGATCAATTTTCTCCATTTTCACAAATTCACTGAAAACGTTCAAAAATGATGACTGACAAACGAAAACTAAACAACGTGGCCTCTTCAAACTTGAAACAAATGCTTTATAGATTGCATAATTTCTAATACAGCGATATTATTCAAACCTCCGGTATCTCTAGGTCAGGCCGGGTACTTCTGGGACCATCCTCGTAACTTGGACACAAAGGGAAATTCATGTTAATATATCCGACTAATATTTCATGGTGAACAATGAAATATAAAAGTAATTTCAGTTCTTTTATGGCGAATAAGTATCCTTTAAGATTCATTTGCTGATGTGGCGCAGTGAGGATGTGGGAGACAGATACCTGCCCCCGTCGTCAAATTTCAATCCCAAGGAGGGGATGGAGGCGCGAGTGGTTGCGGGGGGCGAGTGGGTGCGGGGGACGAACACCTGTCGGAATCTCCCAGCTGGGCCTCATTGGCATCGGGTTGAATGACTAACGTCGGCGACAGGGAAAGCATGCGGGGCGAAATAAAATAAGAGTGTCACGGGTGGCAAACCGCATATCCTCCGCCAGGGAATCGATATCCGCGCAGCACGTAGCGAGATGAACGCGCGGTGCAGGCCGATGAGGGGACGGCGAAGGGAGGGAGGCGTCCCAAAGCGACGTATCTCCATCGCTCTGTCTTAGGTTTGTCGGAGTGGGTAACGCTCCCTTCCCTGCGAAGGAGGAAGAGGGGTGAGGTCGGGACGGGAGAGATTGTCCCCCCATTCTTATCATCTCCCCCAGCTATCCGATTCGCGAGGCGTGGGACGGCCAACGCATTGTCCGGGCGATTCAGAGGAGACGGCTCGGAGCGTAAGCTACGCGGGGGTTGTGGCCAGGGCTGCCAACCTCCGAGAGTCATCGGCGGCACCATTCTTAGCGAACATAAGTAAGAAAAGGTGTGGAAAAAACACTTGTGGGTTCTTTAATACTGGACGCAGTTATGGAGTTAAAGTTTTAGAGTTAAAGCTAAGCTAGTTATGCTTGGAAGGTTGTTCGTTGAAGCAAGTGAATGAGCGTGCAATGCATGGATTTGAGGCCAATGAGACGTAGCCGTGGAGATGGATGGCAAAAAGTTGATTGGACGGAGAGGAAAAGAAGCAAAGTGTTGGGCATGGCGGGGTGAGAGAGAGGTTTGTTGGGAGAAACTCGAAGAGCGCAGTAAAATCGCGTATGGGGGATTTCGATTGGCGATAAGATGTTGAAGACTGCGATAGAGTCCCAGCGAGGCAGAGGAAGGAAAATAATAGTAGACGTGTTGGACGCGATTACAGGAGGTGGGAAGTATGCAAATCTAAAAATACTTATCATATCGTGAAATTATAGGTTTCGGGAGAATTAGTTTCTTGTTAGACAGGACTTGGATGTGGAGGATTTTCTAGCGCCTAGTTCCGCCGGAAATCTATCTAAAACCAATAAACTACTGTTAATTAAACTCCTCAGCTGTATTGATAAAATAGGAAGCGTATCTGGATTATTATAGGCACTAGGATGGGAATTACTCACGAATCAAATGTTAAATTACCGGTTGAATTTCTTGCATTGATTGGAATCATATCTCTTTGGCGGTGATGCTGAAAATATGCTGTTAGCCGCACAGTGTCACGGTAGGAGAGATTATGACAGTCGGATTAGTGGGACCAAGTGAACAACCGAGAGATTTTAGATTTCATTTTCATCGCAAATGGAAAAGAATCAAAATAGCCGAATAAGACCACGTTAGGGAGAAGTATTTTTTTTAGCTCTGAATACCAGGAAATGTCATTATTTTATCGTTCTTCTTGAACGTTACTGGCAGCTATTCACCTGTGTAGAGAAGTATGTTACACCTATATTTAGTTGTGAATATAGCTTCAATTAATATTACCTTGAATTTTTTGAACGCTTCGCATATTTATTGGTAACTGGAATTTAGGAAAAACTCAATAGTGTTGGTGCACTCCTGGTGTTTAATGGCACTCTGGCGGTGGCCTGCGGGACACCACGTTGATAAAGCGAACCATATGACTTGACAGATGGAGATGGAGATTGGTGGGGAATTCTATGGCTGGGAAAATGGGTCGGTGAGAAATTAGGGATGGTTGAACCAGCCGATGGATGTCCAGCGTCCGTTGAAGTACCACCCATCACGTGCGAGCGAGTGAGGAGATAGGAATGTTTGAGTGAGCGGGTATTTATGGAGTGGTACAGAATTGTAGTATCCCCGAAGACCATATCAACGTCCCTCGCCTCTCCAAGGAAATGAGTTAGAAAAATCCATTACAGTAAACAATACGAAGTTTGGTTAGACAGGCGAGCGTGGAGCTCACTAAGCGTGTATAGCTCGCGCCTCAGCGGGGTGATCGGCAGAGCCTTTGTCTGCTCCGTGTCCCCGGGGCTCTCAAACACAAAGCTCGGGTGGAGCTTGGCGCGAAGAGACGCTGAATAGAACTCGGGTCTCCCGGTCGAATGGCCAGCGCTCTACCCACTGCTCTCCCACGTCTCCTCAAGGAAGTCGGTGATATTGAAGAAAGTTATTACATCGAAATTATTGATGATGCATGCTTCTTTTTATGGCTGCCGTCAGTGGGTCAAAGGATATTGGTGTATATGGTTAGGTGTATGTTTTTTCTTTTTCTCATGGATTTATGAGATGAAATAACCGTAACAGTAGCAGATCTATATAAAATAGAAGGCAATTAGAAAGGCATGCTTCCAGACTAATTTATTTTTGCGAGACTCCTCTTTAAATTTCTGTGTACATAGGTGTGTAAATGTTTGGATTTGTTCAATTTTCATTGCGTAACGCGCATCGTCGTTTTTTCGATCATCTGAACATTTTTTTATCGATAGCGGGCGCGCGTAGTTATCGATGGGAAAATGCGGTAAATCCTTTTTTGTCAATTAAAATGAAGCAAAGAAAATTAATCAACCAGTTCTTAAATCAGTCAATATAAGTAAGTACGAGTAAGATTTCAATGATAAAAATGGGATGCATCACTTTTAACATTTTATCATTCTGAAATACATTTTTGGCTCATTCCCTGAAATTATTCGTCCCATGAATTCGAGTGTTTCGATATGGAAACCATTAGAGTAAACTTGAGAGTATATGCCTCGTTCGTGGTCGATAAAAGAAGAGGATTTCAGGGATTTTTCATGAAGGGTACTCTCTTAGTGCTTCAAATTCACTCTTTTATATGCGATATTTATCCGTGCATTTGTTTTGCACGCGGGCAGCATGGAAGCACGAGATCGAATGGGAATTTACGATTCCGGAGCCCCAGACGTTCTCACCGGAGGGAGGAGGAAGTTTAGGTCTGGGAGGGATACCAAATAAAACGGGTGAAACCTATGTACCCGGCATCGGAATCGAGGCCGCCGGCTCCCTGCGCGCACACCGCCCCCCAGGGCTCGGAGAAAATAGTGCTCGCGACCAGATGTCGTAGAACGCACGGCGGTCGAAACTGATACCGTCTGGCGCGTTTTATTCGCAGCCACCCAGAAGGAATCGTATGTGCTCGCCTGGGACTCCTTTGCGAGGTGTAAACCAGAAGTAATGAGAGGCTCTGTTTTTAGAAGCGGAGGGCATGTCGCAGTGCAGACTCGTGAAGATTGATTTAAGCCAAAGGACGTAAGCCTTAGGATGCAATGTGCTTCAATGAATCCTATCGAGAGTTGATGGCTTTTATGCGCGCATTTGCTTCTTATGTGCAAGCTTATATCTGTGTGATATGTCTTCATACATTATTCTTTAAAAAACGACCGTGACGCATCTGGTTATTTGTATTTCAGTTGCGAATGTTAAGTCTCAATGAATCCGATCGAGAGTTGATGGCTTTTATGCGCGCATTTGCTTCTTATGTGCAAGCTTATATCTGTGTGATATGTCTTCATACATTATTCTTTAAAAAACGACCGTGACGCATCTGGTTATTTGTATTTCAGTTGCGAATGTTAAGTCTCTTCCCGATCACAAAGTAATGGTTACTTGGAAACTGTTGAGTAATGGAGAGGATTGAGTTTCAACTAGGCTTTGAGTAAGATGAAATAATTAACATCGCCGCATTAGGTAATTAGAGGGACGTGGTAGCCCAGTGGATAGAGCGGTGGGCTACTCCCCCAAGTACCCGTGTTATGCTCCCCTCTGTGAACCCCCGGCTTCAGGCAAGCTGTGCGTTGCGAGTGTGCGCACGCACTCTATTCTGATGCGTGAGTTTCGCAAGTTGTTGGGCTGTGCACTGAGTGAACTCTACCCTCACCTATCAAGCCGACTTTGGGGTCAACTGTAGCTTGGATATTACATTTACAAGTACATATGTATGCACATATTGTTTAACTGTGGTCGTGATTATTAAGTAATGGTTATCAGGTTCAAAATGACTCTACACTCATTTTCCACGGGACTTTTCATTCGCCGCCAAGTTTCATTTCTGTGTGAAAATACGAGGGTCATCCGGAAAGTAGTACCCGTTCGTGAAATAAAAAGACAAAAGTAAATATTAACAAACATAAAAAATTTTATTTGAAAGAGGATACTTTAAACTACTTCTCAACATAATCTCCAAGCAAATTAAGGCATTTGTCATAACGTGTGACAAGTTTCTGTATTCCTGCTGCATAGTCCTTCGCCGCCAGCTCATTGAGATACGCGAGGGACCCATCTTGCACAAATTTTTGCATAATGCAGATGGTGTTTAACAATTTCATGAACAATTGTTCGAGAAACATTGGGAAAATGCTCACAGATGTCATCAATTGTGACGCGCCGATCGTTCCTCACGAATTCGTCAACTGAGCTCACCAGTTGGTCTGTAATGACAGACGGTCTCTCCGAACGCTCATCGTCGTGTGTGTTCCCCCTCCCCATGTTGAAGTTGCGACACCACCGCCGAACAGACGACTCGTCCATTACATTGTCTCCATACACCTCCTTTAATTGGCGATGAATATCACATGGGCGAACGTTTCTTGCATTGAGGAATTTAATCACTGCCCTCACTTCACAACTGGCGGCGTTCTCAATTTTTTTAAACATTGTAAACAATCACAGAAACAACACAGGCAATGCTAGCGTCACGCAACTTGGCTCAGAGAAGGCAGACAAGCCACTGAAGCTATCTGACCTCGTCCAGCGGCTACTCGCGTCGTCAGCACTTCATGCGGCACGAACGGGTACTACTTTCCGGATGACCCTCGTACTTTGGTTTTCCATATCTTTTGAAAGCTTTCTCTTCCTCAGGGGGAACTATTCATTCAGAAAGAAATGAAATAATTGTAAGGGAACAAAATAGTTTATTACAATTGAATTTTTTCATTTCATAATTTTAAGGCAAAGCAATTAATTAGACTTGAAAGAGCAATTAAAGTTTAAAAATACCTCATTAAATGAAAATGTATGTTGTAATTTCAAAATGAAATGCATGAAATACCCTTGTGAGTTTGGAAATCAAACGAAAAGGCATTTGGTATTTCAAACACGTCAGCTGTGCGAGTGCTGAGGCGTGCGCCGTGCTCAAGTAATAAGCGAAGGCCCGCGGGCCGAGTCCTCGCAGCGACCACTTGGGCGAAAACTGTCGATGGTCCTCACAATTCTATGAGGTCGTTCTCCTCTGGCGATTGTTTTCCCCAGTTCCCATTCCCCTCGATCGACATATTTCATTTTGATAAAGTTAAAGCGTTTCCTAAGGATTAAATGCGAGATGCAGGTCGCGTCAAATGTCGGCGCGACGGAACAATCAGTGAATGAAGGCGTTGGAACGAAACAGGATAGTGGGGAAGAGCTTCCGCAAACCAATCCGTGGGTGATAACACGTGATAATGATAGATATTGCCATGTTGTTTTCGTCGTATATCGGAGTAAAGGCAAAACAATTCAACGAGTTCTCGATTTTTCCGAGAGTAATTGCATTCTGAATTTGGAGAGGTTTTATCTAAAGTTAGAATTTTGAAATGTGTTCATAAAAAAATGTCCCTACTTGCATAAACAACGTCTATCCAAAGCACTTTAGAAGGTGTGACACCACGCGTCATTTTCCCATTGTGTAATTTGAGCTATGCGTTTGAAAATTTCATCAGTAAATGAAAAAAACCTTCCTGATTATGGGAGCAGTTTCCACATAAATGATGCCAAGCGTTATATTCTCCGCATTAATATCTGATAACAAATTTAGCATGTAATAAAATACAGTGACACCAATAGAGGCAAAAAATTTATTTCTTAATAACAGTCTTAAATGTTTAAATCTGAAGTCTGCACTATTGCCACTAAAACCTTAGGGTGTCACCGTGAAACGCCGACTATAGTCCCACGATGTGCTGGATTCTGACTGGAGATCTGACTAGCGTAGTCCCTTTTCCGCACCCACCCGCAAGGGCTAACCAGAACAGAACTTGCATTCGATGCAATGCAATCACTCTATTTTTACTCTCAATTTGATGCGTTGATTCAGGACGGAGAATCCACTGGATTGGGGATACCTGCAGCTTTCTTTGATCGACCAAGGCCTCCCGACCTTTGGGAAGGGATGGGATGCACAGGGGAAGCTGCGTGGAGCGAGAAAGGCCAAAAGATCCGGATAGAAGACTAAGAGAGAGGCATTTTTGTATTCGAAGAGTGGAATGAGTGCAAAAAGACGAGGAGATTGGGGAAAGTATCTTTCCATAGATTTTAGAGTGTTATTCGTTCAGGATTTCCGGGTTAATTTTTTCTGTAGTGGATATCCGAAGGGGTAATTTTCGGCCTGAAATGCCAGCAATGTTGAATAGTCATCTGTTTTATGGAGAACAGACTTGGTGCTCGACATAAAATACGGTTTGTAGAAGTTTCGAATATAGAGAAAAGTTAACGTTTTATCCATTTCCACTAAAAATTAATATTCAATGGGATTTTTCAAAAGTTTAATTAACCCAATAATCTTTGCTGCCGTCGAAATCGTGAAAGATGCCTATTTGCGGAGAAGAATTTCATGTAAGAGTAAAATGCGGAATATGTTATGCCCGTATACTCATGCAGCAAACAATTTAGAAAATAATATTTTGATGAAATAGAATACATGTCGCGGGTATTATAGCGCTTATTAAAAACAATTGGGATAATTTACAGATATTCCATATGAATGTAGGTTTCGGCGCAGGGCATCGGTTTCCGGCCAAACGTTCTTGCAGCTCCCAAATGCCATCGTTTCCAATGCAGAAGTTCACCCCCGAGGCATCGCGGAAGCTGCCGGCATCCATGAGAGGCGTCATGCCCACTGAAATCATTGGAGATGGATTGAAAATGGGTTTCTCATATTTTCCTTTGAAACTCAGAGTGGAAAGATTTCGAGGGGAACGGATCGGGTGATGTATCCAGGGGCCGCGGGCGTGGGAGGGGGGTGTGATGGGAGGGAGGGTTTCCCTGGACCAAGCGGTAGATTGGAATGAGAGGCCCTTGATTCCTGCCACGGACACCTGCGAAGAGAAATGGGCAATGCTTTGGCAAGGTTCCCGCACTCTGGGGCGTTGTGGAGGGGTCTCCACCTTACGTTTATGCGGAGGGGGGCGAGGGGGTACGGTGGCAGGGGATAACGATCAGACTGAGGCGGGTCCGAGGCAGGGGGGTGGAGGGGAAGAGGAGGGGAGGGGGAAGAAACGCACGCTTGTGGTTGCGAGGGGGGGTGGGAGAGATCTCTGGACCCGCTCATCCTTTTTACACATTTCAACGAATAAACGAGCAAGTGAGGATGGGGCGTGCGGTTTAAACACTTTCACCGAGGCTGTAGCGTAAATGAAGGAAAAAAACGAGGATGAGAAAAGGTAGGAAGCCGCTGAGCTGTTTCCAGCGGTTCGAAATTTCCCTACTGTCTCCGGGAAGTCAGCAGGGCTCCCCACTGGGCCGGCTGGTTGGGCCGCTCGGATGGGACAGGGAGGATGGACTGCAGCGTCTGTGGAATCGGAGACTCTTTTTTTGGCTGCACGAATCGCGGACGAAAGCCTAAGAGCCTTGCTTGGTGAGCATGGCTGCCGCGAGCACTTTTTAGGTGAGCCAGGTCGCCGATGTCTGGTGACCTGGCACCCCCTGCCACACGCCTGCTGGGCAATCTGCAGGGTGCGACATAGATGCACTCATAGTTGAAGTGATTTTCCTTGATAGGCGTACCTTTATCTTCCAAAGTCTCGTCTCCAAGACTCGGGTACCGCACTTTTTCCATTTGCGTACTTGGAATCGACCAAACGTGCCATGGATAACAGTTATTGAAATTTTACTTGCTTCTTCGATCCGACAAAAACCTCCCGAATTCCCCTTTATCCATTTCCAACCGTTTCATTCCTTGAGTTATCATCTCCGCGTTAATTCATTATTCGATAAATAATTCTGGGAATTCTAATTTGGATGCATAATCTGCGCCATTCAAGCAAGCATTATGCTGTGATTTCAGTGGAATTCGTCGAGCGTGTATGCAATCTGTTTACCATTCTTGGCTGTGCCTCCGCGTTCGGGCTTCGTGACTCAAAATGTTCCCACGTGGTATGATTCCTTTTGCGGTTTGCACGGGGAGGGAATGGAAGAGAATTAAGAAGAGTAATGAATCAAGCATAGCAAGGCCAGTCTTCCGTTCTCAAAAATGTGAATGGGCTAATCTGATTGGCTCGGTTGCAGAGTCCCGTCCACGCATGGGTTCACCTCTGACATGGAATACTGGAGTCTGTTGCATAGCAATCCGATGATGTGCGCTGTATTGCATTCGCAGAGGAAAATGATCTCGGTCGCTGGAGCTTACCGAATCCACTTGCAAAATATACACGCATGCAAATGCCGCCACTTCTGCGTTTCGGAATGGAAAAAAGGTCTGAGCTTTAAAAGATTTAATGCTATCTTTAACTCACTTTTCCGAGTCCATTTCCTGCTCCAAGATCCAATTTTCCACGTGGGACAAAGGGGCTATTTTCCATGTGGTTCCGCGCGGATAGGAAGATTCGAGGATGCCGGAGACTAGGTTGAGACGTGGGAATTTGAGGGTGGAGGGCAAAGCAAACGGGGGAGGATTGGAGTTGCTATGGGGAGCGAGGAGGCCGTCGGATGAGATAAGGAGACGGAATGAGGAGCCCGCCAAGAGATGGAGAGGATAAGGCCCGGTAGAGGGGGGGGGGTTGGGGGGCACGAGGATTGGTTGCTTAAGCCACGCTCGGGCGCTCCTTCGAATTACGAGGCGAAATCAATGGCGTGCCTTACTGACCTTTTGTCGATCCACACACTGAAATCATGCAGTTTTAATATTACGGTTCAGTCGATAGTGAATTCCGATATAAATACTGGCCAATAATCGCATATCGGTGCCGGAGGTGCACATTCCGTGTTTTTCCCACTTCATGCAATATACTTTCTGAACATAAAGTCTGTATATTAAATTGAATATTTGCATTTCGGTCCTTATGGATGATATCAGTCCTCTCTCTTACGATACGACCCCTCTTTCGACATATTCCCATGCCTTTCGTGTTAAATACACACTCCACGAATATGCATCCGTACGTCCACGGGCGCATGTGGAGGTGTGCATGCATGGCAAAAGGTGTTGGGAATGTTTGATGTGCGTCGGCACTTAATTGCAGAGCGCGATGACTCCATTTGGGCATCTTACAAACTGCTTTGTACTGGTCACTCGTGATGGGAAAAAATCTCGGTTCTATCACCGGTATCAAATTACGAATGCATTTTAAAATAATCACCTAAATATTTTTCCCGAACTCGATTATAAGAAACGTAAAAGTAAACGTAAATTTTCCTTGCATGAATCATTAGAAAAATTAATAATTTCTGTTTAGCCATCTTTTGTGATTCTGGGGAAGAAAAATCTAAACATTTTAATCTCGGATATAACAAAGTAGCTACAAAATGAAAGAGGAAGTGCTCTGCTTTTAGAGCCTTCTCCTCGAGTAAGCAATTCAAAATTGACTGAATAATGTTAAAATCTGGTTTAACCCTGTAAAAAATAGTGTTTATTTACCAATTAGACCATATATCAATGGAATGATGTTGACAATGTGTGATCTGGAGCCTTCTTCACCTATTTAAAAAGTAACAGATCGTAATAATTTTGAGGCAATAATCACATTATCAATAAGTTCCTACTCTTGGCTAGATGGAAGGTCACTCATTATCAATATTCGAGAAAGTTCGTTGATCATTTTGATTTTACTTTAGGAAAGCCCTCCAGGATCAGTGACGTACAATCCCACCTGTTTTGCTCTTGAGTCAATAAATGGAACTGCTAAAATTTGCTTTGTTTATAGATTTTTCCTAATATTCTTGCATTCAAAGAATGTCTAAATTATCCTAGTACTTTTCTCAATACTTTGCAGACACTGGAAAAGCAAGAAAACTGGTCATATCTCTGTCGTACAGGTCAGCCTCCTCTTGCTAGACGACAGCCCTTTCTTTGTCCAACGGATATGGAGTTCAGGCGGTAGGACGCGGCATAGCAAGATCTCACGAAGTTAAACAAGTCAATGAAAGATAAAAAAATTCATCCAGTAAGAAGAAGTAAAAGTAATGAATCAAAAAAACCAGGCCAGTGAGCCATACCAAAAATGAGTGATAAGAAGTTAGTGAATGCGTACTTGCAATCACTTTCAACCAATTTAAATAGGAGGATAGTTCTCGGCCAACGTCCGGGAAGCCGTGTTTCTTTCATCGCAAGATCTTCCTCTTCCGCTTTCCTCCAAATATCTCCGAGAGGTGTTTGAAGTGCCCTTCCTTTAGCGTCCATTTTGAACTTGATTTTGTTTATACAAAATCGATGGATCCACGTGGATAATCTTTCGCAGTTTTCTACTGCCAGTGCATACTGCGAACTCCCTCGTGACATTTCCGCTTTGATTCATCAAGATTTTACGATGCAGCGGTGATGTCAGATTTATTACTGATTATTGTTTTTTCCTAAAACTTTTGACTTCACCATCATATCAGATTATCGGAACAAAATATCGGGTATCGGTTATCGGGAAAATATTGTCATCAGCTCACCTCTGTCTAATATGAGACAGCTTTTTAGTGTTATTAGTATGCATTGGCATTTATTACAACTTATTATTCATATGATCCGATCCTGAACGATGACTTTAAAGGGATTATAATGGCCCCACAGTACTTAGGTAGATCAGACCACAAAGATAAAATAAGGGAGATCGATTCCAGTACAGATAGATACAAATACTCATTCTTTCCCCGAACAATCAGGAATCATAATAGTAAGAAACCGAAGTCACTTTAGAAACATTAAAAACATTGAATTTACAAGTCGGAACTAAATTCAACGTTGCAAAGGCATCAGGTATATCTGTAGGTGCATGTGTATGTTAGTTTGTAGTTTGGGTGTATGTATGTGTGTGGGTTGTAAGGGTTTTTGCATAAATGCATACAATGTTTTGGTTGTGGATCGTAGAAATTTGTGGCTTTTGCATGCGTTTTTTTATTAATTACGGGTGGTGTCCTAACACCCCCCGCCACACGCCCTTGCGGTGTTTTGCGGGATATTATGTAGATATACTAGTATAGTATATCCCCGTGCTACTGTACATATAGTGGGCCTTCAAGTCAACGATTTGACCGAAGGATGGTCGCGTTGGAATAATGCGAGCACCGATCAAATCAGATCATCTTAGGTCAAATAACACAATGGACTGATACATTTGAGGTAGGGCTACAATGTGTATGGTCAGACGCACATAGTCAATAAGTTGACAGATTGATTTTTGTTGCATGGAGGTTATAGCGTCACCCTCTTTTAAAACAGATTTTGACCCTTGTCAAAAATACTGATGAGAAATTGAGGTCATTGATGAAGGTCGTCCTAGTCCACGGTCATATTTTGTTTGTCAGTTGTTTATATCGCCATTAATTGGTTATAAATGCTGAACGCTGTTTATTTCGGTGTGGTTCAGTCTTTATTCAGTAATTTTAAGAAAATAGGTGAAAATGTGTGCACGAATAAATATCGGGTACTCAAGACCCGAAGAGCGGCGTTTCTACGGAATGGAATCGAGTACTAGAGGTATTTAGGGGAGGCGACCGACAGTTGAGGTCATTTGCGTCAATACAGGTGGATGAACCGGGAAGGATGAAGGGGGGAGGGAAACCCGGCGTCGGCATTTACCTGGTCTTGTCGAAAGCCGCCAAGGGGTCTGCAGCTTAACGCCAAACCCTAAGGATGTCGTACTCACTCAATGTGCTCTCCACTAAGCACCTCAAGTAGGGATCGAGATACCTCTGAAAAATATTCAACAACGCCGGGATTTGAAGCTGAACACTCTGGTTGGTAAGTCAGTACGATAGATAGCCACCGCACCATCTCGATCCCCAATAACCTTCGAGACTGCTAAACTTAAACACATGAATGTGCCGCTAGCGTCGTGGTGACTGCCTCGGAAGCAAATTTGTGGAATTCCGAGTCTTCTTATACGATGCGATTTTTCAAACCCATCATCTGAGCGTACCACAAATTCTCAATCGCATTCTACCTAGCTGGATACACGCTCTGAGATGAGGAGAATTGTATAATTGAATCGTAAGGTGGCAGTGACACAACGAAAAAATTGTTCATGTCGTAATTTTTTATACGAACGGAAAAAGTGGGCTGTGCATTGTTGACATTCAGTAACATGAAAAATAATTTAAAAATACCCATCGGTTAATAATCGCTATTTATTCGTCCGTTTCATAAAAATCTAAGGAAAGGCGAGAGATCCCGTGGTGGGATGCAGTGAAAAGAGAACACTGGAAAGTGGAGATGGGGAATTGGAGTGCGGTGTCAAAGGGAGCGAGGGACGAAAATGCGATTCAGGAGTAATGAAGGGACGCGAGGAGAAAACAATTCCTCTATGTTTTCATTACTTGCCCATAAAATACGTTTAATCTTTCTCTATGCTATCTATACCTATTTCTTGGGCACATCTAGAAGGGAAAGTGACTTAGCACAGATTTTGGTGCATCATAATTGCTCTTCATTCAGATTTAATGTTCATATTTCTTGATGCATATCAATTCGAAGTGCACTCAGCATGTAGCTATGATGATCGGCCCACAAAGAAGCACGGCGGGGCTTTCAGCGCTAATTTGCATTCGGGGTGCAACGGCGAACCAGAAATAAATAAAACCACGGCCACATCCTTAAGTTTAGGCACTCAGCACGACGAAAGAGCAAGTTCAACCACCGTCCGCATTGGCGACACGGTCTTCGTTGTCGGGGGCGGCCGTGACTTGCTGCGAGCGTGAATGAGGGGCAGGGAGGAGAAGGGGAGGGGAAGCGTTGGGCGAATGGGGACACGCGAGGGGAAAGAAGAGCAGGGAACGGGGAAGGGCGCGTTTAATGATTGTGGCCAACCAACATTCGAATGGAGGGCTGCGTGGACAAATGAAGGAAGGTTGTAAATGCAAGTGCGCATTGGCATATGCCATGGACCGCCTGTGGGACACTGATAAGATTTGCTGGAATCCATGGGTTTGGAATGAGGAATTAGTAAATATCCAAGAATATTTACCCAATGAGCCTCAAAACTGTTGCAATCACGTGGAATAGAGTCAGCGGGAGAACTAGGTTCGGGAGAGTAACTAATTGAGGAAGGCGGAAGTTTCGTTGATTCGCATTATTCTATTTTTAAGCGCTCCTTACCATCAATTAATTATTTTATGTAAATTATCACCGTTGACCTGAGAGGCCTCATATGACATTGAGCAGAGCGTTTGGAAATTGAGTGGAGGGCCAAAACAGTTCAGGGCGCCACGACCCAACCATTTAAACACCAAATTTGCCATGCCCTCGGCTCCAAATCTTCCTGAGAAACCCCAGGTGGCCGCAAGGAAAAGAAGGAATCGCCCCCTCTATTTTAATGCACGAATGTGAAACGCCGTAGGGCTTAGTGGAGGGCGGTGAGCTGCGGCCACACTCTCAAAACAACATTTGGGATGATCGATGGATTTTTGGGCTTGGATTTTTTGATTTTTCCGTTTGATAACTAGTTCGAGAAGAGAAAAGAGGGCCTTTACGTCGGATTATTAAACGTTACGTAGCAACGAGTACTATTTAAAACACGCACGCAACTCCTGTTTTTTTAAGTCTTCATATCGAACCTCATTGCAGACGGGGGTTAGCCAAAATCTCAATTCGGGGAAATAAATTTTCAGCAACTTTAATAACTTAATTTTGTGACTAGAAATCGGAAAACTGCCAAGGAAACCTTACGATGAAAGAGACATGCATGGTTTAATATTTAGATGCGAGAGCTACTTTGAAAAGCTGTGATGAAAATTTAATTTGGTAAAAAGTGACATTTTGAATTCAAATGATGGTATTCATGATGGGGAGAACCGTAGAATACCTTGATATTTTCACTGAAGTCTGTGCTTACTGGCATTGTGTTGGCTGAGAATTTCGTAATTTCTCAGTGGATTAGTGCTGATTTGATCGGTGGAGCGTTGATACTCAGAAGAAGCTAATGTAGGCTTTGTATTCAAAATTATGGATTTTTCAAGGCTTTGATGTCACCAAATTGTTATGTTTGACAGTTTCATCGCATCCTGAATAAACCCACAGAAGATGATATGCGATGAATCAGTTATTGTTTTTGGTTTAACCGATCTAAATGCGTTAATAGGAGAACAAAGAGGCCAGTTCACTTAAGATACCAAAAGAATTAAAGCCGGACGTTTTATCGACAAATTAGGCCATGAAAACCATAAGTGCAGTAATCAACCCGAAGGCAGGTGTGGTAGAGTTCACCCAGTATTAAGCCCTATTTGGCGTGTGAAATTCACACATAAGCAGGGTATTAAGGGGGCCAGTTCCTTTCCCCGTACCGGATGGTTTTTCAGCAAGATCTGGTATTATCCGAAAAATCACATAGCTTGGGTGGAGTTACAGGTGCCCAGAGAGGCTTGCCCGAGAATCGAACCCGGGCCCTCCGGTCATTAGTCCAACGCTCTACCCCTGGACTACCACGACCCACAAATTAGACTAACCACATTAATAAGAAAAATATATGCGCACCAACAAATTAAATTATTCAATTTTTCGTCGAAAAAAATACGACAGGGAAATTAATATTCATCCCAACGTAATTGATTTCCTCAGGTTTAAATATTTGGTGCCCAATTCAATCAACAGTTTGTAATTAAACATTTTTAATTGTTTCCCAGTATTTTACGGCACCAAACAAAATTTTCGCAGTTAACTTTGACTATAAATGGATTAAAATGCAAAAATTTCAAAGCTTTAAACTGATTCGCCTTGACCGTGCGAATGATTAATACACTTTGGCATATTGTTGAATTTAAATGCAATTTAGCGGATGATTCCGTCCAAAGTTACTGCGATGCCATCTCCCGCAGTTCTTTGAAATTATCGATGGCGTTGGCAAAAATGAAGCATTGTTTACATTACGGGGTGCTGCAATTGGAAAAATGAAAATTGCAATATAATTCATTCAAGGCATTTTTAATTTCCTATTTTTGCATGATTTTGTGTTTCCCCCCCCCCCCTGCTGTATGCGTTCCTGGCCGATAACTGTATTTAGTGCGGTCGTAGCACTGCATTATTTCACGACTCAGAACGAGTTTCGAAGGTTAAGCTCTTACGTGGACATCTTAACTTAACACAGCCATCTTTCCGCTCGCTTAAACGCCCCAATTTAGCCAGAGACGCTGTCTCGCTACGTTTCTCTTTATCAGTTGTCTTTAGAATACGGACGTTTTCATTATTTCGCGAGGAAAGGGGCTAGTTAAGTTTTCCTAGAAATCAACGGTTCACCTGAACTGGGCGCTGATAAGACTACTCAAAAAGCCGATATAAATTAATCAAGATACAGAGAAGACAAGAGGAAAAAACGCAGATTGAGTAAATTTTTGTAAATCTGCATGTTTCCACAGTATATTGATCACTTTACTGACAGTTTCAACGTATATACAATATGCATTCGATTGTTTCCAGGCTCAACCTTATGGAAGTTCATGTTCATTAAATGAAGAACGCAATGTATATTTCCACTTTTCCAGATACCTGATGGTGACGCATAAGCGTTGAAACTAGTAGTACCAAAATAAATAACATTGGAAAATACATTGCTCTTCATTTAATGCATAGACAACAGCATCAAAATACAACATTGGTTTACTTGATGCCGTGGCCTATGCGTCGAAACTGGTTTCATCGAAATAAGTCTACTGGGTGAATTTATTTACTCATTCACTAATCACGAATGTGCTCAAAGTTGAGCACGAGGCCATCAAATTCAGGGAAACCAAGTTACGTGAATGCACGGGCATTACCGAATCCGAGGTCATTTTGGTTCCAAAGAAATACTATTAATCTGATAAAATGAATTTTTTCGGGTATTACTTTATGGAATGCTTTCTAACTAATATCAAAGTTAGGTAAACCTGCATATGTATGTTGAACTTTACCCACAATTTAATTTTCATAAATCGTTTCAACGTTAAACATATTTGTAATTTTCAAGGGGATAGATAGCATTGCCACCATGAAAATGACTCAACGTTGGAATCAATGGCAATCTAGGAATGACTATGGCTGTGTGACATCCGATTTTTGATAGCGCCACACGGGATAAGTGCACGTCGACACCCACTCGATGTCGACAATACCATTTCAATGTCGGTGTGGCAAATTTCGGCAATTTTTAGGTGGAGAACAATGTTATATGTACATACAATGTTTGGTCCAGTATCTTGCCAATATTTTTTAAGTCGCGTTGACAGTGTTGAATCTCTCCGGCTGTCGTCTCCTCTGTCAAGATCTCCACATGAATTTAACTTGGACCAAACTCATCCTGAAACGATTCCCAGGGTGAGGGCGCACTCTTTGAAAGCCCATGCCAAGATTTTCTTTTTCATTTGAATGATTGTCAGAGTCAACAAAGACGCGGATGGAATCTCTCGATCGCTAAGCTCATTGCATAAGTACAAGCGACCGTATTGTATGCCGCCAAAACGTACCGAACAATTTGTTTCTTTATCGCATTTATGAAATCTTTCGTAACGGAAGAGAAACTAATTATCACATCCGTTTCATCCTCGATGCCGATATAAATTTCGACGTCGAAATCTATATCGTCCACCATTTGTCGGCAACGCCTGAATGCAGTATCGATAGCTCGCATCAAAGTAAATATCAATCGCATCTCCTCGCAATTATTCACCTTGGGTCCCTACTAGTTAGACTAATGGTGATCCAAAACACTTCCTAGATACGTGAACTGTTCTACCTGCTCTAGTTTTTGCCCACTTATTTTAATGTTTAGCTTGGTCTTTCTCTTTCTGGAAAATGGCATTACCTTTGTTTTATTAATATTGATTCTCGTCCCATATCTGTTGCACTGAATTTCCAATTCACTCAACAATGCTTGCAACCCCTTGGCTGAATGACAAACCAAAGCTTGGTTATCGGCAAACCTAACTGATTTTACGAATTCCCCGCCCACCTTCATTCCTACCTCCAGTTCTTCCCATGCCACTTTGATCATTTCCTCCTCACATACTTCGAAGGCGACTGTTGGTGAATAGTAATTATTTGTTTATCTCTGCGAAAATGGTATACGAGAGAGTACGTACGAGTTTTATCAATCGCACGGGAAAATTCGAAATGGCCGTCAATATTGAACTTATGCCCACCACGACGCCCTTTAAATTGCACCGATTGAGGATAAACGTCTCATAATCTCTTCTAATATCTAAATGAGCTCCAAATCAACCTCCCAAATCTTAGAATAGGCAGACCTCTTGGACCACCCTCCCGGACGTGTCAATTGACTTCTTTCTCGAGTGGTCCCCAGTGTGCCTGCTTCACCCACACTCGCTTTCCGAAGCTGCTGTTTATTTGTGGTGCGCCAGCGCAGCGGGTGGATTCGCGCCCGTACTATTAGCGGAAAGCGAACGCTCCGAAAGCTTTATTCATATCAGATATTGAGATTCTTTTTGTTTTGGTTCAAGTGGTCGAGTGGCACGCCAATGCGTTGACGACATTGGCGCCACCTACTCAGGTCGGACGGGAAGCGCCCTCCTCCACCCCTGGCACGTCACCAAGGGAACCAGCCGGCCCTCGAAGTGCGTCCTATCGCCGGGCCCTGTCCGCTCTGCCGTCGGCGGGGCCAGTGACAACTGGGGCACCACTTAGGAAACGGGTGTGGCGATAAATCGGTCCTTCAAAATCTCTGCCCAAGGAGAAGGGAGCGAGGGAGAGAGCCTCTGGAGGTTTGTTGACCTTGTTTAACAATTTAAATTCGACCAGCTCTCATTCGCAGGCTCCTTTCCGCGAGGACACTGCACCGCCTCGTGCCCATGTTGGCAAAAAACACAAAAATTATTACCGGGACGACGCGCGCCTACCTATTCGTCGTTATTTGAAAGAATCATTTTTTGTCCCTTTGGCTTCGATAAATCAGCGCTACCTCTTGGTACTTGGCTCAACCAAATTATTTTGGGAACGGATCTTCATTCAAATTAATGCGAAGAAACCCAGCGAGTCTGCGCGGGTATTATTAGCCCTCATTTATCATAAAAATGGCCAAAGTCTGAATTTAATTTGCAAAGTAACGTTGAAATCTGAATTAATTTGGTTTATATTTGCGTGGGGGCCTAATGCATCACTCATCGAGAGATTAAATAATAAGTGCTCGGAGAATTTTCTCCATCGGAATTAATATCCATCAACGGTGACTTTAAATCAGTTCTTATTAGTGATGTGAAAGTCTTTCGTGCAGGGCCTTAAGACGCCGCCTGTCGACATTCATGATTTATGCGAATGAGCGAAAACACGCGTTTAACATTCGGCAGTCTTGTTTGTATATGTTTAAAGCATTATTATCCGGGCCCAAGAAGCAATAAATAATAAGAGTCAGTTTGCAAAATGAACGGGGAAAAATAATTAGGTTGACAGTATTGGGCAATGCAAATTAACTGAATCATGACTTAAATAATGATTCTATCATAAATTGACCGCTGGTTGCTGTTTGAATTTCCAGAAAAATCCCCCAAAATGTCGCTGGAAGTGTCGTCATCATTTTTCCTCTTTCGATAGACTATTAATTTTACTATATTTTAAAACATTTTCGGTAAAGCGGATTTAACTTAAAAGTGTGGCAGGGAGATTCAAAGTTACGACCACCCAAATTTTAATATTTTTAAAGTTACGCATAGATCACCCATAATAGTGTTTGGGAAAGATCCGGCCTTTCTACTGGTGATCAAATCAGTGCCATAGCTAGAACATGGGGAGGCAGTCCCGAACGAACTGCCCAATTGAAAATTTTCTGATTGTGGTCGTTAGTTCCATCTACATTATGCGTAGATTTGAAATATTACTCTGAAAGCCTCCAGGAGAACGCTTGCTGGTGATGCACCATCATCAATTTGAATAATGGCGTTTTATCATGCAAAACAATCTGGCCATATGCTATTTTCATAGAGTTTGAGTGGTTCTACTTGCTTGCCTCTGATGTAATCACGCATTGCGTACGGGAGGAGGGATTCTCCTCGGACTATAGATGCCCCTGCAGTCAATTTCCCGGAACTTCCTCACTGTTGTGGTTCAAATGCCAATCGGAAGCGTGACTTGACTTATTCCCTCTGCGTCGTTATCAAACCCATACGATTTGTAGTTATCGGTAGGTTATGTCGTGCAAGGTGTGGTTCAAGCTTTCCCTTGGCAACTCCTGATCGTTCATCAACGACTTCAAACGATGCTCATTACTCGGCATCTTGCTCAGTTGAGAAATGAGACCCTTCTGCGCAATGTTAGACACTTATTCAAGGTGAGGTCGAACTAAATCGAAATGACACCTGCCCTTTACTTTTGATCGAGGAGCTTTATGTTGTTGTTGAAGATGATGATCTATTAGGATTTTTTTCTATTTCAAGTGTTTATTTATCCGAGCAGGTGTACATATATTAAACAGGTAACGATTGTTACAATAACATTTAATAAAGTATAACAGTGCACCTACTAGGAAGCCCTGTTTTAGGCAACAAGCCTCTTCAGAGTCTGTTTCCACTGATTGTTAGAGCCTGTGTTCAGCGGTAGCAGAAAGAACATTTGATCTGGAACTATTTTCCTTGGGGTGGCATTGGTTGGCATTTGCCCACGGCGGAGGGGAAACCCGAAAAACCCTCCGCAGACCGCCGGAAAGGACAGGTTTGAAGAAATATAAAGTTTTTCGTCTCTTTGATATGCATAACAAGCATAATGTGACAGATAAATAAATAATTAAATAAATAAATAAATAGTTTTACTTTCACTGTACATGTCCACATTAACACTAATCAATATCATTTTTTGCTGTCTTGCGCTTTCTTTTCTTCCTTGTAAACGGATGGAAGTCTTCTCTGGGGCGTAGAGTTTCCGGAACCGGTAGTTGAAGGCCAATGCGATGGGCAGGAAGAGGTGCCTCCGGGAAGTATATCTGAAACTGGTCGTGTATGATGCGTGCTGGAGAGAGTAGTTTCTGCTGCGGACGTTTTCCCAGCACTGTGCTGGTGCATGCCATGATGTCCTGAAGTAAGGCGTTGTTATAGGTGGCAAGTCGGTTTGCAGCGCGCGCTCGGAGTCGGCAAAGTCTGTGGAGTAAAGGTTCGGTTTTAGCAACGGAATATATTTCTGAGCTGGGAAACCTGGGCGGTAGGAGATGCAGTTGCCTTAGGATTCGTCTCTCCAAGGCGGCCCACATGTTTAGTTGGTCATTCGCGGGGAGGATTGCCAGTGCGGCGTACTCCATAGCCGGGCGTACAAAGACCTTGTATAGGAGCAGGCCACACTCTATGGAGACCCCCTTTCCCTTCGCCCGTACTGCTCGTATGAGACCGCTTCGGCGGCTGCATCTCGCCCAGACGTCCCTGACATGTAATTTTTACATTAAGTGTTTATCCAAGTTGACCCCCAGGTATTTTACTGAGGTAGACGTCGGGATGCAGTATATAAATGGGCAATGCTTGTTGGGAGAATTTTGGACGATCAAGTGGAAAACATAGTTCATGACCTGTCCAAGAGTCTTCTGCTCGCAGCCTTTTGCCTCAAGTCACACCTAAAATCTCTCATTTGAATTGAGAGACCGCGATGACAATCCTGGACAGCCAGACATACGAAATCACACTCATGATTCTAAATTTCCATACCTAATAGTTTCATTGTGCTTAGTACTGGCTAATATGGAATTTATGGTCAATCCGTGAGTGCATTAGCGATTTATTTTTTGTACATTTAAAAGGATCATAGATTCTTTAGTCTTTAAATTTTCTACGTCTTAATTTGAAATGCAAGATAAAGTCTGATCTGTTTTAATGTAATAAAATATAACGTCATGCTCCACTTGAAATTGGTACAAAACGAAACAACAGATTACAATGGATTTCAATAAGTGTTGACTCTTTCTTAGGGTCGGATTGTTTTTATCCGGAGTCTCTTTCCTCAGGATATTTCTTCTCAAAGAGATTTCAAAAACTTGCGGCAAATCTTTCTCTTTCCGTCTCATTCATTCGCACAGAGGCATTCTTTGGAAAATAGCGAATAAGGCGAACGAGCAAAGGCTAGGAGGTCGCACCCCGAGAGCTGCCAAACACAGAACAAGCACTCGGTCGCACACACTCCCTCGAGCACATCACTCACTTTGAGTCGCCGCGGGTGAGCACTGTTCTGGAATCCCAAAGAGCGCGTCGCGCCTACTTCCTCTGCCACTTATTATATACACTTCCTCCAAGGATTAAAGACCGTATCATCATCATATTCTTACGGTTGTTAAGGAACCTGGCTCAAACTCAATCATGCATGCAGTGGTTCTTCGATTCAACTGTTACTTTTCTCATTGCTTAGCTATGTTAGCATTTAATCCATGCGCTCATCTCGAGCCTTTCAGTGCGTTCGCTTCTGCACAAAACATTCAATTTCGCATTCCATTTCGTCATGCTCGTGTACGCCACATTAAGGATGATTCAACGCATACAACCATGATTGATATTTTTGGTATTAAATGTAATAATGCAAATGCATATATTATTATTATTATTATAATTATTATTATTAGGTAATATACCGTTTAAGGTAGGTTTTTGGATGGACACAGCTACTAAAAAAAAAATATTTTGTGATTCCTAACAAAATACAAAATCCAGTATCCTACTCTACATCAGGTCCCTCTTCATCTCTGAGTACTTTCTTCCTCCCTTCATCCCGTCCAACATCCCGATCCTGTTCCTTCCCTTCCCTCGTATGCCCCAAGTACTTCCTCATTTGTTTTCTTCTCGGTCCATTTCACCTTCTCCATTCTTCTCCATACCCACATTTCAAAAGCCTCCATTCTACATCTATCCTCCTGCTTCAATGACCACGTTTCCGCACCGTACAGAGCTACGCTCCATATCGAAGTTTTTACGAGTCTTTCCTTAACATCCTTACTCAACGTCCCTGTCATCAACTCCCTCCTCCTTGTGAAAGCCTCTTTACCTAGCGCAATTCTTCTCCTTACGTCCCTACTACTTTGACCGTGTTGGTCCGAAAGAACGACGGTGGGTCGTAATTATACCTACTGGGGGAACGCGAGATGGAAAATACGTAACTTCCTTGAAATAAATGTAAACTACAGGTTCCAAGAAAGGTGTATGGTTCCAAGAAAGCATGAGCGCGTAGAGGACAGGCATAACAAAGCTGGAATGTGATTGGCCATTAGTTTATGCCGTTAGTAGGCAGGCTGCGTAACGGAAATACACACGCCTCTACTCGGGTCGCCATTCATTAGTTAAACCTTGCAACTGTTTAATAATACGCCTGACAGTAATAATTATATAAAGAATCATATGAATATATAATACCGGTAATCATCAGATTCTCCATCCCTGTCCACTAATTAGTGAATGTCCTTCGGAAGGTGCCAATCAGGCCGTAGCCATTGGACAAGGATGGAGGGCGGGAGTCTTTCTCGGTCAGTCGGAGTCAATCTTCAATCTCTTCGAGACTTTCGTTCTCCTCCCGAGGCTCATTTGGAATTCGTCGGATCCGCAAGCTTCGCGCGACTGAGCCCGCAATGCCGTGCGAAAGCCCGAAATGGCGACTCCCGCCCCCGCCCGCCCCCTCGGCTGGGGGCCCGACCCTCTCGCAGTCCCGTCTCCGCGCGCGACTGCCTCAAAAAGAAGCATTGCGAGAGCGCAAGCCCCCTTCCCCTTCCGCTGCAGTGAGCCCCCGGAGGCCCTTTCCAGCCCACAGGAAGCAGGCACGCGTGTCTTTCCGGGTCTTAAGACTCTCCTAACGGGAGTCCCTCCTTAAAGGTCTCAGAAAGGGATCTGTTAGAGGCAGAAAGTTGTCGGACTAATGCGTGAGGTGAGTGGGAAGAAGACGAACAATCCTCTTCACCCGCTTTTCTCTCTCTCTCTGCTAAGCCAGGGAGAGTGGAGCGAGGCATGCGACCGACCGCCTCCAGACATGCTAATTGCCTCTTCGTGAATATTATTATAATGATTAATTTCACCTCCTCCTGTCCGCAGATTTGTCGTCGGCACCACGGTCGCAGCCTCCGCAATGACATCCTTATTTGGATAAAACGACGAGTCTTCGTTTCCCGAGAGCTCTTCGCCCAAACGCTTTCTATCTGCCCCCCCCCCTTTACCCCCTCCCTCCCAATCCCTCCTCGTCCATGTGTTGCTAGAACGCGAGGATAGACTGCTGAAATGCCTCGGAAGGATTTTAAGCTTTTTAAAAAGGAAAGAAGGAGGCGGTGACGCTTGTGTGTCAATTAAGAAGAGAAGGCTTTGAAATGGTCGAATCCATTTGCGAAAAATTAATAAATAAACTAATGGATCCTCCTACGCCCTCTTTAAAGTAAGAGGGAACTTACGCCCTCGTGCGTGCCATTTCTTGCCAAATGCAAATGAATTTTTTCATCGTGCCTCTGTCGTTGACGTTTTTATGAATTTCCAACGCAACTGCTTTTCGATGTCCGTTGTCATCGGGGAAGCATCGCAAAGCCGCACGCTTCAGGCGATGGCATTCGAGCGCAGTGGCGCTCCAAATGGCTCATCGAAAGCCTTAACTTTTTTGTATCGAAGAATAATTTCACTGCGAGTCCACATGAGGAAAGCGCCTCCCGTTTCGGCGAATAACAATTTTAAAGGGAAACATGCCGGTGACGAAGAAAGGTTTCCTTTCGTGGAATCGCCCTTAAATATTGCGATATGAGGACGGAAGTGTCGTAAAAGATATATTAAAACGTCTTAATCTCACGATTCACATAAAATGAAAAATCTGCAAAGTTAAGGAAAGCAGGCATTTTCTTAATATTGAGAAAAAATAGGGCAAGTGGGAACAAGTATTTTGTGACAAATGCATTTTTAGTGATATTGACGACACCCGATTACCCGTCTGGATATTGAGTTAATGCGAAATTTTCAATACCGATTGCAGGTTACGCGTTTTTGACAATGCTCACTCTTCTTTTGAGCAAACCTTTTAAGTTCAAAACGAAAAGGAACGAGGATGTCATGAAAAATGTATCCAGTTATAGGAAGGTAAGCTCGGATTCAGTGAAACGCGATCCCGTGATTCTGTAAAAAAAAGTTAACGTAATATCAGTGGCCAAAAGCCCGCACCCGTGAAATAAGAGCAGCCGTAGCCTAAGGAACTGAGATTATAGTGGTAGTTTTTTGGGGAGGCGACCGACAGCTAAGGTCATTTGCGCCATAGGGGATGGACAGGAAAGGATGAAGGGTGGAGAGAAACCCGGCGTCGGCATTAGCCTACTCTTTACGAAAGGCGCCAAGGGGTCCGCAGTTCAACGTCCCATCCGACGGACGGCGTACTCACTCAAAGTGCCCTCCACAACGCACCTCAAGTAGGGATCGAGATACCTCTGAAAAATATTCTACACCGCCGGGATTTGAACCCGCGCCCTCAGGGTGGGAAGCCAGTACGTTAGCCCCCGCACCATCTCGACCCCCCTGAGATTATTTATCGCCCTATGTTGCAACTCAAAAATCACCTAAAACGTACGGTGAGTAAAAATTATTTTCCTCCCCGTTATTTTAATATTGATTATCTGCAGGATTTGACCATCTTTCAGATAATGGGCAGCATTCAGTAGCGCAAAAGATACTTATGAGGATATCTCAGTAGTTTTACCTGCGAACATTAAAACTCGTGAAATTTTGGCATTTCTCAAGGCATAAAATTAAGGTTCATTGCTGTCACCTCCACGTCTGCGATATCTCTTAACTCTTAGTGAAATCAATCCTAAGATTTGGTGAAATTTACTTCTTAAACTTAATCTCTTAGGTTCATCAATGCATTGAATATCTTCGTCGCATGCTCTCCCTCGCTCTACGTTTCGGCCTACTACTCCTAAGACTCCACAATTCTATCCCAACCTAGCTCAGTCCTCTCTCTCCCATTACTGTTCTTAAGTTAGGACGATAACTATCCAGATTTGTTTGCGTAAAATATTATCAAATCCAAGCATATAAACAATATCGCAATGCCATTTCACGAACAATGTCGATGCTCATCTATTTTTTGATATTTATGATTTCCTCGATCCTAATGCAATGACCTTTTGGCTCTTCATTTTTTCCTTGACTGGTTATCCCCACGTGCATACTTATGTAGTTAACGTGGACAAGAAGGCATGAATAAAGTGATAAACGTATTGTGAGGGGAAAAATGTTTGACATAACCGTGTCTCTGGAATTCACCCCCTCCAGTGACGAAAGCCGAAAGAAAGGGTCAAGTGAACGGGCGAGTCCTCTCTCGACCGCCGGCTCACCCACAGTCGTCGGGATGGCACCCGTGTGGCGACGCTCCGAGTGCCGCCACACGCTGGCCACGGATTCAATCCGGCCAAGGAGAGCATTTCCCCTTCCCTCGACTCCTTCTCCTTGGGGCATTCCTTTCGCCCGCATTGCCCTGGCTCATGGCAACACGGGAGAGGAGAGACAAGCGAAGGGCGGGGGTGATTTTGACGGGTGAGCGTGCATGCGGTAGGCGTCATGGAAAGTAGTATAAACGGTATTGGTTCATACATTCCATGTTTCCAGGCTTAACTTTGTGGAAATCCAATATCACTGCAGTGAAAAAACCAAAGTATCTTTTCACTCAATTTTGTATATGGTGCAACTAGTTTCGACGCATCAGCGACGTCCTTGGGTACACGGGGATGACGTCCAGTACCTGAGGAACCTTTAACCGTACAAATGTGCAAATTTAATTATGAAATAAGTATAGTACTATAGAGATGAGTATTTAAACAGAGAAAGGATTATTAGTTTATGGCATTTTGGAAAAAACAAGTAACGCTAAATAAAGGTCCAGTTTAATTTTATAAAGGTCTGATAATCTTCTAAAACTGGTGAAATTGGAAATGAATGATAGTAGCTTTGTGATTCCACTGAAACATTTTTATTACGAGACGACCCGGGTTTCGACGTACAACGTCATCTTCAGGAGAGAAGAAGATGATGTTGAACATCGAAACCCGGGTCGTCTCGTAATAACAATGTTTCAGTGGAATCACGAAGTTACTGTTTTTCATTTCCAATATGAGTCGTTTCCATAGTTACGCCGGAAACCAATTAAAGCCGGTGATTATTTCCCTTTACGTAGTGCTGACGCCGAAAAATCACTATATTTATTCAAAGGGTCATAACTAAGCACAAAACACGCGTAAGGCCGATGTATCGAAACTAGTTGTACCGTATACAAAATTTAGGTAAAAGATGATACCTTGTTTTGTTTTACTTCAGTGGTATTGGTTCATATCTATTCGCTTTTCCGCATTACAAGTGACTAATTCATTTGGTGAATTAACGCATGTTTTGAATCAAGTCATCCTCCAGCATGTTCGCCAATTCGCACGTTATTTGATAGTTGTCACTGAATATTTTTTTCTTTTCTTTTCACCTCCCACATCCTTCCTTATAATCCCCCTTTCCAACTGGTGCTCGCACCCCCTACCACACGCCTTTTTGTGGACCGCGGGGTGTTTCTGTAGATGTCGAAAAGGGATTGATTGCCGGTTCGGGGGAGCTCTGCGTTTCGAATACTGTCCATGGAGGGCGGAGTGCATTTGGTGGAGGGTGAGCTGAGAACGGCCTCCCTCCCTCCTCTTCTCCTCCTCTACAGTCAGGCGCGGACAACTCGAACGCCTTATTCTAAGCGAACTACGTATATCTACTTAATATGCTGTCTTTCACGGTGGAGTACGCATTTATGAATATAGATAGGCATTAAACATCTTTCTGAAACTGGTAGATACAACTTTGCGAACTTTAATCAAAATCGTAGATCATGAAGGGCCCGAGGAAATGCGAGTTCGAAAAGTTTACGATGAGTTGGTGGGATATCTCTCATTCACGCTACATATCTCTCTCGACCATAATTGCCGGTGCCGACCGGACTCGGAGAATGGTTGGGGAAGGGTTTAACTTAGCACGCCCCCGCCAGGTTATTTTCGGAAACATCAAAAAACCGCCCGGAATTTACGAGCGGTGGAGTTCGGTTGAGCGTAAGGCCTTATCCCGGCCGGGCCATCTCCTCGGCCCCGGAAGCGGCGGAGGCAACCTCGGGGACCGAGAAGGGGTGCACAATTTTTGGTAGGCGTGCGCGGCCCCTCGGAGGAACGGAATGAAGCCATTTCCGAATTATCCACGCTTCTCCAGCCTCCGCCCTGAATTCGGACTACGGCGACTCTTTTCCTCCGGTCGTGTTTGATGTCGCCCCGCCGCCTCGAGCCGCGAGATGCTTCTCCGGCCACGCCCGCAATCGTTTCGATTCTCGACGGACGGGCGGTTCGCTCCAGGCAGAGAAAATAGTCGATCCGTGCCATATGGATGGCACGGCCTTTGGTGTTAACTGTGCTGTGGTCTCCAATTACGTGTTACTCGAACTATTTATGAGATATCGTAATGCCCTGCTCATGAATCGTCGGCATACATATCCAATTGGCATTGCAATCAAACGCCTCTCGAACGTTATCGAGGATTTGGTCATTAATTTGACCACTAAATATGACAATTCCTTGGAAGTGGGAAATTGAACTTTTTTATGTATTCATAAGATTGCATTTACTAATATACTTAAGAGCGATATTTCAATCGTTGTTTTTTCTGGATTCGCCTTCGTATTTAACGATTTATGCTATGATTTCGCCTTGCATTAAATTACGGCGACTGTTTTTGCTACCAAACAATACTGATACGCTGTTGGTAGTTATATCATTTCTGAAAATTTTATAATCAGTCATGTTACGATGCAAAGAATATTATTTGTAATTTTATTTAGTCTTTAATATTTCCATAGATTGGCATTGCTTTTTGATAAGGGGTTTGATACCTCTAATCATAATTGACAGCCAATGGGGAAGAGATTTCATATTTATTTTCTCACAACCTTATTCCAAATTTTGGCCAAACCGTTATCTAGTCTAAACAGGAGAGACAATTTGAGACTCTGCGATCGTAAGTGCAGCAATTAAAACTCTCGAAATAGGAATGCTGTTCGATTTCCTAATACGAAAGTAAAAAGGTCCAATGGACCGATTTCCTCTCACCCCTCGGCCGTGCTTGACGGCGTGTAACCGTGGGTGCGATCATATTAGCAAGGGCCGGCCCTCGTTGGTGGTGACACCAGCTCGTGGCTACTCCCTAAAGCAACCTGGGATGGACTCCGCCCTTCCTTCGATTGTTCTCCCGGCGAGTCTCGCGACCCCTTCGACCCTTACGAATCCTCTTTCCCGTCGCCCTCACTTTCGAATCCGACTCCTGGGGGGGGGGGGGTCTAGCCACAAGTGGCCCTCGTACCGCGGGCGTCAAGCTATCTCCTCCCGCGGATCTTTCCGCTTCCAAGACCCCTTTCAAAAACACCGCCCCCAAAAAGTGTGCATGCCTCGCTCGCGCGAACGCCCTCCCGCCACTACAAGAGAGCCCAAGTTAGCCCCCCTCCTTCCCGCAATCGGGAATCTCTCCCGCCTCCCACGCAGCCCGCCCCAAAACTCCCTAGTGCCCCTCGCTGTTTTGCCCCGGGCGGGGTGGGGGCGTGTCTTGGGTGGAACGATTGTCCGGGAGGGAGAGGGGCGGAAGGAAGCAGTTTTGATGCTTTGCTATCGAAATAATCATTTTTGCATTGCGTATCCAGCGGGACTCGTGCTATCACCAATAAACACCAAGAAACTTTCCTCCGTAAGGACAGGGATCCAGGTGATGCTGTGGCTATCGTACTGGCGTCCTATCCAGAGGGTCCGGATTCGATTCCCGGAGGCAGCAGATATTTTCAGTGATACCCCGATCCCTACTTGAAGTACTTTGTGGAGGGCTTTTTGAGTGAGTTCGCCGTCCGTCGGATGGGACGTTAAGATGCGGACCCCTTGGCGCATTTCATTCAGAGTAGACTAATGCCGACGCCGGGTTTCTCTCCACCCCTCATCCACTCCTTGAACATTCATCCGTAATGGCGCAAATGACCCAGATTCTCGGTCGCCTCCCCTAAAAACTACTACTACGCCTTAAGGACGATTTCTCGCGCAGAATTAAAATATCCAGCATCACTTGTGTAAAGTAAGATATTATGCGCTGTCTCGAGTTATTATTTAGGCATTAAAATGCACAAATAGATGAAGGGTGGCGTGGGACGAGGAGTCCGTTGCATGTGCCATGCATTCTTATAGGGATGCTGTTCCCCTTCAGCCCAGTGAAGCGAGGGATGTGGATTTTCTGTTGGTTTTGACGTAAAAGCTACAGATTTGACAAATTTCAACTTGACCAGCCATTGGGAAAGCAGATTTGTACCTGCTTTCAACTGATTTCTTGATGAACTTGATCTTTCGCCGGCCTCGGTGGCGGCGGGGTAACGTCCTCGCCTACCAACCCAAAGGTCGCGGGTTCGATTCCCGCCTAGGTGGATTTCCCTCCATCTGGGGCTTGGTTGGATGTGATTGTCTTCAATATAATGTCTGTAATGTAAGGTTATGTGGAAGAAGGGACTGTTAGTCTCAACCTCGCCCAATAAGTCGATAAATAAATAAATAAATTCTTCAGTGGGAAAAGCAGATTTGTACCTGCTTTCACGAAAGCAATTTCGCGCGTTACACATGTGGAGATAGGTACTTGAGAAGAGAAATTCTTCAGAAGATTACTCTCGACTGTGAGGTGAAGAATGAACGAATGAAGAATGCCAACCCAAAATCTCGGTGGATCACGCTGGACAATGGGATATTAAAATTTCACTTTTATCCATTATATTTCTAAATGAGCTATATGTTGGACACCTGTCTCGTTTTATCAGACGCATGTCAAAGTTTAGCGCCATAGGGAGGACGAAATACAGGGTGCGGCAAAAGAACTTCCGTTTTTAAAAAGCAAAAACCCTATAAAAAAGGGTGTTGTTTTGCCGTACCCTGTATTATTATGATATCCGCCACGCAGAAACTTAATAGTCGAGAGTACAAAAGTTGAGAGGCGTCCTCCGCTCGGAGTTGGCAAGGTCAACAAAATCCTCGTATCAATACGCCACGAAGGGTAATTTATCAGGTGTAGTCCGTGAGCTTAGGGTAGATTTTTGATGGATGCTGACACCACACACTCGTAAGCCATATCTAACGCCACACAAAACACCCTTAAACATCATACAACACATTAAATTTGCTGATTCTTAAACGAAAGAAAAAACACTGTTTTTGCCCCTAGTAATCTCTCGTGATGTGTTATTGGCTCTGCCAGTAAAATGTTCCTGAGCATCAAATGAGGGGAGCACACGGTAGATTAATGAAGTACTGTCATTAAATTATTTACGATTAGAGTGTTCTATCGCGCGGAGCAAAAGTTCCGACATGGATTAGTGGTTGGTCAGCGGAATAAATTGGAACAGATCTGTCACATCCAAGAGGAGATTCGAAACCAAAGTATGAAAACACTTCGGGTGCGCTACTCACCGATTATTCCACCGAGTAATTGTTGCACATGCATGCATATTCTGATGTTGGCAAGCCAGGGATTAATTATTTTATGCCAAAAGTAGCCAAGCTACCGCTGCCTCGGAATTCGGCTGTCGATAACTATGCAGAATAGAGACAAAATTCAGATAAAGATTGAAATATTACGGAAAATGCGAGGATATTACTGAAAAGGTGATTCCTTAATTTAAAAAAATGATATATGTAATTAATTATCGTGACGGATATCTCAATAAATGTTTAAATTCGTATTAAAAATTATATGGGGGTTATTTTTTTAAGTGAGACCCTTTTGGTCGTAGAAAAATATATTCTTCAGAAGACGTTTTCATAGAGGGTTATAGTTTCATCTAAACCTACTTAACTCTTCCTGCATAGTCACAGTTCCCTTGTTGACACTTCTCTTCGTATCGCTGCGTCAGCCTCTTTAATCCCTCAACATAGAAAGAAGTTCTGGTCCTGGGAATAGAAGCAGTTGACGACAATCTTGGTGGTCTCGAGTCCCTCGTCTTCTTCAAACCGTCGCCCGCCACGCCACTGCTACATGAGCGCAAGCAGAGGGAATGAAATGCACTGGTCCACTCGTCGAACGACCATTTCATCGAATTCTGGATGTCATGCGGCCCGCCACTCCGATGTTCTTCATCACGCACATCTTGTGCAGCCATTTTTGAACTCTCGGCAACCCTTTGATTTTTAACTTTTCCTTCACTCATTGCTGCAGTTTCGTAAAATAGGCACGCCTCCCGATGAAGAATTTGGGCTGCTCATTTTGCACACAAAAATGGAATCACAGCTCTCACTTCGCAATTGGCAGGCGCAACGATTTTCACTGGAAGGCAAACGATTACTGAATCAAAAAAATAACTCAAGTGACTTCGAAAACAATCGATAGATGGCATACGTCATGCGTACAACTATGTTCTAACTTGCCAATACTTATGTGTAAGAAAGCGACTCTTCCGTTTCGAAACTGCTTTGTATTTATATTACGGCAACATGTCGGGTTTTCCCATTTTGGAAGCTAGCCTCGGAGCATCGGCTGTCCATGCACTTTTGCAGTTCCTTCGGGAGATTTCGGTTCGGATGTTATTTTGTTCATCCTCGAGAGAGTGTGTGAGAAAGCTTAGGACAGAAGTGAAAGTAAATATTTTGGGCGGCTGCAATGAGTCCGTGAAACGTATATCATGCATTAAATAATAGTGCAGTCGGCGGACAATCGCGTAATTTATGTTTCTCCTCCTTCGCTCGCTTCCTTTCGCTCGCTTTTAGGAAGAAGAGAGGCAATAAATATCGGCGAAGATGAAAAACATAATAAATCACCCATTGGTATTCTACGTAAGGAAGATTTATTATTGGTGCAGATGGTGCGATTCCAATCGACACATATTTATTGCAAGAAATATACTAACTCGACTGCACTTTGCGGATTTCTTGCTATCGGTCCACCTTCGGCTGCGTTGCATCTTTTTTCGGATGTGGATAGGCATCCGTATGAACTTAGAAGGAGTGGTCTATGCGTATGAATTCATGAGGATGAGGATGAATTCATACTTTTAGTGCTTTCTCAATTGTTTAATTTTCTTTCCGTCGCTGATGTCCTTAGGCCATCCGTCGCGAGGGATAATACTATAACTACGACTTAGTCTTAGTTCGAAATAAAGCTCATGATACTGCTTATCGCTCATATCAGCATACAAACCAGCGTGATTTATTCAAATTGGCGGTTTCCTCCCGGCCCCTTTGGCACTACGCTTCCTTGCGATAACCCATGGAGTCATCACGTAAATAATTCATTATCCACGTTCGATTGTGGAGAGCAAAGGTTAGCTGACCACACCCACTCGCAGAAACAGTCCAATACATTCATTCTTTCTTTTCCAGCCTGCTCCCTACTCGGCCAGTATCACAATCCGTTCTCGTTTTGAATTTTGACGCATAAGAAGGACATCGCGCACGGAATGGCGCTCAATATCTTCTCATCAATTTAATTTGCGGGTTTCCCTCGATAGTTAGCGGAAGCACAATTCTGATTCTTAATTTGAATCGCACTTTCTGCTGTGACATCGTTTCATAGTTTGGTTGCAAAATGTGTCAATGCAATTGAAACAATCTGAAAAGATCTCTTTTGTAAATTTCACTTTGTGCGGCTAATTATGTGTGCGTCAAAGAATCATATCCTAAATCCTGTTTCGTGATCACATCTCAGGCTGATTTTGATTGTGTGTAGAATTTTCTTACCTTGGGTCTATAGCGTTTATCTTTCTCAAGACATGACTTCCTGTGCCAAAATGTAGCTATTAATAAGGTTTTTTATAATGGTTTTTGTGCCTTTGCTTTTTATTACGTTTAAAGGGATGTGAGTCAAAGGTATTTCGATCGTGTCGAAGCCGATGTAATCGTAAGAGGCGAGAGCTGGTTATCGTTCGTCATCGTGGACCAGGAGATAGGGTTTGCCAACATCCCTTAACATGCCGGGACCAGGAGAGTTCACGTCAGCCTGTTATTTAGTTATTCCAGGCTAATTAAACCTTCTCATTAATTTCTTCCTCTATATGTGTACTGCCCTTGTCTTTCCATGTATGTATCGCATCAATACCACAGCCCCTTCCGAAACTCTAAATACTCGCCGCGCCTCGCGTGTGACCTCTCCCGCCGCGTACACCCGCGCACCACTCACCTCCTCTTCCCCTTCCATTCGCTCCTCTCTCGCAGCACATAATATCTCTTCGGCGATTCAACTCAACTTCCTTCCGTTATGATCTCGCTTGCGAAGCACACCTCCTTCATTCCTATCTATTTCGCACGCTATCTAAATAATATAGTTTACAATTTGGATAAATTGGCGGTTTAAACAGAGCCCGAGGGTTGTGAGTCAGTTTGAGTACTGATACTAGAGCCAGCAGTTGTTTTATCTACTTGTCAGGGAAGCTCAAGATTATATATCTACGCTTTGAATTTTTGGTTATTTTGCAAGGTGAGCATTGTCACATATGTATAATGCTGACTTTTTCATAAATGCATTAGCCGTCCAGATTTCGAAATTGTAAAATTAGAATTTCAATTTATTTCTAACATTCAGTTTTGATTAATCAAAGACACCCATTTCGGGTCCCTAGGGACAGGGCAAATTTAGAATAATTTTACAGTTAGAGGGGAGGTAAGTGGGACTAAGACATTCGTGAGAGATTTACCGCGAGTGGACCGTTGCGAGTAATGGACGGCTGTGGGGAGGGAGGGGTGGCGATTAAAGGAAGGACACGCTTTGCACGGGGTTCCTAGGACTTGAAGGAATCGCGCGCCCTCCCCTCGCGTCCTTCCCCGTCCTCTGGGGTATTTCGGTCGAGTGCACCTGCATTATATCCCGCAAGCCACCCCAAGGGAGATGATGGCTAGTAGAATTGATTGACATAAAATGTCGTTTTTTCCTCGGACGATTTCATTTCAAAATAGATATTCTCGAAGTCACAAAGGAGATAGTAATGTTAGAATAAAACATTTTGTCGATATCCTGTGTGAATTTGAATGGACCCATAACGTTGTTCCTATATGATTGGATAATATCCTGCCATTGAATATTCTTGCATGTAAGTGCTTTATTTCGTGTGATTAACTTTGTTCGTGTGCATGATCGAACTAATATTTGTGTGGAGATGCAATGATTGCCATTGTACATTCATGGCTGATGACTTAACACCCCCTGCCACAAGCCCTTGTGACGGCTTTCGGAGTGTTATATAAATGTAGATGTTGTCGTAGGGATTGTTAAAATTTAAAAAGCGCCTCCTTTTGGCGTGAATGACTCGTTCAAATACGACTGGTTCCCTGCAAGTTTGACACCAACTTCGAGCAGAGCCAAAAATTATTGTTTTTCATTCAGATTATTTCGGGATATCATGATTTTGAAAAAAAAGAAAGGATAACCCCAGGTTTAAATTACGCGGATGACAAGTTTTTGAAATTCACACTCGATCCGTTTGTTTTCCGTCGTTTGTTGACCCAGCAGCGTTGCAGATGATCGCCCCCTTGTTTGATCCCAGTGAAATGGCTCTCGGGACAAAACATCAAGAGCACTCAGGGATGGCAACATGTTTATCGCCGCCAACTGCGCGTCGAAAGCGAAGCCATATTCCCCGCGGAGAAAGAAAGACCGTTGGCTCGTCGCTTGTTTCCATTTATGGAGAGCAATGCTTTACGGCATTTGCACAGCGGCGCAAAAACCTTCTCCTCTCCGAAAAGGCGTAATGAGTCTTTTATTGGGGCCTTGTCCTCTCAAAGGAAAAGAGCGTCGGAGCTGTTTGATTGGACCGGTGGGGCTTTCCCGCCCCCGCTTTGTCCTCTACAATGAATCATCACAGCACGTACTTCAAAAGGGAGTTTTCCGCTCTCGTGTTTTCTCCCGCGTCCCCTCTGCCCCCCCTCCCCCGTTGCGCCCCCGCCTCTCCCTTCATCCCTCCCGATGAAGATCCCCCGCCCCACCCTCCGACCTCCGCTCCCGAAACAATAAGCCTCCTGGCTTTTGTTGTCGGGATGGGGGGGGGCGAGGAAGAGTCTGAAAGGAGAGGAGGGCGCAGTTAAGGAGGCATTGGGGTGGAGGTGATGCTGCGGAAGAATCTTCGCGGGGGAGAGCAGACAATGGAGCCGGGGCGTGGTCGCTGGAACGCCTCTTTAGGAGGATCTTGGTGGGGTGGGAGGGAGGGAGAGATGGAAGGGGGCAGCGGTGACTAGGGGGAGAGAGGAGAGCTCTCCTTGGCTCGGGAATATCGAGTAATAATCATAACTTTTATTGTTGTTCATCGGAAACAATGTTCCCTTGAGCATGAACAAGTTTACGAATGCGTTTGGGCTTAATTTTCCGAGACTGCAAACAATAGCGAATGGAATGCGGAATTGCAGAGGAATGTTGAGGATTTAGGAAACGGAGAGAATCACTCGGGATGTGGGAGGAAAGTCGTGCGTCGAAAGACTGGGAGGCGGATAAGACAAACAGAGCCGCTGGACGTGTTCTGCTTCGGGACGGCGGAGTGTTGGTTGGGAGCGAGGGTGTGGATGGCAGGGATTGGGAGGGAATTAAGTGAGGCCAAGTGAGAAGAAGACATGAGCCGACGACCGCGGAGAGCCAACCGTTGGATGGAATAACTGACACTTCTCATGAACAACATTTCTGGAAATTAAAAAATAACAAAACACGAAAGAAAAATTCCATCCCTAAATACAACACACAGGATGTAACAACAATAAATTTTGTCGATGAACTGGATCATCGAGTAAATATCGAGGAATAAGTATTAAACTTTCGATTTGCTGAGTTCACATACATAAATGAAGGTCGTGTAACAGAAATGGCAAATGATGGCGGACTCTGTAGAGAAATAGAGAGAGGGGGTAGAGGGTGGGGGTTGAGAGGGCAATGAACAGCGAGGGGGTGTGGTGGGGAGCACCGGAGCAGAGGGAGGTGGGAACAGGAATGAAACGGAGGGGGGGGGGGTTGCCGTGGGGAAGTGCTTCCTCCCGCGAAGGTATCCCTCCAATTCGGAAGGAAGACTCCTTTTTCTCTTCCTCCGAGAAAGAGACACGACTCCACCCACGGGGCGATGTGTGGAGGCCCCGTTCACTTGGGGATTCGGGCCGATGCCCGTCGCCGCTCTTGGTCCTCCGAGCGGAAACTCCATCCACGCCTCGGCTCTGCTTCTCCCATCTAGGTATTCTATTTTCCATCCCTTTCGCCATATTTCAGGAGCACGAGCAATGAAATATGTCTTGAAACTAGTGCTTAGGCTCAGTTTGCGTTTTTTCTGACGCAGAATGCCGACCTATTACTAAAACCAAATCGTTTTAGTAATTTGACTTATGTTAACTTAAATTAGTCCAAGGTCGTATTTATAATTAATTGTTTAAGTAGTATTTGGATTTTATTCATGTAAATTTAATTTATCAAGAGTAATAGGTAGCTTGCCATGGTGTATAAAATATTTTAAATTGCTGAGTCAAATAAAAAATAGACCCGAAGTGTATAAAGTCGGAAAATATTTCTCCTCACCCTGTTGACGTCATCCAAATGTACTCGAATCCGTGCATTATCCTCTTCTTCCCTCCTATCGGAAAGGAGGGCGCGCAATTGTTGCCATTTCTCGATCATGCTCGGTTTCCTTCTTTAACTCTTGGGTTCCATTGTTCACTTCCACTACTAAGACATTCTTTCCATCGCATTCTAGTTTATGCCAAAAGAAACTCCGCCTCTTCACTTTTCTAATCTTATTAAATACCGTTCTATATTTTGTAAATTTATAAATTTGTTTTGTAACTTTTTTGTGAATCAGTTCTGAAAGACGGTTCCTGTGTCGCTCGCCCTGTGTGTGATGATAAAGGAACTCATTTCTCCAGTTCTGAACTATCTCAAGTCACTCGTAGGAACATGCCTTAGAAGAAGAGACAGGAGTGAATATGTCCTTAACGCGTGGTGATGAAACGTCTGCATAGAAGTTGAGCACGTCAAGTGGACAACCAATTAGCCTTGGTCGGGTCACTCTGGAACATGAAGCTGGGGGCATAAACAACAGATATATACATGTGTATGGGCGTTGCAAAATAAGTCAACGATTTGATTCCCTTGACAAGACTGTAAGTGATATGTCTAAGAGTATCTTTTATGTGCGATATATGTATATGATGAACTATGGTAGAATATAAAAGTGGTGAAGGACCTAAAAGACAATGAATTTTTAAAGGAGGAGCTACATAATAAAATCAGACAAACCGAACGGTTTCAGGGATAATTATGTGAAATTGATCCATCATGGAAAGGAACAAACTATGCAAAATTTCACTATTTAAAAAAATTTATTGACGACCCGGGTTTCAACAGTTTATGACATCTTCAGGTCAGGATGACATAAACTGTTGAAACCCGGGTCGTGAATAAATTTTTTTAAATAGTGAAATTTTGCATAGTTTGTTCCTTTCCATGAAAATCAGACAAATTATTGCTTTACAAAATAAGGTAAATGAACTTGAGCAAAATTTTATGGGGAACGAGGTGGAAATTGTGAGGCTTGAGTTAAAAAAACGCTGATATCTCACTAATCTTGGTCGTCAAAGATTTTCAAAGAAAAGGGCATAGAAGACTAGTACTGTGAAAATATGGTCGATGATGCATTCTTCATTAAAATCAAGTCTACCGATATGAAGATAAAACCAGTGGTGTCCTTCATAAAAAAATATAAAAGAGAAATGGTTTGCCGAAAGGAAAATCATGAATAATAGAGATAGTAATGATGAGAAATCATCTGGAAAAATACCTGTATATAGTAATGGGGCACTAATGGGATATCATGAAAACTTGTAATGGAAAGCAAAAGAAAAGGGAAAGGAAAGGGGATGCAAATAGATATGGGTTAAATTTGGAAAAATAATAAATAATAAATTTTCAATTGTGCATTGACCAATCCTTGTGAAAAAATAGGTGCGAATTGAATGTAACTCAAAACCATCCGCAAGTATATCTCCAGTTTGATTATGTGATTCTTACTGAGGTATATAACTGAGTGATATAAGCAAAACGGAAAACGATCTTGACAGGATAAAAAAATACCGAAAATTGAGAACCAGAACGAGAGGAGGTGGCATTACGTTATTTGTAAACAATAAAGTTACTTAAAATGAAAGAAATTAACCTCACATGCATGTGAGCTATTGCATGGTGAACTGGCATTTGACAAATATATGTGTTTCCTTAATTGGATCTACGACGGTGGTCTGAATAGTTTCCGACCTCAACAATTTCAGAAAAAATGTCTTATGTATCTAAAAAATGTCCTAAAAGTACCCATGTTAAGTCGGAGGTTAAGTATCGAAGATTTGGTAGGATTTGTAAACAATGTTGTTGATAGTGAAAATCTAAAGGAATTCATTTTTAAAGTAGATATAAATATGAATCTTAAGAATAAAAATAATAATGATGCCATTAGTTTTAGAGATATGATGGCCAATAAAGGGTTCCGTGAGGTCAAAACAGGGTAAACTAGGGAATGTGTTGCAGAAGACTCGATTTGTCGAAGCACCCTAGATCACATTTATAATAGAGGTGAATTCGTAGTGAAATGTTTGATTTTTAAAACTAAAAGCTGATGACCCCTAGAGCTGTGCTGGCGGGAGTAATAATAATTGCTCCTGTTAGGGTCACCCATTACAGATAGTTCGAAGGTTAGGAGCCAGACGAAAGGTAGTCCACGCAGCGTCTGTTCCTCAGTAGGCGGCTGCAATGGCGTCTGACCCCAGTGGGGCGGCCAGTAAGTGATGGTGTCACGTTAAAAACACTTTTGAGGAAGGCAACGGGAAACCACCTCAATTATCATTCCCGAGAAAAATATGATGGACAATAGAGATATTTTGAGTCCTGGCAACCACGGGGCTCGGCCCAATCGGCCGTGTGTCGTGCCCGGCAGCGGGGGAGGCAAGGTTTCCGCGGTCGTAATCTCACGAAACCCTTGCAAGGGAAAACCAGCAGCAGCAGAAGAGAAGACGCAGAAAAAGAAGACCAAATTAGTTAGAATAGGAACGTGGAATGTAAGGACGATGATGTGGACGAGGAAATTGGAGAATATTAAGCAAGAGATGAAAAGGGGGAAAAAGATATTTTCTACATCTACATCTACATAATACCCCGCAAGCCGCCGCAAGGGCGTGTGGCGGGGGGTGTTAGGTCACCAACCGTAAAAACGAAAAATACCACATGCAAAAAACAACACGGAAAATTACACCCCAGCAGCGCACACACTCATGCAAAACTCCCTCCATCCAATACTCATGCAAACACATACACCGCAAAACAACAAAAAACTGCACCCCAGGATACAGCACCAAAGCCATCCTAAAACACGCAAGCCAGGACACAACAAGCAAGAATGTGAAACATCACTACCACATGAAAATGCACCACAAAACACTCAACCCCCCAAAGAGACAGTAAAAGGAAGGGAATTCGACCCAACGTTGCAGGTAGCAGGAATTTCCCCCCGCGGAGAGGGAAGAGTGACTGAAAGGGAAACTTAAAAACAGATGAACAGAACACGAATGATGTCATGCGGAAAGAATGGGTTATTATAACAAAACACATAAGGTTAGTGGAGGAGCATGCATTTAAGTAGAACTAATTATTTTTTAGACACTGAGGGTGGCAAGTGGAATTTTTACTATCTATAATCCTACAGTTGCTATCCCGTATTGTCCGTGGGAAGAAGGAGTCCTTGAGTCGGCTAGTCCTGGCATCTATTTCCCGAATTTTATATGCATGATCCAAGCGACCAAGGACCAGCGATTTTAGGTCTAAGTAGTAGGATTCGGGCGGGTTTGGCGCAGCAGTGCCGCAGGCCAGCGGCCATCTTGGAAAACAAAAGCGCAACGAAAAAGCGGCGGGATTTCCAATCGGGTCGAAGCCGGACCCCTTCCCTCCCTCCCCTCCGCGAACTTTATCGCGGCGAGGGGAGTGTTCAGATTTGTTTGGAACGATCCCACCTTCATACATATCCAGTAAGCTAAGCAGTAAGGTCCGGCGGATGGTAATAGCGCTATGGATGCCATTTGCTCCAGACCTGTGGGCTCGATTACCCTCTGGAAAGTGCTTGAAGAGCATTTACGAATAATGAAAGAAACGGGGGACATGATATTTGAGGAAATTTTAGAAAATGCCAAGAAAAATCCGGATCCCACTGCTATGGAAAACATTTGTATGCAATACGAATGGGATTATGAATGCGACGTTTTCCTGAAAGTGCTGGATGATGCATTAAAGCCATTAATAATTGAAAGGTTGAAATATCTTAGTAACGAAAAAATCAGTTATTCTTTATCGAGATATGGTTGCAGTGATTCCTAGTATTTCACGAAAGAAAAAGATGCATTAAAGCCGTTAATAATTGAAAGGTTGAAATATCATATTAACGAAAAATTCGATTATTATTATCGAGATATGGTTACTCTGATTGATAGTATTGCACGAAAGAAAAAAGTCCTTTTCTGGACTCATTAATCACAGATCGTTAGTATATATATATATATATATATATATATATATATATATATATATATATATATATATATATATATATATAGACGCGGCGAAACTTATTAACCGCAGCTGCCTTAAACTCTTCTTAGATGCCCGCACTTTTAAGGAGGCTAAATTTTATCATTACTGTATTATTATATTCCAGAAAAATAATTTTACAATGAAAGGTGCAGGAAAACGAATTAGGAAAAAAGAACAATTTTTATGCAACCAATTTATTCTATATAAACAATTTAAAAAAATATACATTACAAAAAAAGATGATCAATTTAAGCAAACACTATAGGTGAAAACATTAATGATATTAATTAATAAAATTCCATTTTTATCAAAACAGAATAATTAACAAAACTGAAAACTAACCTTAAAATACTTGTAACACAAGGGGTTCTTATATGAACTGGAACGGGAGAGCAGGATTAAGAAATAAAACGCATTATCACATTTTTACATTTTTTACTTTAAATTTTTTTTATTATATATATATTTTTTACCACTTCAGGTGTGACTTCACTCTGATTCCAAGCCGCAAATGAAATAAAGAAGAAAGGAAAAAAATCTTTTACAATCAATGAATTGAAAGGGATATATAATTTAAAACCCGGGCAGTCGACAACATAGGAGCCGCAGAGACTCTGTGTTGTCTTTCCTTAATGAACGCTCGCTTGGCGGCAAAGGCCATTTGTTGGGGTTGGTTCAGTTGAAGAGGTATCTGAGAGAAAGCAAATGGAGGGGAGAGGTAATGTTCTTCTGTCGCAATTCCTATCATCACCCGATGTTGTGTTGAGGCAAGCAATTCTACTTAGATTATTTAACAGACGAAGAATGGGTTGCTTTTTTACTGCAAATCCACTCTGGCCCTACCCAAACGCTCTTTCTATGGCGTCAAAAACAATTGATCGTAGATGTCCTTAAAATACGATCTGTTGTGCTACTCCGCCCAAAACCACTGGGTGTGGCTGGCATCCTGGTTGACGTTGTAAAACTTTATTTGGCATACAAACGATTTATAGCGTATAAACAAAATGATACGATATAATGAATATAAAAACACATGCATATAATCGATTGATAAGCAAAACCGATAAACATAAACGATATATATATTAAATAATGTGGCCTCGAAATGGTCACCCCTTAAAAAACCCGGTACATTATGAAGTAATACGTTATAATACGTGTATATAATACGTTATATATACGTAGCCCTTTATACGTAGTAATATTTCTTTTCAGGAAAAAAATAAAAACAGCTATGCTAAAATTTTAACCTTCTTAAAAGCGTGCGTCCCAAGCGACTTCCCAACTCGCTCAAATCTTATCTCCTTCTATAGGTGACCGCCCGGCGACCCCGCGCCGTTCTTGGAAATTATCTCCCTCTAGAGGAAACCGCCCGGCGAGCCCGCTCCGTTCATGGAAAACATATTTTCCATCGACTCCCTTCTTATGCTGCCGCCAGAAGTGTTAAGCCGAACATACATATACTACCTTGATCAAAAAGTTCCCGGAATAACCACCGTGTGGCGCTCCCATCGTTCCGATTTGAGTTCTGTTTTTTTGTTAAATTGGTACATCTGTTGTTGATATTCCCTTTAAATCTTAGTGTCATAACTTGACATTTGCAAAAGTTACGTAGCCAAGAGTACATCTATCTCTGTGTGTGTTGGCGATTTTTTACAATTTCAGAAATGGATTTAAATTTGCAACAACGAACTTGTATTAAATTTTGCGTAAAAAACGGATTTAGTGGCGCACGGACGTTGGAAATGTTGGAAAAGTGTTTCGGCAACGATTCTCTAAAAAAAACGGTCGTTTACCAGTGGCACGAGCGGTTCAGAAGTGGTCGTGAGTCAATCGAAGATGATGAACGCAGTGGCAGACCATCGACATCGAAAGTCGGTGAAAAAATTGATAAAGTAAAAGAAATGTTGGTCAATAACCGCAAATTAACCATCAGAGAAATAGCGGAGGACTTGAAAATTGCCTATGGATCCGCCCAAGACATTGTGGTTAATGATTTGGGTTTCCGTCGTGTAGCAGCAAAGTACCTCAATTTCATGCAAAAAAGAGACCGTGTTGACGTCGCAAAAGACATGATTTGCGAGGCTGAATCCGATCCCACATTCATCAAAAGGATCATTACTGGAGACGAGACGTGGGTTTATGAGTACGACACGCAATCCAGACATCAGGCAAGTGAATGGCGTTCACCAAATGAGCCGAGACCAAAAAAACCACGTCGTTTTCAGTCAAAAAAGAAGGCAATGCTGACGGTTTTCATGGATTACAACGGTGTAGTGCATCATGAATTTTTGCCAGAAGGCCAGACAGTAAACAAAGAGTATTATTTGGGCGTTATGAGACGTTTGCGTGAAGCAATTCGCCGAAAGAGACCAGAAATGTGGGCAGAAAACTCGTGGATTTTGCACCATGATAACGCACCGTCGCACAGTGCTATCATTATTCGTAATTTTTTGACGAAAAATTCAACAAATACCATCCAACAGCCACCGAATTCACCTGATTTGGCTCCCTGTGACTTCTTTCTGTTCAATCGAGTTAAAAAACCATTACGGGGAACGCGTTTTAGCAGCCGAGAGGAAGTAATGGAAAAATCGCAGGAAGCACTGATGGACATACCGAAAACCGAATATAAAAAATGTTTCGAGGATTGGATCAAGCGCTGGCATAATTGTGTTGCAGTCGATGGGGATTACTTTGAAGGGGACAATATAGATTTAGATGAATAAACTTGTTAAATAGATAAATAAATAGATAAAGAATGTACATTGGGTTTTACATTCTTTCCGAATAAACTTGTATTTTTAATTTTCTGAATAAATTCCGGGAAATTTTTGATCAAGGTAGTATAGCTCCCACTCGGCACACTTGGCGCTGTTCAAACATATTTTCCATCGGCTCCCGACTCGTGCTGCCCGCCATTAGCGCGAAGCTGAAGCATTTTTCATATGCGAACTTAACACGACCCTTTCAGTTGCTTGCCAGCCTTTCACGTGAGAGTAGTGAGTGTTTGTGAAGCAATGGAGCAATTTTGTGACGTCTGCTACACATATGATAGCAATTTTCAAAGCCACCAAACAACTGATGTGCACCGAAGACACGCAGTACGACAACTGGGCGACGAAATTCGACCAATAATCGAAATTGAATCAGCAGCACGAGCTCGATTGAAAACATTGGGTGAGTGGTTTCGAAGAATTATCCGATGTAACATTTTTGGGAACGATCAAAAGCATACTCAGGGAAAAATTAACCGAACAATTGCGAAACTGAGCATTAAAAATTAATTTAATTTTAAGATGCCGATTTGTGAAAGATGACCAATTCGATGATCGATGTTTCAAAACTAAGAACGTTAGGGTGTTTCATGCCGACAATGTGGATGAGATATTAGATTTATTGTATTCGAAATTATTAAAAGAAAAAAGTGAGCATAGCGCGAGAGGGAGTGGATGCATTTTATCGATAGTTGAAGGGTTAGAACTCCGAATAAATAAATGCATCCCTCTGAGGGGGTCTACATATATTGAACTTCCGGAAAAAATCAAAAACACCAAGGCTGTAATTAACGTAAAAAATACCGACTTGTTTTGTTTTAAATATGCAATTTGGTCGAAGAACATATGCCGAGATTCGATAAGAGTTTCCAAATATAATACCGAAACATTCAAAACCGGTTACGATTGGGAATGTATTAGCTATCCGGTAGAAATCCGAGCAATAACAAAATTCGAAAAAACCAACAATATTTCGATTAATGTTTTCGGTTTGGATGAAAAGCAAAATGTGTATCCGATGAAAGTAGCCGATCGAGAGCTTGAAGTTCATCGAGATTTATTATTTTTGTCCGAAAATGAAAAAAAGCCATTTCTGCTAGATTAAGAACTTTAACCGACTAGTGAAACATCAAGCGACGAAACATACGGGATCCTGCTATATATGCAAAAGAGTTTTTAAACGTTGTCATTCGAAAAAATCTTTCGAGGTTCACAAGGCAGATTGCAACCGAAATTCGCCATCGAAAATAATCCTTCCAACCGACCACGAAGCTTTAATCCGCATCCGCAGTTTAAGGATTGCTCGCATACAACTCGAGTTCCATTCGTTGTTTACGCCGACTTTGAGTGTTTGCTATTGTGCGTTTTGTCTTGTCAGCCGTTGAATGAGCATTCGTGCACGCAAATGCGACAGCATCACGAAGCGAAGTCATTTTGCATGCTGGTTTCCAGTACGGGAGAATTTTTTGATCTCGTTCTTTAGCGCGGGAAAGATGCGATCCAGGTCTTTCTAGAAAAACTCAAAGAAATTGTGCTTTTTGTTCGAGACAAACACCGAAATGTAGTACCGATACAAGAAATGAGCGAAGATGAGATGATTCCATTGAACACATGCTCTTTTTGCCATATATGCGGCGTCGAGATTGGCGCGGACCGCGTAAGAGACAACGATCATCTCTCTAGCAAATTTCGTGGAGCAGCCCATTATGTGTGTAATGAAAACTATCAGAAACCCAATTCCTCCCAATTTTCTGTCAAATTATGACGCAAATCTCATCGTGCCGCATCTCGGCTCAGACAATTTTAAAATTACATGCATACGGAACAATGAGGAAAAATACATTTCATTTTCGAAATATGTAGATTCGTTATTCTCATGCCGATTTATTGACACCTATAGATTTATGAGTTCGAATTTCGAATTACTTTCGAAATTGGTTGATATTCTTCCAGCCGAAAAATTTAGGCAAACTGCGATATAAACTAGAATTCGTAAATATTCCTATATAAACTAGAATTCGTCACACGAAAAGGTGTTTTCCCGTATGAATATGTAGATTCATAGGAAAAACTCGATGAAACATGCTTGCCACCGATTGAAAATTTTTATAGCACACTGACGGATAATACAATTACCGAAGACGATTATGTATTTGCCGGAAAGGTGTGGGATAAATTCAATTGCGATACCCTGGGAGCCTATTCCGATCTTTACTTAAAAACCGATGTACTTTTACCAGCCGATGTTTTCGAAAACTTCAGAAATTCGATGATATAGATGTATGAGCTGGACCCTGCATCGTATTTCACTATGCCGGGCCTTTCTTTCGATGCTATGCTTAAGCACACCGGAGTCAAACTCGACTTGTTAACAAATTATGATATATTTCTAATGTACGAAAAAGGTATTTGAGGTGGCATAAGTCAATGCATTAAACGGTATGCCGGAGCAAATAACGAATATATGAATCAGTTCGATCCCGAAAAGGAGTCGAATTACCAGGCGTATATCGATGCCAACAACGTATATGCGTATTGCTTATCGGAATCACTTCCGATCGGAGGCTTCAACTGGGTTGATGTGGGGGAGGCGGTGGACGTTACGACAATCCCCGATGACTCCCCCAAGGGCTAGCTTTTGGAAGTCGATCTGGAATATCCAACCGAACTTCACGATTCACACTGATTTGCCATTTTGTTGCGAGCAGCCGGGAAGTAAACACCCAAAATTATTAACGACGCTTTCCGATAAGGAGCATTATTTTGTTCACTACCGAGCAATGAAACAGGCGATGTCGGTTTACGAGTTACGAAAATACACAATATAATCGAATTCGAGCAATCTCGATGGATGAAACCGTACATTGATTCCAATGCGGAAAGGCGTAAATCAGCAAAATCCGATTTTAATAAGGAATTCATGAAATATGCAACAAACAGCGTATTCGGGAAAACATGCGAAAACGTATGAAATCGAAAAAAATCGAACTCGTCAACAATGAAAAGCGATTAGACAAATTGTTTTCGAGTTCTATGTTTCTCGATAGAACGATCTTGGCGGAAAATCTCGTAGCCGCTCACTTGAGATAAACATCGATCAAAATGAAAAAACCGGTTTATATTGGGCAAGCCATTTTAGATATTTCGAAAGTATTCACGTTCGATTTCTTTTACGAGCACATGAAAAGAAAAAATGTAAACTTGTGTTACATGAAGAAGAAAGGGGAAGAAAACTCCAATGGCCGTAAGGATTCACATGTTTTGTGTTACATGGATACCAACAGCTTCATAATGGAAATGCCGATAAATTTTTACGATGATATTAAACGGAACAGGTCTCTTTACGATACATCCAATTATACTCCCGACCATCCTTGCCATTCGAAAACTAACGAGAAAGGAATCGGTAAAATGAAGGACGAGTGTGCCGGAAAGATAATGACGCATTTCATCGGATTACGAAGCAAATAATATTCATACCGTGTGCAGGGAGGATGTGTGAGCTAACGTGCAAAAGGCGTAAAAAAAGTAACGATCAGCAAAACGATCACATTCGAAGACTGTCACCTGCTTACATAAAAATACTCCAGGATTCAGATCGATGTCTCTGATTAGAACCCATCATTCAAATATCTCCGTAATTCTCATTAGTCAAAATGTTTTTTATCAGTCACTTTTTGCACGTACTATATCAATTAACGCAAAATACATCGTATGTTTTAGAAATCTCCGTGATCGGTCACAATTTAGACATTTGGCCTGTCAGGTGTATCCTGAAAATGCTGCTGCGCTCACCGAGGTATATAGGCGGGTGGCTTCGAAGCCATTCACTTACTTGGAACTTGACTTTACTCAAGAAACGGACGATTGTTTGAGGTTCAGAAGGAACATATTTTCCCATGAAATCGGTGAAATTTTCGTCCCACCAAAATTTACTAAACCACCTTCAAAGTTAACCCAAGATGAAGAGAATGAAATTAGCCAGATTAAAGCGAAATATTAACATTTTAAAAAAAAGATAAAGAGGGCCTCGGCTACGAAGAGAAGACCAATCATAAAGACAGCTGGTTCAGATGTCGTCAAATCTTTGAGCGAATGTTGCCGGAACGTACTAAACGGTAATTGTAAGATTAGTCCAACGTTTAGAATAGAATCGCTCAGATGCAAAAAAGCAAACAGAGAGACAGGGGTCTATAGAGCACCCCTCGAAAGAAAACGTGTGTTACTTAGTAATCAAGGGGGGTTTTTATCAACTCCTCTTGGTGCAATATTCCCACTAATCAGCTGCTGAATAGCTAGTTTGATAAAAAAAATTATGAGTTTCAAAACGTTCGTGTTAGTGGATCCCGTCACCACCACTACCACTACAAATGGAAAGGAACAGAATATAAAGAACGAAATGTCAAAGTTTGATAAATAAATGCAAGGAATTCTTAAGCGGATTGATTTGAGCGATTCATGCAGGTCGAAATGATCAAAGAGGCATGGGAAGAACTCGAGGTAGGAATGAAAGTGGGCGGGGAATTCGTAAAATCAGTTAGGTTTGCTGATGACCAAGCTTTAGTTTGTCAGTCAGCCAAGGGGCTGCAAGCATTGCTGAGTGAATTGGAAATTCAGTGCGACGTGTATGGGATGAGAATCAACATTAATAAAACAAAGGTTATGCGATTTTCTAGAAAGAAAAAGGGAAAGCTTAACATTAAAATAGGAGGGCAAAAACTAGAGCAGGTAGAACAGTTTACGTATCTCGGAAGTGTTTTGGACCAATACGGTCAAAGTAGGAGGGACGTAAGGAGAAGAATTGCGCTAGGCAAAGAGGCTTTCACAAGGAGGAGTGAGTTGATGACAGGGACTTTGAGTAAGGATTTTAAGAAAATTCTCGTAAAAACTTTGATATGGAGCGTAGCTATGTACGGTGCTGAAACGTGGTCATTGAAGCAGGAGGATAGACGTAGATTGGAGGCTTTTGAAATGTGGGTGTGGAGAAGAATGGAGAAAGTGAAATGGACAGAGAAGAAAACAAATGAGGAAGTACTTGGTATGGTGGGGCGAAGAGAGGGGTTTTTTGGAGCAATCCTATGGAGGCAGGAAAAGTGGATGAATGGGGTGTTTACCGGCAGTGGGATGTTGAAGACTGTGATAGAGGGTAGAATGTTGGACAAAAGAGGAAAGGGAAGGAACAGGATAGGGATGTTGGACGGGATGAAGGGAGGAAGAAAGTACTCAGAGATGAAGAGGGACCTGATATAGAGTAGGATGATGGATTTTGTGTTTTGTTAGGAGTAATAAAATATTTGTTTGGTAGTTTGTCCATCCAAAAACCTACCTTAACCGGTAGATTACCTTAATATATATAATATAATATATATATATATATATATATATATATATATATATATATATATATACAGGGCTCGTCTGGAAAATAAGTGTACTGAGCTCAGGAAAAAAAATTAATACACTTTTACATATCTTAAGCTAATATTCCTAAAAATAGGACCCTTGTGAGTCGATACACTTATTCCAGCGGCGTTCCCATTCCTGGAACGCTCCCGCGAAGGCATCATCGGGAACATCTCGAAGACACGTCGTCACGGCCTCTTTGACGGCGTCCAAAGTCCCGTATCGCGTTCCTTTCAAACTCCTCTTTTTCTTCGGGAAAAGAAAGAAGTCCGGTGGTGCCAAGTCCGGGCTGTAGGGCGGGTGCGGCAGCGTTGCCACGCCGTGCTTTGCCAAGAAGTCCGACACGACAAGCGCGGTGTGAGACGGCGCATTGTCGTGATGCAGCCGCCAGATGTTTTTGATCGCTGGCCGGACGCGGGCGACTCGTTTTCGAAGCCTGTCGAGCACTTGGACGTAAAATGCAGCATTTACAGTTTCTCGTTCAGGTAAAAATTCGTAGTGGACGACTCCCCTTTTGTCAAAAAAGACAATGAGCATCGCCTTGATCCGAGATTTGCTCAAGCGAGCTTTCTTTTGACGGGGTGATGATGGGGTGTGCCACTCCGCACTTTGTCTCTTCGACTCCGGGTCGCACTCAAAGATCCACGTCTCGTCACCCGAAACAACGTTCTTTAAAAAACGTGGATCATTTTTGCTGTGATCCGCAAGTTGTGTCGCGATTTCCAAACGATTGAGTCTTTGATTATCACTGAGCACTTTCGACACCAACTTTGCACAAATTTTTCGCATCTCTAAATGCTCCCTAATAATCTCGTGCACTATTGTTTTTGGCACATTACACTGCTCTGCTATCATCCGAACACTAAGACGACGATCAGGGTTTAGTACATCGCGAACCTTTCGCACATTTCCGTCGTTGAGTGTCGTTGATGGGCGTCCAGGCCGTGGGTTCGTCGTCGACCTCTTCTCTGCCCTCCACGAACATCTTGTGCCACCGAAAGATCATGTTTCTGGACATGGCTGACTCCCCGTAAGCCTGGATAGTCCATACCGACAGTTTCGGTAGACGATTTCCCAAGCTTTACCGCAAATTTGATGGAATAACGCTGCTCCAAAAACTTCGGCATCGCGTTCCGAGACGTGGGTCGAGCGTGGAGGTTCGCGTTAACAGAGCTCCTCACTACACCACAGCTCAGAGCTGACTGCCTTTTCCAGCGTCGCTCGCCAACATACCCCCCTCCAATCGCAGCCCGTCAGAGCGGTGCTTGGCGCGCCTGGAGCGGCGGGAAAAAATCAGTACACTTATTTTCCGGATGATCCCTGTATATATATGTATATATATACTTATTTGTCGGAGTCTCACTTGAAGAAGGCCTATGAGAGGGCCGAAAGCTCGAACAATTTACCGTGTGAGTATCCTTTAAATGTTGCTAATCTATTTGTGTCCTATTGTGCCGTCCCATTATTGTACCATTCGTGTGAGTTTTTCCGTACAATCGTTATATATAAATATATATATATATATATATATAATATATATATATATATATATATAATATATATATATATAAAAAGAAATAACGTTTAAGTGATCTTTTTATGTGTTTCGATATTGTTTGTTCGTTCGTTTGTTCGTCAATTTATTATTTGTTACGTCGACGAAGTCATCTATATATATATATAATAGATATATATATATATATATATATATATATATATATATATATATATATATATATATATATATATATATATATATATATATATATATATATATATATATATATATATATAATATATATATATATATATATATACACCACGATTGTACGGAAAAACTCACACGATCGGCACAATAATGGGCTGACACAATATAACACAAATAGAAAAAGAATAGACACATTTAAAAGAACACTCACACGGTAAATTGTTCAAACTTTCGGCCCTCTCAGAGGCCTTCTTCATGAGAGACTGAAAATATGCTATTGCAGAGGAGATGGGAAAGAGCTATGGGCGTGGAGGGGAGGTGTGGAGGGAATGCTGGGAGGGAAATTAAATATGGCGGTTTAGGGTGGGAATTTTAAAGGAACGGAAGGATAGTATGTAGGCGGATTCACGAGTTCTCACCTCTATGTTGGCGGCTGAATCAGGTAGGGATTCTAGGATGCTTAGAGCAAAACACTGGTCGAATGAAAGGTTGTGGGAATTGGCGTGTGAAGGGATAGGAAGAGAAGAGAGTGAGGCAGAATTGCAGGAGTACCGGTGATTATTCATTCGGATGGATAAGGGGGTAATGCATTCACCTATGTAAAAGGAAGTGCAATGCTTGCATGATAAAAGTTAAATAATATTTTTTGAGAGGCAATTAGCGTGGGAACGAGGTGAGGGGGCTATGAGGGGATGTAGGGAGAGGGGAGTAGGCATGATAAGAGGACAGGTTTTACATCGGGGGCGGTTTCAAGTTGGGGAAATATTGGGAAATTTGTCACGGGGGGGCGCCAAAGGGTTGGTGGATCTCAGAAGGTTTTTGAGATTGGCGGGTCGTCTGTATGCGATAGATGGGCATTGGGGTAGTAAGGATGAGGTCGCGTCATTATCATGTAAAATTGGAAACAGTTCTTTAAGGAGTGTTTTCAGTCTGTGTGATCCGGGGTAATGGGTGGTGCAAAGGTTGAGTCCTGTGTCAGATGTGGGCTTGTTATTGTGTGGTGTGTGTGGTCGGGTGGAACGGTGGATTTTATTTCGTAGTAACTTTTCTGGGTAACCGCGTTTGAGGAGTGCAAGGTGTAGATTGGCAAGGTATTTGTTGAGAGTGGCTGTGGTGTTGCAAATTCGGTGTCCTCGGATAGAGAGAGAGTTAGGAATCGAGCGTTTCGTGTGTTGATGATGACAGCTTGTATGGTGTAGGTATTGCTGATGGTTAGTGGCACTTACTTTCAAGCCAGAACTGACTGGCTTATCAGGACCAGGATGAGTATTGCATTTATAGTATTCAATACATACTACTATTGCTTCGCAATGCATATTACTATATAGTTACTAATGCATACTGTATGACGAAGATCATACTGCTATGGTATGTGATGAACATTAAACTACTATTGTGTATGATTAAGATTGTAGGCAAAGATATTTTGTATTGGTATTGGAATGTCGTAATTCAATACAAAATGAATTAGTAATTGTAAAATTGAAAACAATATCTTTTGAATAAATAACCGTCACTGCATCCACCTAATTGAAGCAGCCCTTTTATACTCATGATGGAATCAAAGGATGTTTGTTTTTGCAGCGAAGTCATAAAAAGAACTGAAATAACCCGTAAAAGTTGTTTTTCACACTCGGCTATCTCCAGTTTGTCCCGGAATACACATCAGCTCGATCGATCTGAAGCAAATATCGAGTACGCTCGACCTGTGCTACTTATCGGAAGAAACTATGCGTTTTGTGTATTAGCGACGACTCAAGGACTAGTTCTCCGCCATAAAGTCTCAGTGATATTCGAGCTACTAAACCTTTCTGAGACTCCAGGAAGGTTTAGTAGCCGGAATTTTCAATTGCATCGGATTGCGATCTAATTGTGTTAATGTTCAAATCGAATGCCCTGTTCTGCAAACGACAATCTGTTCTTCATCTTATTCGCTCTCCTGCCCCGAACCATGGTCCCATATTTAATTTCCTTTGGTTCCTCAAAAAACCCCACGGTGCGTTTCACTTCTTTATAACTGCGTCAACCGTCTCCCAAGTTGGAAGCGCCCGAAATTCTCCGGCGCCCGAATGGACTTAAGGAAGCTCGTCCAGCCGCGGGCGATAAGAACTGCAGCAGGAGGAGCGGTGAAGTGAACGCCAAATGCGTCAATTCTTATGGCCCCTGCTAACGACTAGAATCGTTCAAAAATTGTGGGCTAAGAACCCGAACCTTTCGAAGAACGAACCATTTTGTCATCTTTTCATTTTCACTATCGAAACTTCATAAAAAATACATAATATATAAAAATCGTCACTTTGGGTATGCTGCGTCACTTGAAAGAATAGAACCAGCGTCTAAACTGATAACTAGGTATGCATCATCATTCAATGCCCTTTTACGTGGGTTCATGTGAGGGTCACTCGATCCAAATAGAGGAAAAGGCACAAGGACGTAGGCGAATTCTACGGTATCAGCCGCCCCACCACTGGCACATTTCAGGTCCTCGGGTAGATAAGGCAATATTCTCCCCTATTTAAACGTTCCAGAAAATAGGGCTGGTCTAAATTAAAGGGGAGATATGCCGTGGAATCCCATCATTCACTTCACCTTCCTTCGTTTGAGGAAACATACGGTGGGCGATCCCTATTTTGAATGGCGCGTGATTGCTTTACTTTCCTAAATATAAGCTGTGAAAATAAAATGCGACACCTCTTGATCAATATTATTTAATTCCTCCATGATCGAAATCATTCATGTTTACATAATCCCAAGGACTTGTCGCTCTACGCTATCCAGCCTGTCTACTTCCGCCTTGTGAGTCTATGTTGCGCGGACCACCAAATATTCAAAAATGATCCTGCCCTTTGACTTTCTGCCCCCATTGAGCGGAATATATATATATATATATATATATATATATATATATATATATTCCGCTCAATGGGCGGAATATATATATATATATATATATATATATATATATATATATATATATATATATATATACATATAAAACCGTTGTCTTAACTTTTTGGTAAAGCAGTAATCATCGCTGTCACATTTCAATCTGTTGTGATGCTAAGTTTAGTGACTCCTCCTTGTTTCTTCGTTGATATCTTCACGTTTTTATGCCTAACTTTAGGTGCTACACTGTTTGTTGTTTTTTCTTTCTAGGTGCTTGTAGTAAGATATCAGAAAGCTTAGGGAAATTGGATTCACACTGATTGATCGTGTGCTGTAGACTCCACAAACGAAATACATATCCCCAACACACCTTTGGCGAAATACTGAGACGATCTCATTATCGCCTACCGTTTCATTTATTCATTTCTCTTTAGTCGTCAAACCTATGCTCGCTTTGTCATTCGAGAGTGATTTATGACGTGGAACTCACGCGTTGGAGTGAATCTGTTGGCCGCCAGATGGCACTCGATAGTATGATATGGGACATGAATGGTATCAAAGATTCCACGGGGCTGCGCCGCGGTGATTACTAGTAATTCGACTTCTTCGGTCGTAATCGATTGCCCTCCTCTGATCTCAAAATGTATTCTTCGAGGGCATCCGCTTCTCATCCCCTCCGGACTTAGGCAGCCGAGAGTCTAGTACGAGTTATCCGCGCGGGAACGAGTGCCATGACGCGTAGCCGACGGGGAAGTGGATTCCGTCGCTTTTTCTCAGGGGATCTAAATGCAAAGAATGCTGCATGGCATTCAATTGCACCGAACCCTCGGGGTGAAGCGCTGCTTACTTGGACTCAGAACAACGGAGTACGCGTCGCGGGTCCACATGGGCCTACGCATCAGCACCACGGCAGGAGCGAAGACGTCTTAGATATATTCGCTGCACCGTAGGCTCACGAGTTCGCTTTCTCTCGTGGTGACACCGCCGTTTTACAGCGACCACTACCCAGTCTGCGCCTATCTGAGATGCTGCCCAACGTTACTTCCCCCACGGCCGGTGCGATGCCTGGACAAAACAGACTGGACAGGGTACAGGCAGATCCTGTCCGACATTTTACCGGAACAGCCGCCATCAATGACGTCACAAGCTGTGCTGGACGAATATGCTTCTGTCATAACAGCTGGCGTGGACCAAGTATTGCAAAACACCGTGCCAATAAAAGTGACCCGCCCTTCTGGGCATCTTACGCTTCCGCATTCCATGCTTCGCCGCATCCACGAAAGAAATCGGCTTCCACGACGATTTCAAAGAACCAAATGTCCCGCGGATGGGGCACGGTTTAGAAGAAAACGAGCCGAAGTGAGGCAGCTCATCGAGGACCACCGGCAGACGACGTGGGAAAGGAAGGTTGCTTCCCTCCGAACCGAAGATGGGAGCATCTGGAGAATGGCAGCTTCTCTTCGCCACAACATTCGGATCGACCCACCGATCGACTCACCAGGTGGCCCTCTTATCACGGAAGAGGAAAAGGCTGAATTTGCAGCAACTATGCTGGAGGCCACTTTCACGTCGACACCGGATCCACTGGTACCAGATAATCGTAATGACTTTCCTGAAGAGGATGAAACAACGGAGGAGGGCACCATGACGGTAACGAGGGTTACCGAAAACGGCCTGAGAGCAGCCCTTGGACGACTACGCTCCAAGAAAGCACCAGGAGAGGACAATATCCCGAACGAGACCCTTCGACAGATGCCTGTCTCGCTCGCGACTCATCTTATTACGCTCTTTACGGCCTGCTTCTCCATGGGGCATTTTACGGCCATCTGGAAATCGGAAAAAGTTATTCTATTGCCGAAGCCGCCGAAGTCCGCTCGGAACGTAGAGAACTACCGCCCGATCGCCCTGCTAGCGACCCTGGGAAAGCTGCTTAAGAGAGTACTGCTGCCACATCTCCTGAGGCACATTGCGGCCTACTCAATCTTGCCGGCATCACAGTACGATTTTCGAGAGGAACACTCCACCACACACCATCTCGTCCTTCTCGTGGAACAGGTGACGGCCGGATTCAATCGGCGATGCTGCTCAACGGCGGCGTTCTTTGACACCAGGAAAGCCTTCGTCCGGTAATGGCACGCTGGTCTCAGGCGAAAACTTGCAAAACAGCGGTTTACAAATTGGCAGCGCCGCTAGCTAACATAATACCTGACAGGAAGGACTTTCCGTGTTGCCTGGGGATGCGCGCTGTCACAGCCGAAACAGGTCCACGCAGGCGTGCCGCAAGGATCGGTGCTCGGACCGATACTTTTTAATCTATACACGGCGGACCTCCCGGTGGACCATGGACAACATACCATGGTTACCCTGTATGCGGATGACGCAGCAATAGTGACCACTTCGCGGAGAGCACCCATGGCGGCAACATACCTGCAGCGAGCAGTAGACAAACTGCTGGAGCGGTATGCCCTGTGGCGAATCAGCGTCAACAACGCAAAGACGCAGACGAATCTTTTTTCACCAGGAGGACTGCGAAAATCAGGAGAAATCCTCGTGGGTACCGAGGAGGCGCCATGGAAGGAAGAGGTGACCCGTTTAGGCGTCATATTGGATAAAAGATTGACATTCAAAAGTCACGCCCTCGCTGCCACCAGGAAGGCAAGAGGAAGACGACTGCAACTCTCGCCGCTGCTGCGTTCACCGTCCCTCTCTATCAAGACAAAGACGTATCTATACGTGGCGGTAATTCGCCCAATCTTGATGTACGCTTCACCGGCATGGAGTGGCAGAATGACTCAGACGGCCTTCCACCACTTGGAGGTGTCGGAAAAAGGGGCACTCGACAGTATACTTGGGCTTGGCTCGAACTATACCGCAGAAATTCTCCACGCCTTAACTGAAACTGCGCCCATCGGAGATGTCATCAAGACTCGCGCGACGGCCTTTTATGAGGAGCTTGAAGGCAAAAAAGAAGAGCACTTGGGGTCGATCGGCGGCTTAAAACCTGTCTCCTGGGAAAGGCACAAACGCCCAAGAGCAGCAACGGGACGGGACGACGACCAACCACCATTGAAAAGGAAAAGGAGTTGATTGGACCCTCCTTCATCGACGGGCTAAGAAGCCGCAAACACAGCAGCTGAATGATTAAATCATCGGGCAGCTGCAAGCAAAGCGTCAAGAGGGAATGTTTTGGCAAATAGAAGACGATAAGGAAGTGGATTAGCATTAATAATGCAACCGGAAGTTGAAAGGACTGTTTGGTTGGATTCCGACTTGAATACTCGTTGTTGGGGTTCAGAGGGGAAGAGCAGTCAGTAAAAATATCCCGTCAAAATCCGTAAACAATCGAGAAAATGTGAGATCCAATTACACTCAATGGAAAATATTCTCATAGTGAGCGCAACCTGGGACCAATCATCTCGGATCATGATGTGTTTAGCGATTTAATATTATTATTAGTTCATTAACTTAATTAGATGCCTGCAATATTGGGTTACACCAAGTAAGAATAGATGTCAGTTTTAAGGTGTTTTTAATGCCAAGTTAAGGTTTGACGGCGATTAATTGCATTTCCAATCACGGCCGAAGCGCGTTTTCCAACCCGGAGTGTGCGATCTTTATAGTTATGAGTTTTTGAACGACAACTTTATCATTATTCGCTCCTTCGTACACCCAAGTCAATTCCGCCCTTTACGAGCACTATTTGTTAGCTTTTTAGTAATTTACAAGTACTGGTTTCTTTTTATTAGGCATTTCACCTTCTGGAAGCTGCTTTCTATTCCATCCTTTCGCGTTGTCGAAATGATTTCACTCGCAACTGGAACCAAGAACACGGTCCATTTCCAAGATGTGGATTGACACAGGAAAAATACGATCTTCATTTTTTATCGTAGTTCGTATGATTTTCAAGGCACACAAGGTAACAGACGTAGGTTTGTGTACCCATTTAATTTAGCTTAGTTTGCTTTATATTTTAAATACGCGACTGCGTACTTTGATTTCTAATCTATTCCATCCAGATCTATGATTATGCATGTGGAAGGAAGAACTTCGAAATGAGCTTATTTCCTTTCGGTCCAGAGAAATGACGGATAATGTGGATTCATAATTCATTGTTCTTTTTATTTAAAAAATCAGATTTAAAGGTGGTTGCTTTTGCAATCGATCAATCACGAGGGTTGACTAAGCATTAAAAATTCCGAGAAAAGGCAGTCAGGTTTGAACTCTAAAACTATTTTGGAGATGTCAGGTGACGGGGAAACATTCTAAATAGTACTTCCAGCGGTTAACTCTGACCGTATATTAGTTTGTGGAATCCTTATTGTGTTTTTTACCTGATAAGATGCAGCATAACAATAGCACACATTAATATTTTTGATTTAAACCGGTGAGTTAAATTTGTTTGCAGTAAACAGCGGTCTACATGGGTTATCATAATATTATCTCCCTTAAGAATGTAGTCGTATTAGGCCGTGGTATTATTCTGATGAGAACGTGAGGGTGAAAGAGAATGGACGAGCATTTTGACCCAATGACCTTGAGTTAAGAAAACGCACTGATCACCGGTTGCTGAATTCCATCCCCTCCATCCTCGCCCCGTCTTGGGGGTCTCCCGGAGTGGAAAGGTTCGAGAAACTCCGATCTCGGGCCCATCTCATTTGAGTGTGCTCGGCGCACTCGTCGTGTGCGCCGTCGCCCCCCCTCCCCCCGTCGTTCGTCAACCCCCTCGTCCTCCTCACCCCACGCACCCCCCACACCCCCCCTCCACCCCCCGAGACTCTCTCTAATGGTCGAACGACACCTCGTCCGTCGCAGCAGATTTCGCGTCCGCTCGGCGTCGAGTCGACTTTCTCAACGGGTTTGGCCTGTTGGCCTCCTGCTCGACGAGGGCGGGAGGGGGTGTGATGAGGTAATAGGGTGGGACGTGTTTGGGCTCATGTGCTGCGGGGATGCAGTCTCACTTCTACATCTACATCTACATAATACCCCGCAAGCCGCCGCAAGGGCGTGTGGCGGGGGGTGTTAGGTCACCAACCGTAAAAACGAAAAATACCACATGCAAAAAACAACACGGAAAATTACACCCCAGCAGCGCACACACTCATGCAAAACTCCCTCCATCCAATACTCATGCAAACACATACACCGCAAAACAACAAAAAACTGCACCCCAGGATACAGCACGAAAGCCATCCTAAAACACGCAAGCCAGGACACAACAAGCAAGAATGTGAAACATCACTACCACATGAAAATGCACCACAAAACACTCAACCCCCCAAAGAGACAGTAAAAGGAAGGGAATTCGACCCAACGTTGCAGGTAGCAGGAATTTCCCCCCGCCGGGAGGGAAGAGGGACTGAAAGGGAAACTTAAAAACAGATGAACAGAACACGAATGATATCATGCGGAAAGAATGGGTTATTATAACAAAACACATAAGGTTAGTGTTGCACATAAGTTGTAGCTCGAATGTCCGTCGTGTAATGGTCCCATTGAGGGAGAGGGCGCGCCGCGTAGGCGCCGATCAACGGGTGACCGCCTGGTGTAAACCAGGCGGAGGAGTCCCTCAGGTGACGAAGGCGATCGAGGCGGCGGTCAAAGGCACGAAGTGCTCTAGGCTGCAGGTCGTGGCCCATGTGGGCACCAACGACGTCACGGACCGTGGATCCGAGGAGGTCCTCCGTTCCCTTAGGGAACTGAGCTCCGAGGTGAAGCGCGTCCAGGGCGTCGAGGGGGTTCGGCTGGGACTAACGGTCTGCAGCATCGTTCCGAGGGAGGATCGCGGGTCTCTGGTTTGGAGCCGAGTGGAAGGCATAAACCAGAGACTATCGAGATTCTGCTCGGACATAGGAGCCTCCTTCGTCGACCTCAGACCAACCCTCCGATCTTGCAGGACTCCCCTTAACCGATCTGGGGTCCATTACACGGCGGAAGCGGCGAGTAAGGTAGCGGATAGGATACTCGACCACTGTAGGCCTTTTTTAGGATAGAGAGCAGGTCACTTAGTGGGTCAATAACATCTGGGGATAGCGCGTATAATATTATTAATAAAAATATAAAAGTCATTGACAACACTGGCAATGATTTAGAAAGACATGTGACACGCACTTCCCCACAAAGGCGTCCTAAATTACAGTCAGACACTAATAAGGACGTTATTCAACATCAAAATAATTTAACTATACTTGTTATAAATTGCAGAAGCCTCAAGAACAAATCAGCGGATCTAGAACACATAATCCAAACTCATTCCGCTATTATAGTATTAGGCACAGAGAGTTGGCTGTGCAATGATATTAATGACCAAGAAATTTTCCCAATAGATTTCAAAGTTTACCGACACGATAGAGATACAAGACCCGGAGGAGGGGTTTTCGTGGCAGTTAAAAGTCATTTTGAAAGCAGGCAAGTTTCATTTGAAAATAATAACATAGAAAGTGTTTGGTGCACCTTACTACGGACCAATCAACCCAACATAAATTTATGCTCTTTCTACAGACCTCCAGACTCAGATTTGAAAACACTTCACACCCTCAACGATCAAATTCACAAGTTTACACGTAAATATAATAACAGCATAAACATAATTGGTGGCGACTTTAACCTCCCTGGTATAGATTGGGACAGCAATATCGTTAAATCTGGGACCCGCGATCGCGAATCTTGCAATTCCATGATAAAATTGGTTCAAAGAAACTCCCTCCATCAAGCAGTACGCATGCCCACCCGTGGAAAAAACATATTGGATCTATTTCTTACAAACACGCCGGAACGTATTATTAGTGTATCAACTGATGAGGGCTTGAGTGACCATAAAGCAATTAATGTCCATTTGGACATAGCAATAAAAAAGATTGTTAAACCAAAAAGAAAAATTTATAATTACCATAAAGCAGACTTTGAATCTTTTGCCAATCAATTAAACTCTTCACTACCCGAGTTCAAAACCCGCTTAAGTCATGCCAACGTGGAAGAAACTTGGACAGAATTTGTCAATATCATGCAAAAAGGAATCGTAGATTTCATACCTATAAAATACGTTAAAGCAAATCGCGACCCCAGGTGGTACAATAAAGACGTTAGAAAAGCCCTTCGAAAGCAGAGAATGCTACACTCTAGGGTAAAGAGGGCAGGCGTGAACACATCATCTCCTGAGAATACACAATTATGGGACACATATAGATCCTCTAAAATTGAAACCAAAAAACAATTACGTAGCGCCTTACTGGAATTTAAACGCAAAGTACTTTGCGAGCACTTGGACACTGACCCCAAAGCTTTCTGGTCATATGTTAGGGAAGTAAATGGGAGTAAACAAACCGTGGCTTGCTTAAGGGATTGTAGCAATGTAATTCATACAGACAGCGAGGTTAAAGCTAACATCTTAAATTCATTCTTCCAAAGCGTTTTCTCGAATGATGTTGCCACCGCATATCTCCAAGAAACAATACATACTCCACCCATGGAAAAAATAACAGTGGACCAACAAGGAATTCTAAAATTACTTAATGAGATTAAACCCAACAAATCCCCGGGTCCCGAAAATATACCAGCTAGGGTGATAAAACATTTAGCTCCAAACATTGCCCCGTACCTTGAATTTATATTTAACAAATCCCTCACAGAGTGCAAAGTACCTAAGATTTGGAAAACCGCGCAAATAACGCCTATTTTTAAAAGTGGTGACAGGGAGGATCCCAGTAATTACAGACCTATATCTCTCACTTCTATCTGTTGTAAAATATTAGAGCACATAATTGTCAGTTCAATAATGAGACACCTTGACAACATTAACTTTTTAAGTGACAATCAACACGGATTCAGGAAAACCCGCTCCTGCGAAACCCAATTAGGATTATTTACACATGATTTACTTGTATCTGGTGAGAGAGGTAGGCAAGTGGATGCCATCTTCTTAGATTTTCAAAAGGCATTTGATAAGGTCCCACATGGTAAACTCATTCATAAATTAAAGGTCGCGGGTATAAACAAGGGCGCTATAAGTTGGGTTAAAGATTTTCTTTCAGAGCGGGAACAGAGGGTAGTCCTTGATGGCGCTAGTTCCGACAGCGTTCGAGTCACGTCGGGGGTACCTCAGGGAAGTGTGATCGGGCCGTTACTTTTCTTGATTTTTGTTAACGATTTGAACCGCGAAGTGAAAAGTAACATTAGGATGTTTGCGGATGACACGGTGATCTATCGGGAGATATCTGGGGATGAGGATCGTTTTATTCTAGCGCAGGATTTAGATTGCATTACTAAATGGTGTTCTAACTGGGGATTGACTCTAAATTATAATAAATGTTCAGTGGTAAATTTCTTTAAAAGATCAACGGGATTTGCTTACAAATTAGCTGGAGGTGACCTAGCAGTAGTTGATACGGTAAAATACCTAGGTGTCACATTCACAAAAGACTTAACTTGGGGGACTCACATACGTAAAGTCTGCGGTCAAGCAAATAAAAAATTGGGATTCATTAGACGCATTGTCGGCAAAAGTGACTCAAAGGTCAAGGAACGCTGTTACCACGCTCTTGTAAGGCCTCATTTAGAATACGCATGCAGCGTGTGGGACCCGAGTGAAAAAGGTCTCATTCGGGAAATTGAGAAGGTTCAACGCCGGGCAGCCCGTTTTGTAAAAAATTCCTACGATAAAACGCAAAGCGTTACCGAAATGCTCATGGATTTGGGGTGGGAATCATTAGAAGAGAGACGATTCAATGCAAGACTGAAATTATTAAATAAATTCAGATCCGCATGTTTCAGCACCGAGGTCTCGCAGATTATTCGTACTCCTACATACATTGGTCGCTTGGATCATGCATATAAAATTCGGGAAATAGATGCCAGGACTAGCCGACTCAAGGACTCCTTCTTCCCACGGACAATACGGGATAGCAACTGTAGGATTATAGATAGTAAAAATTCCACTTGCCACCCTCAGTGTCTAAAAAATAATTAGTTCTACTTAAATGCATGCTCCTCCACTAACCTTATGTGTTTTGTTATAATAACCCATTCTTTCCGCATGATATCATTCGTGTTCTGTTCATCTGTTTTTAAGTTTCCCTTTCAGTCCCTCTTCCCTCCCGGCGGGGGGAAATTCCTGCTACCTGCAACGTTGGGTCGAATTCCCTTCCTTTTACTGTCTCTTTGGGGGGTTGAGTGTTTTGTGGTGCATTTTCATGTGGTAGTGATGTTTCACATTCTTGCTTGTTGTGTCCTGGCTTGCGTGTTTTAGGATGGCTTTCGTGCTGTATCCTGGGGTGCAGTTTTTTGTTGTTTGGCGGTGTATGTGTTTGCATGAGTATTGGATGGAGGGAGTTTTGCATGAGTGTGTGCGCTGCTGGGGTGTAATTTTCCGTGTTGTTTTTTGCATGTGGTATTTTTCGTTTTTACGGTTGGTGACCTAACACCCCCCGCCACACGCCCTTGCGGCGGCTTGCGGGGTATTATGTAGATGTAGATGTAGATGTAATCTGCGAGACCTCGGTGCTGAAACATGCGGATCTGAATTTATTTAATAATTTCAGTCTTGCATTGAATCGTCTCTCTTCTAATGATTCCCACCCCAAATCCATGAGCATTTCGGTAACGCTTTGCGTTTTATCGTAGGAATTTTTTACAAAACGGGCTGTCCGGCGTTGAACCTTCTCAATTTCCCGAATGAGACCTTTTTCACTCGGATCCCACACGCTGCATGCGTATTCTAAATGAGGCCTTACAAGAGCGTGGTAACAACGTTCCTTGACCTTCGAGTCACTTTTGCCGACAATGCGTCTAATGAATCCCAATTTTTTATTTGCTAAGTTTTAAGTTATCTTCCTCTACGTCATGTTCCTTTTCAGTTTCTAACTTTGTTGGTCGAAGTTCTTTTCTATACATTTCTTCTATATACTCTTTCCAACTCTCTTGGATCTTTCCTATGTCAACTATTATCTTACCCGACTCATCTCTAACTGTTTGTATGGACCTCCCTTTCTTACTTCCCGATAAAGATTTAACTTTGCTGTATAGCGCACCGATTTCAAACTTCCTCTGCAGACTTTGCATATCCCCGCACTGCGTCTTCCACCAAGATTCCCTTGCCCTATTTGTTGCCTACCTAAATTTATTGTTTTATTCTTCGTATTTCATTTTGCCTAACTCTGCATTTTCATTCTTCCATTTTCTCCTCTCATCCATTTTTGTAATCATCTCATGCGTGATCCATGGTTTCCTAGTCCTTTTAGCGTTAACGGTTCCAATAGTGTCTATTGCGGCTTTCGATAACCCTTTCTTGATACTTTCTCATTTTTCTTCGATAGTGCTTAGCTCTTTACCATCCTCCATGATTTCCTCTACCGCCTGTTTGTATTCCTTCATTTTCAAACCAATAAATGCTTCTACATTGCATTTTCTAACCCGCCGCCTCCGCCTTATCTTTTTGAAACGGACGCTACATTTCATAACAACTAAATTGTGGTCAGAGTCCGTATCCGTTCCCGGGAAGCTGTGCGAATTTATAACACTGTTCCTAAACCTGTGTCTAACCAGGATATAATCTAGCTGATACTTTTATGAGTCACCTGGCATTTTCCATGTATACATGCGTCCTTTGTGGTGTCTAAACCAATTGTTGGTGATGACCAACCCCTGTCTTCTGCAGGACTCAACTGCTTTCTCCCCGCGGTCATTCCTCGTGCCTAAACCGTAGTCCTTGACCTCATCACCATCTTTTCCTTCGCCTACCGTTGCATTCCAAACCCCCATCACTATCAAATGTTTCCCTGTGGGAACACACGCGATTATGTCCTCTAACTGGTCGTATATCCTATCGACCTCTTCCTCCGTATTGTTGCTCGGTGGCAAGTATACCTGAATGATAATCAAGTTCGTTGGTTCTGCTTTTATCTCTACTATTGATAATCTATCCGTTACCTGCTCTATGTTGACTACGCTTCTTCCTGCTTCTTCATTTAATACTCCGACAACCCTTCGTTGGCTTTCGTCCCCGCCGCTGTATATTATTCTATACTTATCACTCCAGTAATCCCCGCTATCTTTCCATCTAACCTCGCATAGACCTAAAGTATCTTTTTTTCCCCTTTCCATCTCTCGCTTAATATTCTCCAATTTCCCCATCCACATCATCGTCCTTACATTCCACGTTCCAATTCTAATTAATTTGGTCTTCTTCTCCTGCGTCTTCTGTCCTGCTGCTGCTGGTTTTCCCTTTCAAGGGTTTCGTGGGATGACGACCGCGGAAGCCTTGCCTCCCCCGCTGCCGGGCACGACACACAGCCGAGTGGGCCGAGCCCCGTAGTTGCCAGGAGTCAAAATCTCTTTTTTGTCCATCATGTAAATCTTGGGAATGATAATTGAGGTGGTTTCCAGTTGCCTTCCTCAAGAGTGTTCTTAGCGTGACACCATCACTTATTGGCCGCCCCACTGGGGTCAGATGCCATTGCAGCCACCTCACTGAGGAACAGACGCTGCGTGGACTACCTTTCGTCTGGCTGCTTACGCTACTGCGTTGGTCATAACAATTTTTGACAAATCTAGCCCCCCTCCGCTGAACTCGATTCAATTCCGAAATTAAATTTATCTCTTGAGGATCCCATGTACTGGCAGCATACTCTAGGTGGGGCCTAACTAGGGCAAGAAAACATCGTTCCTTCACTTTTTGTCACATTTACCCAGCACTCTTTTTACAAATCCCAATTTTTTATCAGCACGACCGCATATTTCCCGTATGTGCTTTCCCCAGGACAGATCGTGAGTAATTGTTACACCCAAGTATTTAAAGGAATCTACCCTCGCGATTTCTGTTTGCGTTTACATTTATAAAAACGTTTGTGTTTATATGCAAGGCGGAGAAGTTGAAGAAAACACATCCCCAATCAACATCATCCCCTTCGTGATTGCATGTCCCAACTCCGGAAGATTGCAAGGTTTGTGTAAAAAATATCGATAGCAGTTTTTCCTTGCGTGTGCGTGAAGTGCTAAATTCAGACTGTTGGTTAAGTGTGCGTATGATCGCAGATTGTATTGGTTTTGATGAGATGATAGGGCAAACCATAATCACTTAAAACTTAGCGGTGCAAGAAATCTGCGCTCAACTCGTCCTCCCAAAGGTATTTGGATGGACGTCAAAGAGAGCGGAGTTGAGTGTCTACTTGCGAAGACCTTCTGCAATGGCATCGCGACGATTCCCCCTACATCCTTACAATCCCTGCGACTTGGCACCAATAGGCCATTTCTTATTCCCAAAAGTGAACTCCTCCCTTAAAGGACACCACCATTTGACCCTAAGTTCCGTCAAAGAAGCTTGCACGCGTACCCTCAAGGACCTTCCGGAATCCGCCAACCACCAGGGAGCCTTTGAGTTGTGGAAAAGCCGCTTGGGCAAATGTGTGTCGGCGCTTTCAAGGGATGTACTTTGAAGAATTTAGAGGCACTGTAGCAAAATCTGATTTACATATATTTTTCCGGAACATTACCCGATACTTTGTACGCAAACTATGAACGTCTATAACTATCTGGAGCAAAATGGAGTATGTGGATGAGTAGGATTGATTAGGTTAAATTTACGGAATATCGACGTTAGCTTTTCATAAATTAGGTTATAATAACATTTGACTTAACCAAATAGAAACAGTGTACGTTAAGGTTCTACATTAGCATTTATAGTCTAATTTTAAAGCCGTGGGAAATACTCCACATTTACATATGCATGTTGTGAATGGATGTACTTTACTAGGTTAAATTCGTTTAATTTTTCTCAGTGTGTCATATATGCAATCCAAAATAAAAATGATCAATATTTCGGATAAATTAATTTTTTATTAAATAAATGTGTTAATATAAAAACTAACCGTTGACAAGAATATTCAGTTTTTTTGGGATATCACAAGTTCAATTGAAGGTGTAAATGGTGTACGTACGTGCGTATTTCAGGAACACAGTTGACTCTGAATTTAGCTCCCGCGTAAATTTGGAAAATATTGGGTGGCATTTTGGAGCCAAGACATTTTACTAATAAATAATCAACATAAAGGTATTCGTACTTATGTAGAAATAAGTTATATCAACTAATGGGAATAAATTATTCTATTTTAATGAATCGGAATGCTAAACTTTAGAGAAGAGAATACGTAATGGACATATACAGCAATGTATTACAGTAGCAATGGGATTTTAAGCATATGATAGCTGCATTTACATCGGGGAACAAATGTCCTCAAATCCTACCTTCCCTGGAAATGAATAATTTTATTGGTAAAGCTCTTATTATAGGCCCAAGAAAACGCTTTGATGAACGGTTCCTTTCAATTCCTCCCCGATTTTATGCTCTCTTTCGTAATTCGCCAGCAGACGTTTTTGCTATGTCTCTCAGCCGTTACGTTACACGTATGCGGTTTTCCGAGGCGGACTGACATTCTTTTCTCTCTTCCCTCCCCTCATTTTTTTATTTCGTCTCTCTCCTCAATAGGATGGATAGATCTTTTAGTGTTCAGATGTGAAGTGAGTTTTTCACACGCCGAAGACCAGCGAATTCAGGCATTCACATGCAATGAACGGAAACATCTGGGTAACTTTGCGGCATTCCAAAATTTACTATTTACCTATTTGCAGGAACTTTTACAAAATTAAAGATTTTAATCAGCCGCGCCCAGGACTTCAATGCTAAAATATCATAATAATGACGTCACAGTCATATCGCTAAGGCTTATGAAACCCGGGTCGTGCCTGACTGTAACCTGCATTTGGGTAATGATTTTTTTTGGAAAATTATGTTTTGAAGTGCAAGGCGCAAATTATTCTTTTTCGTTTATCTACCTGTATTGGTTGAGGGTTGAGTGGAAATATTGAATGGCCCTTTGATTTTTTTAAATGTTCGCCGGGAGACGTAGGTCGCGTGGACGCTGTTCGTCGTGGTATGTGAGCCCTCCTCCGTTCGCGTGCCTCCAGGAGGAGGGGGAGAGGGCGCGGCGGGGCCCCGGGGGACGTGAGAGAGAAAGCTGGATCCTCTCCGAGGCTGAGTGCGTGGGTGGGGCGGGGGGAGGGATAGAGAGAGAGAGAGAAGATGGAAGAAGAGGCGTGGCGCTCTCGAAACGCCTCGATTGACTGCAAGGAAGTGGATGATGGGATTCTCTCTTTGGTTTAAAAATAGCCACATCTTAATTGCCGGATCGCAGATATCGCCATTGTACGTACCCCACTCATATGAGGGGGGGGAAGGGGCTGCTCGCGGTATCGGGTTCGAATCGGAGGGAACCAATTACCTTGGCCCGTTGTTGCTTTTTGTTTTTTCTTCTCGTGCTCTTGGTAATATTTTCCGTGCATCGCCACTCCCTCGCTATTTCCTTTTTCTTAATCTGATGTGGTCCATCGCTCCGTCAAATGCTTCTCTCTCCGGGAGATTGGAGACTGGAGTCGATTGCAACAGAAGGGCGCTTTCTCCCCTTCTCTCCTAAGAGTGCTATTTTGAAAACGCTCTTGATGCCGTGATTTTGCACTCTTATGTCATTTGCCATTTTAATTCGTGCGTTTGCAAATTGCCACCATCGGCGTCCCATCGCACCCACGTCAGACCTATTGCTGATTCATCTACAGCCGAAAAAGAAATAATTTTTATTTTACTTAATTACCTTAGAGCAATGCTGCAATTATTTCACGTCAGTCAGAGCTGTAGGAGCTGTATTTGCAGACGGTCAAAGTGTTATCATCAGAACATACGGCTGGTGTAAAATATCTCCGAATCATACTATGCATAGTATTGATATATTACTGATTCACAAAATATACAATGTTTGATGGTGTTACAAGTTTAGACTCGAGGATTTTGTCGGCAAAACATCATCCAGTTCGGAGTAGCTAAACGCATATTAAGTACGAGCAAACACTACAATGGAGCTCCTGTAATTCATTACGTTCACAGATGTGCGTAAAACGGAAGTTTTCGTGTGGGTCTTCGAGTAAACATCGTGCTACACTATGAGGGTAAAAGGAAACATTTCCACCAAAAGGATTTAATATTTCACGACCATGGTTTCGATGGTGCGCATCATCAATCAGGTAACGTACATCAACATGTTTTCAACTTATACAGTCTGGCTACAAGAGGGGGGAGTAGGGGAGAGGAGAGGGGGTAATGTAGGGGGAGTAAGGGAGAAGGGGTAAGTTGAGTTCAGGTGCAGCAGCCTATTAGTGGGCAAGGGGAGGGGGGGGAGAAATATTGAATACTTTTGGTGGAAATGTTAAGTTTCTTTTTACCCTCATAGTGAAGGAATCCCACAAAGTTAAACCTGAAGGTGTCATGTTTGTCGTGTTACACTTTGTAATAATTAACTAAATGTGGTTTATTATTATTATTATTATTAAAAATACACATGTGCTGATAGACATTGTCAGGTGGCACACAAGTCCCAAATAATTGCAAAAGATAATACATAAAACTAGACTTCAAAACACAAATCTCTTTAACAAAACAAGTGAATCCCCATCCCATTTACAACCATTTATCAGCAAGAAAAAAAAAGATAAATTAAAAAAAAAAAATTAAGCTATTACATCTAATACAATACACCACACATCAATCAAATTATTACATATATGCCTTACATCTATTCTTAAAAGTATACACTCTGTTAGGAAAGGGCTCGAATATTTTTGCAGGTAAGGTGTTCCACTCAACAATTGTTCTATTTAGAAAAGAAAATTTTTTTTTAATTGTCCTCTGTGCCCGGCATTTTATCTTATATTTGTGATCATTTCTGCCGATAAAATTTGGATTTCCCGCCTCTTTCCTAAGATCTGCCCAAGCTTTCTCCCCCTTCAAAATTCGGAACATTCCACAAAGTCTGCTTACTTTTCTTCTAGATTCTAGAGGTTCCCAGCCCAGCGTTTCTAGCATGTCAGACACACTCTCCATCCTCCTATGCTTCCCCAGTACATATCGGGCAGCCTTTCTTTGCACCTTTTCCAGTTTTTCATACATCCGCACAAGGCGTGTACATATAGTATATCTATGGTACAGCGTGCTGAAAAGAAATTGAGTGTTAAAATATTTTCACTGAAAAGGATAATATTTTCTGAATCAGCATGGGACATATTCAGTGCAAAATTAAATTGGATAGCATTTTTCTTGAAGATTTAATGAAATTCGCTCATTAATTTAAAAATAAAACTTAAGTCAATATTATCTGTTTCTTGTTCCCACGATTCATTTCCTTCCTCTTTATGTTTATAAGAAATTTAACAAACTCAATAGGGCTGATGGTAATTTTATTTTTCACTGATAAGTATCCACTGGGCGTGCGAGCGTGATAACGGATGAATGGGGTCTTCCATTGACGAATAACATAAATAGTAAATCACTGCACTTCAAATTCCAAGTCGAGTGAAGAATATCTCATAATCTGCTCCTTCAGGTAAACATCCATGGAAAATTAATTGAATTGACATTTAAAATCTTCCACTTCATTTGAAATAATAATTTTCTAGATAATAATAGAATGAAAAGGAAAACGTTGTACCCACAGTGCATAAAACCTTTCAATTAACTGCCATTATTTTACTTTAACCGGTATATTAAGATAAAACGAAGGCGGTAGGGGGTTAAGCAAAGTGTCAGAATGAATTTTTCGGCGAGCTGTGTTTGACAGAGACACTAAGTTTACACGTGGGTAATTTTTTCTTTTTCAATACAATATTTTTAATGCGGTGACTTTTCTATCCGCAGAATATGAGAGAGTTCGATTTGTTGTGAAATAGAGGTGAAGGGTGGGAATCAGGAAAGTGGATTGGTGGCAAGGGAAGGGTTGAACTAAAATAGGACGTCAATTTCATCCTGGGGAACTTGTATGGATTTTTAAAGACATTTCATATCCCAGGCTTCGAAGTGGGAGCACTCAGTCGCCACTTTCTCTTAATTAGTGCCTTGAAGGAAATGAATCCGAAAAAGCGTGGCGGCGCTCATTAGGCCTGGGATGCACGTGCACCAATCTCATTTGGGGAAATCGCTCACCGGAGGAAAACGAGAAGGTTTCTCCATTACGAACGCTGTGGTGCGCGCACTCGGTTTTTTTCAGTTCGCTTATTATCTCAAGGAAGAGTAAGCAATCAAACATTTAGGTGCCGTTGTAGATTACGTATTTAATGTTTTTTTCAGTCGTGCAGATTAGACGCATTCTCGAATAAGTGTTTTCCATCGTAAGAGCTGTCATTTAAAATCTATATAACGTAAACATTGAAATAAATATTTTTTGATTACGTGTTTTGTTTTGTGTTTGAAGCAATTTATCAAATGTACAATGCAAAAATTTCATGGTATAAAATCATTTTCCATAACCACCTCTGATATCGCTGCAAGTTACTGTTGCGACATCTCCCGCAGCTTCTTGGAGTATTTCGGAGGTGAAAAACAGCCTTAGTGTAATTAAGTTGGTTTTAATCTCGTGGACTGTGGTGCACGATTACGAATGCCTGCGACACTGTATGCACGGTATTTCGTCACAAAATCTTGTTCCTTTAAAGCCGCCGGAATCCCAGAGCTCAGCTGGCTAAAGCACTCGGCCGGACATTGATGGATCCGGGTTCGAATTCCGGTCAAGACGAATGGTTTTACACTATGAAATTATCGAATTGTAATACACATTCAGCGGACGAATACGTTAAAAGTTATAGTTAACAAAATTAAGTGTATATTTGATGGCTGTGCAGAAAGTGACCTTCGTTATGCTATGAAAAATACGCAGGAATAAATGCAGAAACTCTATTATTTTCATCTCAAAACTGCATATCTCTACTATTTTCATACATATTCGCTAAATAGATTTAAATATTTGTCATATGTCAGAACTAGGTTTCAAATTCCTTCGGCATGAAATTCTGCCGCCTCAGATCGCAGCCAACCGATCTTGAAGTGAAATTACAAGGGTAGAAATGTTTCGTTGGTTCCTGTTTTGCGAACGCCTATGCGAAAACTTGCCAGTCATATGAAAACCCTTGCTTCTCCACTCCTTATGATGTTGGCACTTGAACTCTGGGAGAGACTGAGCCGAGAGGATACACTCCCTCCCTCTCTCCCACACACACGCACGCACGCATGCATGCACAGCCGTGCACCAACGCACGGTACTCGCCGTAAATGTTTCAGGTACGGGTGTTGGGCGTAGACGCACCAAAGTAGGGGGCCGGATGTATATTTACAAGCAAGGGAGAGATGCTTCGTTGAAAATAGTTTGGTGGTTTGTTCGGGAGGCAAGGGAAAGCAGCAGGGGGCGCTGGAAGCGGGCGGTCGGTGAAGATTTATTAGCCACCAGGCTATAGGTCTTATAGAGATAATGATATCTCAAGAACTGCAGTAGTGCTATAAATTTAAACTACCCTCATGTTAATATAAATAAATGCTTCCGTTCTGAGAGGGATCACTGTTGCGAACGAGATAAATAATTAGCCTGAAGAATGAACTCGACGTAGTCGCCTTTGGCGCTGTTTCAAGAAGTAACTAATTGCACACATTTATGGTATCATTGCTATGAATAGTATCTTCAATTCATAAAAATCATGCACGATTAACGTAGGTACAATAATGATACAATGAAACGCATTCAAAGAGTTTGTTCTCCAAAAACATCACCAATGATTCTTCTTTTACATGAACAATCATGGGAGCCCTTTTTTCATAGCCGCAGTATCTTTTTCATACTAACTGTATTGCTATTATAAAAAGCAAAGTAACCAATCCTGTGAATTACTTAGAAATGCTCTCGTAAAAGCAGTAGACGCAAATTGTGATTGAAGAGACACGCATGTGACATTATACAATTATGTTTCCTCTTCCCAAGGGTGTAAAAGAGCAATGATCACTCTGCACTAAGTATCTTGCCTCAATTATTGGATAGCAATATGTGGGTCAAAATTATGCAGTTAAAATTTGCGTTTAATCGCTATAAAGTTTTAACTCTGATTACTTGCGACTGGACATTTAACTGAAATAAGTGTTGCATTTAGACTAAGAAAAATATTAAACTAATACGCTTAAACCTCGGAGTGAGTCGACGCTTTAAGAAAAAAAGTGAACTGAATAAAGGGAGATCAACGTTAATTATTTCACTCTTTCATCCGGGTAATACATTGCCAAATGAATACATAATGATTTGAGGCCGCCAGCAATTTCAGATTGATAATTCATCATCGGCCGCAAAATATTCACGACTTTTATCAGCTACGAGTCTCAACCGTTCGAAAAGTCGGTTAAAACTCTAGATAATACGAATTACGTCCCATGCGACCGACTCTGTCCGTCCTCTCGGAGAAGATGGACGGAGCATAACGGGAGGAGGCGAGTGGAGATCGTGAGGATTACTGTGGTGAGTGGCAAGGGGGAAATGATTGGGGAGCAATAAATCATGTTAGATAATCCGAACCTGTTGATTGATATGCACGAGGGCAGCGGAATGGTATCGTCCGATCGAAGTGTGCGGGTGTGTTTTTATTTCATTTCGATTAATTCTCGTCTAATAATGGCCGCGAGGCGGTAATGAGCGGAGGTGCGAACCGCGTCGCGTCGTCGGCAATTGGCCTCCGTCCCCGCGGCGACGGACGCCCATCGCCGGATTTCCATCGGCGGCCAAGGGGCGAGAAATTGACTCGCCGTGATTTATCACCTTCGTTTCCCTTTTTCGTTTTTTCCATCTCACCGCGCTGCGATAAGTCTTTTATTGGCTGGTTATCGTTCGGAATCCAGGAAGCTTGAGGAAATAAATCTCTCCGAACTAGAGCGGCGTAGAACACACAAGGGATCTCAAAAGCATCGCACGTATCGGAGACCCAAGTGCTTGGCTCGCGCGGCTCTGATTAAAAAGCGCTAATTTTGGAGCGCGGGAGGGAAGGAGGCTCCGGTTGAATCCACGCTGAATCCATAGATGCGCGTGCAGACTCGTAGGCGGTGGAATTCCCGAAGAATGATGCATACATGCATATCCATTTGGAGCCCGCTTGCGTTATGATCTCTCATATTTGACGAAAGTGGGCGGAGTTGACACTCTTACTTTTTAATGTGGAATGATTCCGTCGCCTGCGAGAGGTCAGACGCAAATTCTAATAGTACTGAATTCAAAAGGTGCTTTATAATCCACTTACCCTTGCGGTATTCCACTCGCATATTTAATCCCTCGCGCCTAAGTCTGGACCACACGATAAATCTTCCCTGTCTCAGCAACCCATAAGTTTGAAATCGTATAAAGAAATTCCTTTTGCTTCAATGAACGCCATTTTTTTGTAGCAGGAAACCGTCCGCACCTTCCATTCAAACTCACCCAGATTCCCTTTGAATTCCCTCTGTCCTCTGGGGTTCCTTTACGCAATCGATGATTTGGCGTCGTTTCTTCCTACGGACTTTAGGAGGCCAATATCCTCCGCACTACATAATTTTCGTCGGGCGGGACCCGAATTGAATGGGGTGCAAAACCTGCGAACGGAGCGCCGAGGGAAAGGGAGGGCAGGCGGGAATCTCTTCCGAAAAATGCCTGCTCTCTCGATATGGGACGAAGGGGGGTGGGAAACGCTGACCTTCGACTTACCCGCCCCCCCTTCCCCTCCTCCGCTCCTTCCTGCTGGAGAGACCATTGGCGGGCAGAGAGCAAGCGATTGGGGGCGAAGCGCTGTGGGTGTGCTGGACCCTTCCGACCAACGCCTCTCCTCCCCCTCCCCCGAGAGAACGCCCATCTGAAGACACTTCCGGGAGGTGTTTTTTCCCTGCGACAAAGGGGTAGCCGGAGATGACCAGGCGCCAAAGACCAGGCCGCAGATATTGACGGATATGACACCCTTCCCACGTCGAAAGGCATTCCGTCCGTCCGCGCAAGGGAGGGGGGAAGCAAGTGTCCGTGGCTCGGACGTCACTGATATCGCGGGGTGTCGTTCGCTTTGTCCGAAACTATACTATAAGCATCCATTTCCGAGTTGGAGATTCGATGAATGAAACGCGTTCCCTTTAGAAAATGCGTTCCAGGACCAAGGAATAGATGAATCGATGGTAGCCTTTAAAGTTACCACGAATTTTCGATAAGTGAACTAATAAAAAATATCATGAACTCAGTAATCAACCCGAAGGTCGGTTTGGTAGGTGATGGTAGAGATCACCCAGTACTAAGCCCGACGGCGTGTGAAATTCACACATCGGGGTAGGGGGGCCAGTTCCTTTTCCTTTACCGGTTATGGTTTCCCAGGAAGATCTGGTACCCGAAAAATCACTTCAGCTTGGGTGAAGCTGTAGGTGCCCAGAGTGACTTACCCGGGAATCGAACCCGGGACCCTCCGTTCAGCAGTCCAAATCTCTACTCCCTGAAGGACCGCGACCCACAAGGATACTGACCGTACTATTCTATTGATATCCACCAGTGTACTATTTTAGGGGCGCAAAACTAAAGGTTTGAAATAATTTATCAACAATACAATGCAACAATTCCATGGCGTAAAAATTATTCGCCTTGACTGCCTCTGAAATTGTCGCATAGTAATGTAAGGTTAGCAGATGACCTCGTTAAAAGTTACTGTCGCGAAATCTGCCGCAGTTTCTTGGAATTTGTCAAAGGTAAAAACTGCCTAAGTCTTTTAGGTTGGCTTTAACCTCGTGGACTGTGGCGCATCTCGCACGACTGCGAATGCCCGTGATATTGTGAGCACGGTATTTCGTCACAATTTCTTGCTCCATTGAAGCCGCCAAAATTTCTAAGTGCAACAGGACGCTTTGATAGCTTAACTGTCTAAAGCACACGGCCGGAAGTCGAGGGATCTGGGTTCGATTCCCGGTCAAGGCGATTGGTTTTACACTATGAAATTATCGAATCGTAATACACATTTAGCGGACGACTCCGTTAAAAGTTATAGTTAACAAAAGTAAGTGTGTGTTCGATGGCTGTGCAGATAGTGAACTCCGTTATGTTATACGACGTGTGTTCAAAAATTAAGGTAAATTCTCAAATCTTGCGGGCAACATACATTCGATTTTTTTGTTTGTTTTTATTGGTACACATGTCTCAAATATCTGTTTACAGTGTCAATAGTATAGCGTGTTTAGTTTGTTTTTGATATATGCACATTTAAGACGTGTTTTTGTATACTCGGCGATTTTCTGCTATAAAAAATGGATCAAAGAATTCGCATCAACATTTGTGCAAAAAATAGTGTTAAGTGACATGCGGCGAGTCTGCTTTGAGTAACAAAAATGCTTATAAGTGGGACAAGCTCTTCCAAGATGGCCGAGAAGATTCCAATGAAGGGCCTCGCTCTGGACGCCCCAGCACGTCAAAAACAGATGAAAACGTTGAAGCAGTAAAGAAAATTGTTTTGAAAAAACGACAAATCACTACTAAAGAAGTTGCGGAGGATGTTGGCACATTTGTTGGCTCGTGCCTAGCAATGTTTTCGGATGGTTTGGGCATGAGACGTGTGTCAACGAACTTCGTTCCGAAACGACTTAATTTTGACCGGAAGAACCGCAGCATGAGAGAAAGTTTTTTAGAGGTTTTTTTGGCCAAAAACAACACTACAATGATGCCTCGGCCACCATATTCACCGGATTTGGCCCCCTGTGGCTTTTTCCTCTTTCCAAAACTGAAGAGACCTATGAAAGGACGGACAAAGCGTTGGCATAAGTGTATTATATCTGGGGAGGATTACTTTGAAGGGTACAACTTGAATATTGAAGAATAAATAAATATTCTTTCATTTAAATTTAAAGTCACCTTTCGTTTTGAACACACCTCGTATAAAGGTGATGACCAACCCCTGTCTCCAGCAGAACTCAACTGCTTTCTCCCCGCGGTCATTCCTCGTGCCTAAACCGTAGTCCCCCACCTCATCACCATCTCTTACTTCGCCTACCGTCGCATTCCAATCCCCCATCACTATCAAATGTTTCCCTGCAGGAACACACGTGATCATGTCCTCTAACTGGTCGTATATCCTATCGACCTCTTCTTCCTTATGGTTGCTCGGTGGCATGTATACCTGAATAATAACTAAGTTCGTCGGTTCTGTTTTATCTCCACTAGTAGTATTCTATCCGTTACCTGCTCTATGTTGACTACGCTTCTTCCTACCTCTTCATTTAATACTATGGCAACCCCTCGTTGGCTCTCGTCCCCACCGCTGTATATTATTCTATACTTATCACTCCAGTAATCCCCGCTATCTTTCCATCTCACCTCGCATAGACCTAAAATATCTATACTATATTTCCCTTTTCCATGTCTCGCTTAACATTCTCCAATTTCCGTCCTCATCACTGTCCTAACATTCCACGTTCCTATTCTAACTAATTTGGTCTTCTTCTCCTGCGTCTTCTGTCCTGCTGCTGCTGGTTTTCCCTTGCAAGGGTTTCGTGGGATGACGACCGCGGACGCGTTGCCTCCCCCGCTGCCGGGCACGACACACGGCCGATTTGGCCGAGCCCCGTGGTTGCCAGGACTCAAAATATCTCTATTGTCCATCATATTTTTCTTGGGAATGATAATTGAGGTGGTTTCCCGTTGCCTTCCTCAATAGTGTTCTTAACGTGACACCATCACTTACTGGCCGCCCCACTGGGGTCAGACGCCATTGCAGCCGCCTCACTGAAGAACAGACGCTGCGTGGACTACATTTCGTCTGGCTCCTAACCTTCGACCTATCTGGCATGCGTGACCCTACCAGGAGCAATTTTTATTACCCCCGCCAGCACAGCTCTAGGGGTCATCGGAACGCATAAGCCCTCCCACCACGTCAAGGTTGTAGTCCGGGGAGGGAATTCTTTACATATATATATATATATATATATATATATATATATATATATATATATATATATATATATATATATGTATATATATATATCAAATATAAAAAAAATCAGTCATCAAAAGATTGATCGCGGGAAGCAGTGTGAGTAGGGATGGGATAATTGAGGAAGGTGGCAGATTTGGTGGAATATCGGTGGTTATGCATGTAGAGGGAAAGTGCGGTCGTGCATTCGCCCACGTAGAAGACAGGGCAGAATTTTCAGGAGAGGCGGTAAATAATATTTTTTGAGGTACGGGTGGCGACCGGTTGGGAGTTTTGTACTGAGCGAAGGGGAGGGTCATAGAAGATGACAACATTTGTAGCTGGGGCGGTTGCATGGTGTGGATAAGGGCGGGGGAGAGACGGGGGTGTTCGTAGTTGGTTTTGTGAACTTGAAAATGTCTCGCACGTTCGGCGGGCGTTTAAATGAAACAGAGGGACAGTGTGGGAATAAAAGTGGTGTGGACTGAGTGTTATTAATAATTGGGAAGAGGTCACGGATCAAACGTTTAATTTTGTGTGTTCCGGGGAAGAAAGTGGTGATAAGATTAGGGCATTTTGGGCGGTTTGTTTTGGGGAGGGGAGTGTATTGGGTTGACGGTTTGAGGATTTTACTGTTCAGTAGTTTTTCAGGGTACCCACATTTTCTGAGAGAGTCATGCAGCTGGTCCAAGTATTTCTGTTGGGAGGGGGTGTTGTTGCAGAGACGGAAGCCACGGACTGAGAGTGAGAATGGGATGGAGCGCTTTGTATGAGGTGAATGGCAGCTGTCGAAATGAAGATAATGTTGCTTATTAGTTTGTTTAATGTGGACTGAGGTGTAAAAAGTATTGTTCTGGAGGTGAATGTCAATATCCAGGAAAGTGATATTCGAGTAAGATATAGAAGAAGTGAAAGATACCGAGGAGGAGGAGTTGAGAGAGGAAATAAAGGATGATTAAGTTTCGCGTCCGTGGGACCAAAGGAGGAAAATGTCATCGATATAGCGGGCCCAGAAGAATGGTTTGAGGGTTTGTTGATGCAGAAAATCATATTCTAGTTTACCCATAAAAAGATTGGCGTATACAGGAGCCATACGCGTGCCCATTGCAGGACCTTTTATTTGTAAATATATTTTGTCGTTGAATTGAAAAGCTTTTTTGGTGAGATCTATTTGGCTCAGTTCGATGAGGAAATCTGTGGATGGGGTGTGTGGTGTGGATCGTAGGGAGAGGTAATATTTCAGGGCTTCTAAGCCTTCTTTGCGGGGAATGGAGGTGTACAGAGATGTGACGTCTATCGTGGCCAATGAGAATGGTCGTGTTGTATGGAATTGGGATTGAGTGTAGGCGTTTCAGAAAGGGGTGCGAATCACTGATGTAAGAAGGGAGTGCGTGGCTATTGGTTGAATGTGGTAGTCTATTAATGCGGAGATTCGTTCAGTGGGTGAGTTGATGCTGGATATATATATATATGTATATATATATATATATATATATATATATATATATATATATATATATATATATATATATAAACCATGCGCAGGCCCTTACCTTGTAGGATGATACTTATTGTGTCGAACTGTGACTCTGGGGGATTCGACCTCATGCATTCTGGTCTCGTGTTGTTTTTGAAAAAATGACATGTTAAACCGGTCAGCCTTGCAGTCTATCTTTCTAATCTTATGATTGTAAACTAATGGGTAATTAATATCAAGTCCATTACAAAGATTAGTTTGAGATGTACCGGCCCTAGTTATGCCCCTTTTAAAATGCTATTCTACATGATATCCTGCAAGCTGGCGTTAGGTTGCGTGAGAAAGATGAAAAATATTCAAGAATCAATATCAAAAACAACAAATATAGCTTTAATTATTTATTAGTTGAAATATAAAGGTACGATATTTCTAATAATCGAGACGATGTCAATTACAAATGCATGAACTGCGGTATTTAAGAGTGAAACTCTTCTCGACGCATGTGAGATTACCCGTTGTAAACTAATAGAGAACTAAAAAAGTGATCAAATAAAAAATGAAAACATACTCGGATAATTAGGGTGAAAATACTTCTTATTCCTATCGCGGTCGTTTGTACAAATTCTGATCCTTTATCTTTATTGAAAAAAATGACGTCTTAAATCTGGCGGTTCTGTACTAAATCTCTGCATTCCAGAGACATGATCTCTCGTGCGGTAGTAAGATGGGACTGTTAATGCATTTTCGTTATAAGCGCTGGAGGCATCTGTTTCAAAATTTATGCAAGAGATTTATTTCGTAATCTAAACCTTGGTGCCATGAGTGTTTCCCGACCTAGAGTCTGTTATAATCTTGGCAACCTGATTCCTCTAGTCTTTCCTCTTCCTGGCACGCTAGTTCGAAAAGAGGAAACTATTCCAAAACTTCATCACCGCACACTTTTTTACGCTGTATCCTGATTGCCAAGTGTCGCACAACTTTGTATTTCATTTGCAGTTCAAGTATTTCTTTCAAGGTCGTCGGCTCCTGCTACTTTTTCTTCAGGATTTCGGATATCTCTGAAAATCCCTGCGCCTTCGGCTATTAAGCCCATTTTACTGTTAACCACGGTTTTAATGTGTTCTGCCTTAAGATGGAATGAAAGTGGTCATTCTCTGGGTAACCCATGAAGAGGCTTACGTTGCACTAGACATCGCCAGCTATGGCCACCCTTTGCACTCGACCAATCCAAAAGGCTTTCATTCAGCCGAGGATATTTTTATCAATTCTGCAGGTTTATAACTCTGTGAGCTATTAGCTATTAGACTTAAATTATTACTAGATTAGATTGTAAAGTCTAGGAAAACACTACCTTCAAACATTATTTTATCGTGACAGTTATTAATATGATGTGCTTCTTCTCTTTTCAGGTAAGTTTCCACCGGAGTCCATGCTATGCGTAAAGGGTTTCTGCGAACTGGTGAGTTATAATATCATCATCAGTGTGTAAACTGGTTTACTGCAGCTACTACATTCTGCAAGGCTGCATATTCTAGGGAGGAGAATAATGTGGTGGTTTCCCGTTGCCTTCCACATCGCAGTATTATGGCCGATACCATGAACTTCACTCTCGTCCGCAGCTGTGGCAGCTGATTTTCACCGTTAACGGGGATCGAACCAGCGACCTTCGGCTCCATAGGCAGACACGTTAGCTCTGGTGTACCCTCGCCTCGAGTTATAACATAAGCTGACACAATTCAGCGACATCGAATCAATTCAAACCGTGCAGGGCGCTCTGATGCGAATCCACTGTCTTCGATCATAATTTTGATGGCGCTCTCACCGGAATATGAGGAAAAATAGTTATCTCTAAAGCATGTTCGTCAGTGAATGAAATAATTCATGTGGAAGAAGAAGAACTTAAAAATTATCAAAATAAACTCCACTCTTTCAGGCTTTAGGTAGTGAAATGTTTGAATATTCGTATCAAAATATAAAAAAAGATCTATTTTTTCACAGATATTTTGGGAAGACGCAATTAGGGTCTAGATAGTCGGGTAAGCAGGAGGGTCCATAGAGGGGAATTGTTGGAAGGGCAGTGAGTGGAAGGTTGAGGGGTGTTTCTGTTTGCGCTATGCTCTTGGTTTCGCTGGAAGTAATGGGGAGGGGTGAGGAAATATTTTTTCGCGGCATATATTGACGTATATATTATCAGAGGATCATAATGTATTGAAAAATATATTATGATCCTCTGATGACAATTTCGAATTGTTCTAGTGTGTCCATCGTCGTAAAACCCTTCGGGAACAGGTGTAGGATTAAGGGTAAAAAGACCCTCTCACAGCTAAGCAGAAATATGTTAAGAGGATGATGGAGGCTCTACGCATGCCGCAACACGGTTGCTATGCCATAGCAGGGTGGAAAGCTTCGGACATACCAATTAAAATCTAGGATCAAATACCATCTGGCCTGTTTTTATAACATGATTACCGAACATAATGTTGGCTTAATGGTTGATAGAAACAACGGAGAGTCAATAGCGAGTATATGGCGTCATTTGGTTCAATATATTCAGCAAAATCCGTATCCCTTTTCGTAAGTGCATGGATCAAATATGATGCTTTCTGCATTTGATTGCGACATCGAGACACAGTACATATCTTATGTATGTTTACGACACCAAAAACACGAACCTCTTCTGAGACTGTTTCCGGAGAAATACGTATATTGAAGTCACACGGAAGAAGGGTTATAATAAAAAATGCAGGATATCGACGAAATATAAGTACTACCACTGCTAATTATCTCCTTTGCACCTGCGGTTATATCTATTTTGATCTCTAATGGTACGAGAAAAAGCGCTACTTGAAACCAAACCGTTCTACTATCTATCTCCCTGATTTTACGTTGGAGATCTGATCTGCACGAGTAAGTCGACGCCTGTGATAAGTCTTAAACATCCTCAGATGAGTAACCTGCCGCAAATTTACCCAGTGAATTAAATCTGTATTTCAACCAACGGTAGTCTAGATCTAGTAGTAGTAGTATTTAGGGGAGGCGACCGCCAGCTGAGGTCATTTGCGCCGTTAGGGATGGACAGGATAAGATGAAGGGTGGAGAGAAACCCGGCGTCGGCATTAGCCTAATCTTTACGAAAGGCACCAAGGGGTCCGCAGCTTTACGTCCCATCCGACGGACGGCGTGCTCACTCAAAGTGCCCTCCACAAAGCACCTCAAGTAGGGATCAAGATACCACTGAAAAATATTCAACACCGCCGGGATATGAACCCGGGCCCTCTAGGTGAGAAGACAGTATGATAGCCACCGCACCATCTCCATCCCCGTAATTGACTTATGTGTTCCCATTTATTGAAAATTGAATTCCTGTAATCTTTTTGTGGCTAAATATAAATTGGTCTGTTGCCTGGCGCTACTGCACGTGACAAGGGATATTAGGATATTGTGAATGAGGCATTATTATAGGGATGTTAGGAATGAGGGATATTAGGATACTGTGAATGAGGCATTATTATAGGGATGTTAGGAATGAGGGATATTAGGATAGTGTGAATGAGGCATTATTATAGGGATGTTAGGAATGAGGGATATTAGGATACTGACAACATTAAATATGTACGCGATATTGTATTTATCCGCCTCTGGATGATTTTGCTGTTAATTCTACAGGCGAACAATTTGGTATTGTCTAATACATAGGTTGAGGGAAGTATTTGAGACTATTGTTTAATGTTTAGTAGCTTAACTTGGTGACTGACCTACAAAGACGCGATGTTAAAAAAATAGGCAACACGATGGGCTGAGTTAGAAATTAATGCTCTACAACTGCACTCTACCCAATAAGCCGCCGTGAAGGTGTTTGGCTGGGTATGTTAGGTCACCACCCGTAAATCGAAAAAAAACCACATGCAAAAATAGCAAATTCATACCAAGTCACAGACACACACAGAGGCGAATATGTGTATTCATGCGAAAACAATGGTTTCAGACACTCAAATATATATTCAATCAACTGACATACACATGCGCCAACGAATATTCCTTATCTCTATACAACGTTTAATCTTGTCCTGTATTAAAAATTAAATGTATTTAAAATGCCTATGGTGACTATAGTTTCTTGCTATTATGATTTCTGATTGTTCGAGGAAAAGACGAGTATTTGAATCTATCGGTACTGGAGTCTATCTCCCTTATATATTATTTTTGTTATCTCATCGATCCAAAGTAGTGTGGGCCATAATAATTCCTTAATTAGTGTCATCGTTAGACTCGTTTGTTCTGAACCTTTTCAAAAGTCATATGTCTCGCTTGTTCCCTTCGCATCTCCCAGCCTATTTCCTCTAAAAGGCCTCTCGCACCTGCCTTCGTATTAAAAAAGTTTTAGCGAATCTGGCGGATTTTTTCAGGACTTAATCTAATTCTTCTATCAGCATTATCTCCCAAGGATCCAAATACTTACGGCGGATTCTAAATGTGGCCTAACCAGAGTGAAGTAACACCTCTCTTTAACTTACATTGCATGGTAAAATATTTTTTCCCTTGATTCCGAGGCCCCAATGTCGGCCCGGACGCCATGCGCCCATACATGTTATCGACTGGACTCATCCTTATAATCGCCGTCTCTTCGTGGCAACAGCCACCCGCTCTATCGCTCGGCCTCTCCAAGAGTCCCGTCCCGAAAAACGCTGATCAGTCAACGGTCACGGTGTGAGGGGGGGAGTCCTTGAAATGATGTGTCCACTCCATGTCCCCTGGGTGTAGAGGGGTGGAGGCGCTTGGCTTGCGGTATGGGGGACGGGGGTGCGGCACGTCGTCGCGGTGGCGGGCCGCCATCGAGAGAAGCCGCATCGCGAATCCCGATGAATGTCGAAAGAGAGGAAGGCGATCGCAAACCATGTCACATATGCAAGAACCAATTTCGCCGCCGCGATATGATTGGCTCTCCATACTTCTCCCCCGACCCCTTTTCTCCCACCCCTCCTCCCCCATCCCTCCCACGCCCCTCCTCCAGACTCCCTGCTCACCTTCGTACTCGCGTCACGATGAATCGGATAGGCGTCACAACGGGAGAAATGAGCTATGCGCCTACTATGCATCAACGGGAGGTATACTTCATCGATGCACAGCACGGAAGGGTGCTATTTTAATGAAACACAGAACAATTACTTTGTAACGAAAATATTCATATTGAATTGTGATGCTGGTTTCGATGCCTCTCATCCGACCTAATGACTGTGTGCGTCATGATGTACACTTGTCTCACAGATCTTGTACGTCACTTTTATTGAAGGCCACCGTGACCAATCATTAGCTCTGGACAATGTTTTAATTTTGCTCCGGTGCTAATGAATTCTCTCCGTTATAATAACCGTCGTTCTAGTATCTACCTCCACGTGAGTCTACTCGTGAAGTAAAGGCGTCGGAAATATGTTATTTCCATTATTATAGTTAAAGAGCAGAGGTTAAAGGAATAATGCATCGGTAATAAAAAAACAGTTTTCCAGCTGTCTATGTCACCACCGCAAATATAGCAACTGCAAAGGTAGTGTATAATAATTCGCGTTTATTAGATAAGAGCTTTATTGTATTTAAAATCAGGTAATAATATTGATAAGAAGTTAAAGGCAAAGTTGATTTACAAAGTAATGACTAAGGGAACGTTACCAGCGCTATTGGTGAGTTGGAAACTTTAAGAAACAGCCATCCATTTCTAAAACCAACTAGTTAAATTTCAAATGCTAGAAACCGTAGAACTACAGGCGCAGTTCTTGCCAGAATTTTGCCATATACATACACATATGGTCGAAGGAAGTCTTGCGAATGCAGAAGGCATTCATTTCAACATGCCAATCACGAAGGGCACAGAACACACAGTTCTACTAAGAAAACTTTATTTAATAAAACTAATAAACCAGCATATGCCATATGATATTTGAAAAAAATCTGCTGCATTAATCTTTAACTATGAAATCCTATCGGCTTCCACTGATAAATTGACGGAAATTCACCCTCTCTCATGGACGGAAAGAATTTTAAAAGATCAAATGTTGTGAAATAGGCATGAGACGCTTTGTAACCAAATTGACTTTTTGCATTTTAATTCTATCGGCCAAAGTAGCAAGGTATACTTTGGGAATCAATTCATCCCAAGGACCTCTAATCAGCAAAGCCGAAACATTTAAGTACACCGTGCCACTTTGGCGTAGGTATATTTTCAGTGCGTGCTGCAGTTCTACTATCTAACCTTCCTAAGTTCACCCAAAGGCCATTTTCTTATTTTAAATCTGCTTATTTTGAGGTTAAACTCTTTCATACCAGACTTGATATAGGCTAGCGTGCTCTTCGCGATCGACGGAAGAGTAAAAACAACCGCGAAGGCGAAGGCCATGTTGAGTTCGGAGAAGTAAGGCGCGTTGCCATGGCAGTGATGAGAGTATTAGAATTAGCGAATATAATAAGCATGTGTTGGCGTGATTGGTGGGTTTTAAAAAGGCATTCGAATGCTTCGTAGAGTGGACGAACTCCAGGGAAATATTGCGAGATGTGATTTCTATTTATTTTATTTATCGACTTAATTGAGCGAGGTTGAGACTGGAAGTCCCTCCTTCCACCTAACCCTTGGACATTACACACAACCAAAACCCTAGATGGAGGAAAATCCATCTAGGTGGGAATCGAACCCACGACCTCTGGGTGGACGTCACCCCGCCGACACCGGGGCGATGGGCGAGAGCCCATGTCATGTGATTAGAGCGGACTGGAGGGATACCAAGAGGTATTGCAGGACGCATAACAACTGCTTTCTCATGGATAGGAAATACAGCAATAGAGAAATACATGAGAGAGAAACAATAGTATATTTTAAAGGAAACCTCAATAGATTTAGTACTCCATTATGCTCTCCTATGGTAATATGTCTAAATCCTTGTTCGAATCTGGCACGTGAAGAGAAAAAGGAGTAAGTGTGACGGACGAGATGGAGATGGGGGGAAAGTGATTGTCGGCGGTGTGGGGTGGGGTTACCCGTTATTTCTGGTACTTGAATGGTATATAAGCCAGGGAAATATTAGGGTGGCATGGGAAGGGTTTGACCTGGGAATAAAAGGTGTAGGCGACATTAAATCAGGGTTGCTTATGATCAAGCAATAGTGAATCAAGACGCAGCCACGGGAATGCAGTTATATTGAGATGAGGATTAACCGCGAGGAAACAAGAGGGATGACGTTAAAGGAGAACCAGGAGAGCTAAGTTGTGTTCGCTGTCGTACTTTCGAATACGACCCGTGTATTTGTTTAAGGAGTATGGGAACGAATAGGCGGCTTTATCCAATGCTTGTGCGTGAATTCGACATCTTTATATTAAAATTGGATTTTGTGCTCTCATAGTTTATTCGAATTTAATTTGAAAAAATACATTCTATTTCGGGCCAGGTTTCCAAATGCTTTATCCAGATCAAAAGAAATTTCGAAATACTTTAAATTCGATTTTTAAAATGAGAAGAAAGACGAGTTGAAACTGTTTAAGAGTTTAAATTGAATTTGGTCGGAAAAATTATTGCAAACATTGATTCCAAAAAATAATGAATCCTGCTTCTCTCTCCCCAAACCTCTTCTCTCGGTGTTTGCGGTTGGAAAATTCACCGATGTTTGATGTTTTGGCTTTACAACGATCTTTTCCTATCCTCATACAATCATTTATGTTAATTATAGAACTGTGGTTATTGTGTGAGTCTTATGTATCCTGTGGTTAGTTATTTTTCTCTTAAAATCAATGTATCAAGGATGCGATTGGGAAATTGTTGCATTTGTAAGCGCATAAATTGTATGTGAAGAAAAGGCACTCCTAATGAATTGGAGGTGGTTGGACGCTTGGGTAGATGGAGAAAAAATGACGCGAGGGGATGAGGAGTTTAGCCTGCATAAAAGTGTTTTATAGCTACACGGGAAAACCTAATCTTTTCAACTTATTTCAAAAGGCTACCTCTAGCAATAGGAGACCTAATTATCATGGCATTGTATGACTGAGGTCCTTGGACTATAAACCGTAGTTTGAATGATACAGCAGTGGCTTCTAACCCGCGATAAATAGGATTTAGTGTCCTGGGCCGGGTAATTCCTATCTTCCGCACCTGCGTTTGTTATAAGAACTACTGCTGTGAGAAGTACACTCGAGCGACCAATATTCCTATTTGTTTACGATATGCAGTGGGCGCGGCTCGAGAGTAATAGTAGGCGTAATCCTCTATCGAAAATCCAACATTCGAAATTTGCACGCATTAGGGAGAGGGATGAAATTCCCCCTCGTAAGATTGTTTGTGGGCATCTTTAAGGGGATATTTCCAAGGGGATAAACCTGGTTCCCCTCTCTCTATAGTAACCCTGAAAGCATCGGATTTCACCCCCTCACCTTCCTATTCCATAGGGGAATTCTTAGATGTATTTCGCAAATAAAGTGTTTCTTAAATCTTATCAATAATTCTTTTGGAATGGTCACGTTCAGAAATAATTCAAATGATATTTGCTCAGATTATTATATTCTTCAATCAGTTACTCAAGCAAGCTCGCGATGGGAATATATGACTGCTGACCCTCGGATTTTGACATTCGTATTTGATTTGAATGTGTTCGTTCAAGATCTGCCATATGCTGTAAAATCATCCAAAAAGAAAAAAAGGAGATTAATTAGAAACTGCAATCTATCATCGTGGATAATAGACGGCGATGAAGTATTAATTTCCTGGCTTAGATGAACTATGGCGTGAACGAGGATTCTTATTAGACTGGGATTATGTGATGAAAAAGTAACATTGATTCAGGAGGATGTCCAATGTCTGATAGGTCGACAGATTAGTGGAGGAGGGCAGCATTTTTTGAAGCCTGGAGAATCATCGTCCACGTGCACGTTGCGTCTCGATAAGCCTCCGTTTCCTTGGGCGAACAAACTGGACTCTACGGCCGAATATTGTGTCCGCAGCACGAAAGAAATTATGAATCCAAATTGAGGAGAGTCAGTCCAGTCAGGTTGGACGTTTGTATTAATATTTTTGAAATGTATCAAAGTATTTCATGCGTCACGAATACCCTCTAAAATATTTTCACCAACATTTTCCCCAAAACCTTCTCCACATGTGTGAGCCATAGCCGTCTTTAGCTGAGTAAGTGACGATCCTCCCCGCAAAAGCTTTTCTCGGGATTTTATTTGCTTTAGTAAATTCGTTGCTTGGATGCGCCGGAAGCCTATGTTTCTCCCTTGAATTATTTTCAGTCCTCGGGTTCGGGATCACGCATTATTTATCAATTTGGTACCAAATATCATATATGGCGAGTAAAACATTCAAAATATCCCTTCAATCGTTAGTTATTATTTGTGAGTCTCCAACAAACAACTCGTATCATTTAGCGAGGCCAATCAAGAGCATTATCTCGCCTGCATGCTTCATTTCAAAATGCTTTATCCTCTTTTCCATTCTCTCTGTACGTGCGCGCACGGATCCGCGCCACCCTTCCCAGCTCTCCCGCAGTTTTGTCACACGCGTCCCTCCATGCATCAAGCGAGTGCAGCAATCCCGTCTCCTTAATTCACAAAGTTCCTCGAGTGTGTTTCGATTGTGAAATATGCTCGCTATCTTATCTCCATGATCTTTCAATTGAAAGGAGCTGAGGCCTCTTCTGATGCTCTGGAACCATGCCGAGTGATTCACAATTGCTAATTGTTGCGCTTCATTCGAGAGTTGCCTCTCTCACTCACGACTTCTGCTACTTGATGCAATTTAAAAAAATATTTATGTTACAATCGGTCCTACTTTTCTTAGGATTTCATCTCCGTCTGACAAAAATTATGTTTGTCAAAATCATACGACTTGAATGTCGACAACTGACGGGACTGATTCTAGTCGCATGGCGACATCTGCAGGAGCGACCACGATATCAGTGAGTACTCTCATGAACAACCCCTTCGAAAGGAATTCTTTTTCCCCGCTTATAATTCTCGAAATAATTCTTTTTCACAGCCAGTTACCAAACTACCGAATTACATGGTCATATCACCACATGTTCCAAATATCAGAGCATCCTAGTACTTGAGTTTTACGCAGTTTCAAAAATAGAAAAAGTGGAAAAAAGATTCACGTGATTGCAGCCGGGCACTGTTTTCCCTTAAGATAGTAGGGATGCTCACTCATCAAGGTGTAATTATTGATGGAATGACTTTTATACAAATGTCATCCGTCATTTAAATCGAAAATAAAACACTCTGCGGGTATGAATTCTACGTCAACATGGTCTCCTGGGGACGTATTTCAGAATCAAGTAGATATCACCGTCGCTACATTATTTTCTTAGGTAGTGAATGCAATGGTTCCTTGACGAGTAGATCCTTGGTGCCAAAAATATGCCATGGCGCTAATATGCTATCCGCCCCCGAAAAAACGGGCCGCGTTGACAACCTTTTGCCCAATAAATGAGATCTCCCACGCGGAGAACCCTATCAGGCGTGGGTGTGTCGGGCACGGACTCGCTGATGTCCGTCTGCACTTCTCCTTCGCGGTTTATGATCGACGGAAGACGTGCACGATTCCGTGCATACATATTCATGGGCACGTATGATTCAAGCGGGTGCCCATCGCCTCTGGAACTCCGCGTGTCCACATCCGCCTCCCTTTCCCGTTAAATTAAGAATTTTGGCCCCGGGAACTCGTGTCTCTGCTCTCGAGCATGCGGGAAGGTCACGTCATGCACCACATGCGAGAATGGAGTTACCCGAGCGAGCGTGGTGCACGCGATTGGAGGCAGGAGGGCAGGCGAGAGGGATGGAGGGGCCGGGTCCACCTTCCGTCACTTCAGAACCGGGCGAGACGAGAATCGAAGTTGTCGATGCGCCTGTGCTTCGGAAAACGGTCGACATCATTGCATAACGTAGAAATTATTTTTTTAGCTGGCGCTGTAACGAAATAAGCAGTGCAGATGTGTAATGCCCGGGTTTTTTTCTTAATATTCCATTACTTTTGTATTTTCATAACATTCTCCCTTCTATTACCATCTTCAACATCCCATTGCCAATCCAAATACTCCGAATTCATATTTACTGCATCCTTTGGATATATCTCCTCCCCCGCAATGCCCTCAATTGTTTTCCTTTCCGTCCATTTCACCTTCTCCATTCTTCTCCACATGCACTTTTCAAAAGCCTCCAGTCTACGTCTATCCTCCTGCTTTAATGACCACGTTTCCGCACCGTACATAGCTACGCTCCATTTCAAGTTTTTACGAGTCTTTTCTTAACATCCTTACTCAAAGTCCCTGTCATCACCTCCCTCCTCCTTGTGAAAGCCTCTTTGCCTAGCGCAATTCTTCTCCTTACGTCCCTACTACTTTGACCGTGTTGGTCCAAAACACTACCGAGATACGTAAACTGTCCTATTTTAATGTTTAGCTTAGCCTTTCACTTTATGGAAAAACACATACCTCAAGAAATAGTCACTCAAGAAATCATTCTCGAATTTCAAAATGAAGGAGGAAATTGAATTCTTATAAAAAAATCAAAATCTATGATAACAGAAAAGGAATGGGATATTTTTCCAAAAAAGCGCAAATATTTACTGGAGCAGACGTTGATATTTTAAGTTTACAGCCGTAAATTTTGTTAAATTACAAAAAAATAATTTTTTCGTGATATAAACCGAAAAAATGAATAAAATCTGTGAAAATATTGGTTCTGTAATCTGGAAAAGAACACCAATTATAGACTGGGGAATCACCGTGAATAACACTTGTTATCACAGACTAGAATGTGAGGGTGTAATTTTCCGTGTTGTTTTTTTTTTTTTGCATGTGGTATTTTTCTTTTTTACGGTTGGTGACCTAGCACCCCCCGCCACACGCCCTTGCGGCAGCTTGCGGGGTATTATGTAGATGTAGATGTAGATGTAGATGAATGATAGCGGAGGTTGGCAATTTTCATAAATTTCTTATTTTTATGTGGTTTTATCGAGTTAATTTACAAGTAATACTTTTATATTGAAATGTAATGAAATGAGTTTCCAGTGATAGATGGTTGATTGTCGTCCTTTGTATGCTACGTAATAGTGTGTAAGATTTTAGGTCGCTCGAGAGAAATACCTTTGGTTGGCTAGAGTATCGACTGGAGGAGAGCCAACGAGTTCAATATTAAACACCAAATGGAAAATATCCAAACAACTGACCGATTACAGTCTAGCAGTAGAAATATGTCGGAGTACGTAGAAACGATGTCCTGCGATATGTCATTAGGCATACGAAAAGTGAAGAGTCAGGCGTGATATTGTGGAATCGAGACATAATGAAAACTTCGTTGCAATTTTCCACAGTTAAAACTTTATTGCCGACCATGGTTTCGATACACTGTATCATCTTCAGGTGTTTTTTTTTTTGTAGGGGAGGAGGGAGCGGGGGGGAAGGGGGGGGTTGTCATAAAAAGAAAGGCAGGAAAAACCAATGGAACCCCCGAAGTGCGGGCAGCTCACTCTTCGGGGGGAGGAGGGGGGGGGAAAGGTGTCGTCATAAAGGGCTCTGAGGGAAGTTAATGGACAAAAGTGGGGAGGGGCAAGAGAGGAACTGAATGTCGTTAAGTAGCTCTATCTTCTGGTTTCTGCGTTGGATAATCTCTAAACTCTCGAGAGCGTCCAATTTCTTGCTCTTTTGGAATTTGTGCAACGGCTTAAATTCAAAATCCGGGGAATGGTTCTTCTCCAAGAGGTGGGTGGCAAAGATGGATGTGGTGTTGCCTAACGTATAACATTTCCGATGCTCCTTGATGCGTGTGGCGAAATTTCGTCCAGTCTGTCCCACATAAGTCGCATTACATTGGCACTTTAATTCATAAACACCACACTGTTTTTCGATGTCAAATTTATCTTTGTTTAAGCAGAGTGCTTTGGATATGGAAAAAGGGGTGTAAAATGAAACACGGAATTTATCCTTGGGTAGAATGTTGGCAATTCTATAGGACAAAGAGTTTGAGAAGGGGATTTTGCACCATTTACTCGAGGGGTTGGAGTATGGCAGGAGGGTTGTGTGGAGCTCGACGGCACTTTTTCTCAGTTTTTTCCTTAATAGGGAATCAATGAGGTCGTCGTTGTAGCCATTCCTCTCTGCAATGAACTTGATGGTGGTGAGTTCTCGGTCAAAGGAAGTTTTAGGCATTGGAATGCTAATTAATCTGTGAAGCATGCAGTGGAAGCTTGCCAGCTTATGGGAAATGGGATGGCAAGAATCAGAAGGAATCACTAGGTCCGTATACGTGGGTTTCCTATAGATGGAAAAGACATGTTGGCTCTCTTTGATTTCAATCCCGAGGTCCAAGAAATTTATTGACTGGTTCACTCCCATTTCCATAGTGAAATTAATTGAATTATGCCTGTTGTTTAGGAACTGCACAAATTGGCCCAACTGCCTTTCACTACCACACCAACAACATAGTATGTCGTCCACATACCTATACCAATACCTGAAGATGATACAGTGTATCGAAACCATGGTCGGCAATAAAGTTTTAACTGTGGAAAATTGCAACGAAGTTTTCATTATGTCATTAGGCATCATCATAATTTGTATTCCACCAATTTGGCGAACTGATGAACAGTGGAAAGCGTGGCATTCTTCGCTCTTTGAGACACGCCCAGAGTTGGGTTTGAGAATCCCATCCCGTTGGCTGGTGCTTGTGGTGATCGTCTGTGTTCTGCGGCATTGAACAATACTACTCTTCGGTATAAAAAAGACTCGGCGAGGAAAGGAGGGCGAACGAAGTCCCCCCGGGGCACTACTAGTTGATAGTAGTCGTATTTGCGGATTGCTTCCGTGTCCGCTAAATTTAGTTCGTTAGTGAGTAGGATTCACGAGGTCACCACCTGCCTTGCGTGCGTGCTGAATTGATTTCATTTCTAAATTAATTGATTGCTGATAGGATTTTATCACCAGTTGACACGCTAGGTCGTATTCTTTGCGTTCTTGCACCCTATACCGTTGATTTTTACTGTCATTTATGAAACTGAAACTCATATTTTATCAAAAATATTCTAGGTCGTAAAAACGCAAATGTCTGCGGTATTGAGAATGTATATTAACCCATGTTTATATTTACCATTGTGATTATCATAAGTGGAAATGTTTTCATCGTGGATTTGTTGGTTTATTTAGGATTAGTTGGTAGGTTTAGGTTTACTAAATATTTCGTTATTTTCCGGAGCAAACATGAGTAGGTAAGCATTTAAGAGACCATGGTGTCTATTGCTGAAATGCCTAGAAATCTCTCCTGCTCTGTCACGGCTTCCGCTTGGCATTGCTTGCTTGGAAAGCTGTTAGTTCCTCGGATGACCGGGCTCCAGGCTCTCTCTTTCTCTCACTAATATGCGTTCTTCACTTCTTGTCTTCCACTCCTAACCACCAACCACTATTGTCCCGTCTGCAAAAATATTGGCACTCCCATCTTCTATCATCCATTGATATTTGCCCTCTTCATTGAAATTCCTTAACCCAACGTTCTCTTAGAGCCAGACTAACTTTAAACTTAATTCTTTTAATCAGCTTGTTCTCTAGATCTTTCCCCATACTTCCGTCGTCGTGCGGATTTCAAATTCAAGCTCCCATATAAACCGAACGAAACTTTAATAATTACTATGTACACATATTTCTAATGACTGGTGACCAAGGCAGCAACAAGGCAGTAACACGCCCTCATGGCAGATTTAGAGTTTTATGCGCACGTGCAGATATGTGTGCATATGGTTAAAATCATGACGCTCTTAATGCAGGAGAGCTGTCTAGAAGGTAACTTACGTTTTGAAATAAAAATATAAGCCTAGTGACAAAAGAAAGTTTTATTGTATACATTTAAAAAGCGCCTTTTTAAACTGTTTTTCTACATAGTCGCCATTCGAATTGAGGCATTTATCATAACGATACACGAGCATTTCAATTCAGTCTCTTAAGAAATCAACAGCCTTAAATTTTGACCACTTGTTTAAACCAGCATGCAATTCTGCTCCACTGCCAAAGCGCTGTGTTGCAAGCTACGTCTATCGAGAGATCCGTAGTCGTAAATCGGCGATTTTTGCGAATATTTTCGTTGATTTTCACTGTTAGATCCACTGTCACCACGAGGCTAGGCCGCCCATGACCACCGCTGCAGTGTCCACGTCGCTTTTTATTCTTGCTCGATTGTACCAAGGTTTTCGTACAAGCCAAGATGGCGGATTCCTAAGCCATTGTATTATTTTAACACTTCACTTATACAAGGAAAATAAATAAAACGGCATAAATATTCTAAAAAGATGTTACCTGGACAAATGTCCGTTAAAAAATCATTGAATGCTAACGAAGGGCGCATACTTCCACCCCGTAACTCTCTTCCACACTGCTGGAGGCTGCTATGATTGAAAATCATCCTTTCTCGATTTTATCATGGCTTTTTTTCCCTGAAGTCTAACGGAAAACATAAGATTTTCCAAAACATATTAATTCTCATCATTCCATGGACTAAAACCTTGACAAGCGCCTACTTGTAATAACCTACACTGAAATAACTGGAACTCTTGCGGTAATTTGTGGGATATGGCGTCTCCTTAATTTTTGGCCAATCACTGGGTTCGAAGGATGTATGTTTAGTAAATAACCAATCACAAAACTCTATACAATTATGCCGTCTTCAAAAGAATCAATCAGTGATCCCCTCTCACATTCAACAATGAACTCATGACCTTAACGGTACCCAACCCCAATTAAGCTATGCCAGAATCCCTCATTTATTTGTGTGAATGTTATCTGTTGCTGGTTTGGCCTCATTTAGAATATGCTGCGAGTGCATGTGCATGGGACCCTCACGAAGTTGGGTTATTTGCCGAATTGAATCGCACACATCGTAGAGGAGCTAGTTTTGTAAAACGTTTTCTTTGATAAAATTAGCAGATTATGCAAATTATTAGAGCACATAGGCTGGGAATCACTCACAAAGCGAAAGTTAAATTACAGATTAAATCTCTTGCGTAAAGTGGAAGGAGGTCTCTTTAGCGGTGATGTTGAAAATGTATTATTACCGTTCGACAACGGTAGGGTTATCTCCGGGTAAAATTATTCTGGTGTGTATTCACCCCCTGCGACACTCCTTGGCGGTGGCTTGCAGGGTATATTTAATAAATAAATACCATTAGTGTTAAAAAGAAATGACGTTTAGTGCAATTGTGATGATTGCAAATACCATTCATTGAATAGCACGCCATGTAGCTCATAAATGTAAAACAATCAAATACGTACTCGGCCTCCGACCTTATTTTCACTGTTAGCAAGCGCCGCCTTCAACGCCTTTCCTGCGCCCGAATCACGCGTTCCACAGACAATATAACGCCGCCAGGGCATCCCTTACGGTTCAGATTCCACCGACTACCGCTCTAAGATACCAAAGAGCAATTTGGTGACGTGCACCCAGGAAAAAAAATAGTTTTCAATCCGGTGGTCCGTTTGACGAACCTAGGTCTTGCATAAAATGGCAATTTGAGAAAAACAAATTTGCACTTTTCCACAGATTTACTTGTAACGTACGGTTCAGTTTATCGAGCCATCAAAATATGATGACATACGAAATGGAGTGAGTGGAGGTTCATTTGCTTCATCAGTGTTCACATCTCGAGACAGCAATTCGATGAAATGAATATAATTCCAGTTGATACGGACGACACTACAGCTAAGCCACGAGAATTTTTGATAAAGGATAAAATAACTGTGCATTTACCTGTAGTAATATTTACATGTACTATTTTAATTATTTTTACGTATTTATTAGAAAATAAGAGTAAGAAAATGTAGTATTATGAAAATATGTAAAACTTCCACCAAAAATGAACGTATTCTCTGTCGCTGGCGTGGCAGTAATCATTTTCTCTGACGAGCCGTGGATCACCATTAACCGAGCAGAGGGTTAGGGTTCGGGTGGTGCGGTTAGGCTCTGTCCCTGCTCCCCCGCCGCCTCGGAGAGGGGAGCGGGGGGGGGGTATCTTCGGCGGGGGCGAAGAAACTTAGTCTTTGAGTGATTCCACGGGGTGGTGGAGTGGGGTCTATGGGAGGGGGGCGGAAGCTGAACTATGGAGATCCGATAAGAATCGATAGAAATCCCATGGAAAGGCATTTTTCATTCTATTAGAATCTGGTAATTATCAACTCGAATGCTCGATTAACATTGATCAATTGATTTTGATATTTTATTCGGGATTTGGCTTGAATTGAACGCCAAACTTTTTTAAACGAGCACGTGCGTATACGATTGCAAACGAACGCACGCCCGCCCGCTCCTCGTCTCTCTTCCTGTTATACCTGTCAAACCTCGCAATTTTGCTTCAGCTTTTAATTTGATGTACAAGTCTTTCAAATGTTATAATTTAACATAATAACGCGTGCACAGCGGATGCCTTTGTCGGATTACGAGTCATCAATTAGACCACAATTAGCGAGTTGGTATATAAAAGGAAATCGAATGGAACATTCTCGTGGGCATGGAGTACTTGGTACAGAATTTATGAAGGTGGCACGCCCCGCAGTGGTATGCGTGGGTCGGAATGGTCCGGAGCGCAGTCGGGATTGTTGGCAGGGCTGGCGGGTGATGAAGGGAGAGCGGAGGCAAGAGGGAAGGTTTTTGAGTGAGTGGGGGAGGACCGTTTTATGGAGAATGTTTATAAATGGCATAAATAATATAAATATAATATAAATAGCACTGTACAAATAATGCGAGTGTACTTAAATGGTTCTGCCTGCCGTCCACGTGGTAATGTTTATAAAAATTTGAAATGAGCATTAAATAAATGAAATTATTAATCTAATAAACAAATGTTACGTTATTCGCTGAAGTATTTCACAGTAATGAAAAAGCTATCCTATCAAAATAGTTGGGCGTATTCTACGTTGCCAACTGATAATACTCGTAATTTGATACGATATTGTATTTTGTATTGAGAAAATTAAATCGCGGTATCTTATGATTATTATTTCATCAGTCATCCCGTATACTCACGTGCAGCTGTGTCAGCGATTTCGATTCCGGTGCCCATTCTAAGTGCGTGGTCCCCCCCCCCACCCCAAGGCAGACCCCCATCGCCGGGGATAACTCGTCCCGCGTGTCGCCCGGGGAGACGCTCTCAAGGAGACTCAATGGAGCAGAACGCAACGTAAACATCCACCCACTGGCGTCGGGTATTATGATTGGGAAAGGCAAATGTGTTATTTTTTTGTTTCGTCTGCTCCAGAGACCCAATAACTTTCGCCCACGCAACTTTAAGGAAGTCGTGAGCCCTCCACCCCGACACTACGTTATCCACCCCTCCGAGGCATGTGGGGGAGAAACACCGTCTCCGACCTCTTATTCCGTCGGCCATAATTTAAGCCAGCTCTTCACTTCCAGTCCCTGAGTCACTGAGCTTGCGCACGTGGTCCCCACCGTTATTTCCTTCCCTCTTCTTTCGTTATTTCCATCCGTCCCATTCCCTCCCCTCCTCCCGCTTACACGCGTGGACTATATTTGTTTCTTTCAGAATAATTCGGCTTCGGTACCCTTATTGCGAAGCCAAGGAATACGGGTCTGAGGGAGAGAGGGCAAGTGCTCTCGATTCAAAAATAAATTGGGAGCGGAAGTCGGGACTACGCCCGTGTTTAAAGCAATGAAATTCGCCATTTTTCGCGAGTTTAGAGAATTTAATTTTGTGGTTCATTGGTGTAGATGCCAACAGTTTTCATTCATTCGATTGGGCCAATAGAAATGATACATGACCGGAATATCTACGCCTGAAATATTATATCTGTAATGATTCAACAATCGAAAGTACATCGGTTCATGTTTTGTGCACAACCGTAGCGAAGGGACTTTGTGAAAACGCCTCGGATTCTAACACTTTAAATGCTATAGTCTTGTACTTTGTTTGGGCTTCATTAACGTTAAAGAAATACCCGCAGCTTTTTATCAGATAATTGCCTCAAAGCATAAAGAATTGCAAATTTTTCCTTTCGCGTTATTACTAGTTTTTGGTGAAATTGTAAATATTCGTTCTAAATTGTAAATATTCTACCATTCGTGTTTTTATCAATTGAAGGATTGATTTTTGGCAGCTATGCAGATATCTTGTTGACAGGCAAGCTCTTCCTTCCTTTGTAGATCCTTGAGATGAGGCATACTCTTCTTGGAATTCATCTTACGACATTAGACCTCCTCCCGCAAGTAACTCCTACGTTTCCTTCGATCACGATATCCTGTGAATTTAAAATTAGATAATTTCTGCAGGAAATGTAATATAATAAAGCTCATTTTTGCTGAAACTATAGTTGAACATAATCTTTTATTATTTTGCAATCTTAGTCTGATGATTTCTTTCTTCTGTGACTACTCCTCAGAATGATTAATATTCAGAACATCCTCTTCATTCTGAACTCTTTCTCAATTAAAAGTCAACTGTCATATTCTCTGCCGACTTGCACATAACCTATTCAGATAATCAGCGGTAGTTACTTACGACTGTTTGGGGACTCAGTTTAAACCTTTAACCTCTTTTTAAATAATTGGTACACGGTTAGAAGGATTATTCACGGATATAGTATGGAATGAAATTTTTCTTTAGTAATTGTTTTATTTTTAATGATGCACTCTTTCGGTAACTTCAATCAAATAATTAATGATATAGATAAAAAGGGAACTTGGTAGTATAGGGAGTGCACTACTGACCGGAGGACCCGGGTTCGATTCCTTAGCACGCCGCTTTAGGTACCCTCAGCTTTATCCAAACTGTGTGATTTTTCGGGTGCCGCATCTGCATGGGAAGCCATAACCGGGTCTGGGGAATGAACAGATGGCAATTATGATAATTAATATAATATATAATGAAATAATAATTAAGGAAATAATGGGATCTTGAGTTTCAAAACTCGACAAGTCCGCCTCGGGTCTGCTTTCATGCCTGCTTTCATGTCTGCTTTCATGCTTCGCCAGTCATGGTAATTTGATAATAAATTTGCAAAATTGGAAAGATGCCAGTGTTTTTCATTAGAATAGTCAAAATAATCGAACTATTTTCTTTGCCTACTTCTGTGACTTATTTCTCTTTGAAGATCCTAGATAAATATGTCGACTTCTTGTCAAATGTATTCCTTTTGAATAGATATCCAAAACCGCCCCGATGTTATTCGTCATCTTCTAAAGGCGGAATGCGATAACAGCAGCCATTTTAACTCGCGTTGACATAGCGCTAGAACACGTCTCCATACTTCCGCTTCTCGAAATACACTGGATGAATGTAACGACATCAAACATGCGCATGCGTGTTAAGGGGGAATGTTACCTCTACATGCCACCAGGAGTGCTTCTGAAGGTCATTTTGTTTTTGGTCTAAAAGCAAGTGCGCATTAGTCCCTTGGTTCTCGTCAAGGGCGTTGGCGGAGACGTTATTTCGCTCTATTCTTTTCAGTTACGGCTTCTAGAGTGTCTTGATACTTTTAGACAGTTCAAAATATATGCTCTGCTACTTATTCATTAGCGACCGTGTTTTTATTTTTCCCTTTACTTCTATACGGGAATGCCACTGCTTGCTCATTTGGCGTTGCGTTTAATAAGTTAGTTAATTGCACTGCCATTGCATTTTATCACAATATTTCCAAATCTCAGAGAAACATATCTAATTTATTCCTTTGCCATGTAATATGTATCAGTACCATCAGATGCATTTTGAATAAAAATAATTATCCATTCATTTCATTGCTATCTAATTTTTAAAACGGGTCAAATGCCAATTTTTTAATTAATCATGGAGGTGCATTGATATCATATGCCATTTTTTTGTCTGTACCCTGAATCCCTGTTTTGCAGTTCACAGTACATGCCTCACATAACATTGAAATCCCAGATTTAGGCACCACGTCCGATAATGAGTAATGAGCCGGGACCAAGTGAACGGGAGGTTTGCCATCTCCTCGACACGAACCCGTGAATTGGGATCGGCGGGTCAGTGACTGGTCCTCCGCCCGGCCGATGGCAGCCCGGGGCATGAATGGCGAGGGGGTGGGTGAGTTCGAGGCGAATGCGCGTCGGCGGGGCGCATTACTCACCGCGCCGGGAGAGCAGCTGACGGCTCCTCGGGGAAAACATTGGGCCGACTCCACGCTGGAGACGACGTGGTCTGCATCCTTAAACGCCCGTGCGTATCGCAGCTATTTCCGTAGCTACGGCGACTAAAAATAATGCGATCATCGGGAATGAATTGATGCGCATGGATCCGAATCCAAACTGGCCTAGCTTCTCTGCGGACCGCTCCGCGGGCGGGGACTGACCTGGTGAGGGGCGAGGACTGACCTGGTGAGGGAGTAACGCGAGTATTTGGCATGAGTTCGGCGGGGTGCGGGAGTGTTTGGTGAGTGGGGAATCGGGTGTTTTCTTCCGGGAGTATCGGACAAGAGGGAGAATTTGAAGGCGTCTGTTAAGAAGGTGCCCGCCTATTGGATCGAGGTAACCTGTGGAGAATTGTTGTCCGTTTTCGACACTTGGTAACTGTTATTGAGGGAATAATCATTGTACCCTTCCACGATTACGTGTTCCTTCGTGCGTACGTGTTACCCTTCCACAAGATTAAGTGTTTCCAAACCAGTGTTTCATCATTGGAACGCCAATGCCAGTGGTTAACGAATTATAAAATATGTAGATGATTATAATTGGTATTTTATGGACAGCTTCAGGTAGGTCTTGGATGGACGGGGAATACAGGTAATCTTCGCTTCATTTCTAATTTTTCGAGTTAAAAGATAAACACCGACGACTCAGTATACATTAAGCTGCTCTTCAATTACGTAAACATGTATTCTACATCACGTCATTCCGACAAAACTGCTTTGTATTTCCTCTGTCCCTGCATCCTCGCGTGGGATATGGACGACAATTTGAAGTTACCCAACGAGTCATGTGGCAGCCTCACGGGTAATTGAGGGTCTTGATTTAGGTGGGTATTGGAAAGAAAATCGGAAAATAAAGAGTCCAACGATGCTCTGATTTAACCCCAGACTTTAATTAGGAAATGGGCAAATGTAACAATTACACAAACATTTAGCGCTGCCCCGTGAGGGGACCGTGTCGCCCTGTTGCGAGTCCCCGACTGCCTCCTTCAACCCTGGGAGTTTCAGTCATTCCTTAATCATTATCATGACGTCCGATTGCAGGTTTGGCGACTCAGGTATTCTTCAAGAGTCGATGGCGGCAGTTAACTCCGTCGTCATTATCATGGCCAACCACTCACTCCGCTTGCTCCGTCATATGACGATGATACTAGACGATAGGGAAAGTGACTCAGGGATTCGCTAATGGTCCACTAGCCTCAGTCGAGGAATGAACTCTCTCCACCATCTTGCACATCACCTCTTTTCATCTCTTGCTTCATATTTTCTTATTTTCCAGACCTCTATGTTGTCCCAGCATTCCAAATTCCTTTTATCACTAATTTGGTCTTCTTCTCTTGCGTCTTCTGTCCTGCTGCTGTCGTTTTCTCCCGCAAGAGTTTCGTGGGATGACGACCGCGGAAGCCTTGCCTCCTCCGCTGCCGGGCACGAAGCACGGCGGATTGGGGCGAGCCCTGTAGTTGCCAGGACTCATATTTACTATTCTGTCCATCATAAAGCCTTACAAATAATAATTGAGGTGGTTTCCGACGTGCCTTCCTCAGTAGTATTTTTAACGTGACACAATCATCCTATGAACTCCCCACTCGGGTCATACGCCTTTACAACCTCCTCACAGAGGAACAGATGCTGCGTGGACTACCTTTCGTCTGGCTCATAACCTTCGACCTACCTGGCGTGGGTCTCCCGGTAGTGCATCTGTCGTGGTCATTGGTACGCACAAGCTCTTGCGCCACGGCAAGTTTGAGGGGAAGTTTTCCAATGCTTCCTTTAAAAATATTGTTAATAGAAAAGGGATACAAAGTGGTGGAGGAAATAGAGAGCTGGGAAAGGGTTGAATTTGGACGCTTTTTAATGAGGAATTTGAATAAGTGCAACAAAGTGCATTCAACAGGTTACCTATGATAGCTTTTCCATTATAGTTGTGTAGTAAAAAATCATTACTTTATTCATTGTACCTAATTAAACTAGTTAATAAGTAATCAAAACAGTTTCAGGTTTAAATTTGTTGAAATTCTTCATTATGAGGGTAAAAGAAAACTTAACATTTCCACCAAAAGGATTTAATATTTCACCACCGTGGTTTCGATGCTGTGCATCATGGAAAACATGGTCGTGTGAAATATTAAATATTTATGGTGGAAATGTTAAGCTTCTTTTTACCCTCATATTTATTAAGTTTCAATTTTTTAGCAATTAAAATTCGTTGAGACATATGACGAATACTACCGACATCTTTGCCACTTACTACAAAATACGAGATGAATTAGATGCAGTAATACCTAGTATTTTTAAAATTTTTGTAATCTTCCCGGAATATTTCGAATGATTCCCTCATTGCTGCCATTTCACTTCGCATACAATCGGGTTATTCATATTATTCTCAATACATTGGTCTATTCATTCTCCATGCCTTCATAAGAGTGACCCGTGTTTTTCCTGACCGATTGTATGCATCTCAATATGTCTAGGATAATTGAAAAAGAAAAGTCATCTCTAGAAATCAACGAAAAATCGGATTCCTAAAAGAAATGTCAGGAGAATCCTCAATAGAATACAGTTTCAATATTGGTCTGGACTATAGAAAGGATGAGGGATACAGTTTACATTAATTCTCACAAGTTATTCATTCAGCAAGAGCATAATGCGATTTGCAGCCGTGGGCTATCGTCCAGGGCAACCAGCCTCTTGCCTTGAAGTGTATGTGGAGTTGCCTTGCATCTTTCGATTGAGGTGACGTTAAAGAATAAACAATTTATCCCTATCATATGCTCCGTTTACATTTCTATGTGCTAGTATGGCCTGATGATTCCCTACTATCGAAAGATGACTATCGCTATCCCAGCAGAAGCCACCATTTTGGCATTTTTTGGTGTTAGTGATGCCGGAGGTTTCCTCGCAGAGGCTTGCTGCTTGCTCTCGAGGGCAGTGTATGACGCACACAGGTTTCGTTTGCGGTGATAGTGTTCAAAATAATCTCCTTATCTTGTTACTGTGACATCAACTTCAACCGTGGAAAAACCAGCGCGCGAACGCCCCCGTGCCGTTTGAACGGCGCGTGGTCGGCACATTGCCCGCTTATCCTATGGATGATCCATACGCTATCAGACCCATCCAAAATGGTAGCAGCCTTTTTAATATTTTTTACAATTAGAGCAGTGAGCTCTATACGGTTCATCTTCTCTGGAAATCAATTATCTCTCCGTTTTCAATATTTCAAACCATTGAGTAACTTCGGGCGTGATGTGGTGGAATTCGAACATAATGAATAACTGATCGAAGCACTTTTCCACTTGATAAAATTTTTGTTATTTTACGACCGGATTTCGATCTATTACATCATCATCAGGTCCTGATTATGATGTAATAGATCGAAACCCGGTCGTAAAATAAAAAAAAAAAATATTAAATGAAAAAGAGTTTTGGTCAGTTATTCATTTCAAACCTTCTTTTAACTATGACATTGGGAAGAAGAGACTCTCCATACGCCCCTTGTATCATTTCAGAGATTTTCGAATGAAGATTTTTTAAGGCGAAAGAAAAACTTCAATAGAGGCTATTGGTTGTTGTGCTGTCACTTCCATCGAAGCCGTAGGAAAATTGAAGATATTATAACTTTCTAACGGCTGACCCCGAAGGAGTCAGATCAATGGCTTTTGTGTCGCGCTTGAGTTATTCATAAAGCTAACAATAAGACATGAACCTTAACTTTTTCTCGTTAAATTGTTTAAATATTTTTTAGCTGACCGCTATTTAACAGCCATCATATGCCCCATTCATTGCTAAAAAATTGGGTTCCCCATGAATGACTGCTGTTATCAAGATGAAATTGGGCACTCAACCGGAATCGGAGCAATCGAGGGACGAGCAGGGAGTTCGGATGCAGTCGGAGGCCAAGTCGCATGTTTTCGATACGAGAGACTGGAGGTAGGCATCGTAGCGATCGGTTTTCTTAGGAATCGATTGAATCCCTAAAACTCATCCCCTCTCGTCATGCACCGAATTCGACGGATGGAATGAAACCGAAGATTCGAAGCGTGGGACGGAATACTGGAGCGCCAGAAACGGGACAGGGAAGTGGCGGGAGGGAAGGGTGGGCTTGGAGAGAGAAATGGATTCATTTATTTTTTAAAGAAACGTAAAAAATGTGAGGGGGGCTCTGGATGCCGTGATTTTATTGGTGCGCGAGAGTGTATTCGACTTGAAGAGTGAAGCAAGAGGGGGGGGGATTCTTCGTGACGCGTGATCGGTTCCGCTTGTGTTTTGCTCTCTTCGTTCGAAGCGGTTCCTCCCGCACGATTTCTGCCGATTGGACGAACGGGGATGAGCGACATCTCGAGGTGTGGATAGGATGCGCGACATTCTTATGAAAATTGATTTGGGATTATATTGAGCCTCTGTGAAATTCGATATTACAGATTTACATGCACGATGCGATGTAAATTCGATAAGCCACCTGAATACCTTTGCGAGTTGATTGCGGATATTATTTACAAAGTGATTGCCAAATGCGGTGCGGAAGCGTTGTTTGCGATAATTGATATGCTATTAGGCGATAAAAAAACCACAAACTCAGTAATCAACCCAAAGGTGAGTTTGGTAGGGTATGGTTTCCCCGGAAGATCTGGTACCCGAAAAATCATATAGCTTGGCTGGAGCTGCAGGTGCCTAGAGACGCTTGCCTGGGTATCGAACCCGGGACCTCCGGTCAGTAGTCCAACGCCCAATCAAGCTCCATCCCCTGAACTACCGCGACCCACTATTGGGGGTTGTACTTTTTGAAAAGTTTCGACGTGAACGTTACTGAGTACATAATATAGTGTGAAGCAATGCATATAACAGAGCAACGGCGGGAGTGGGAGGCGGGGAGTGGGAGGCGGGGATTGGGGGTGGGTGGGGGGAGGGTAGACGCGGATTGATGGCGCTGGCGACGCTCTCGGCTGCGCTGTTCTCTCGGGAGGAGGGAATTCGACGGCACAAAGCGAGAGACGGGCGTCTCGGGATAGTTTATCTTGTAAATGCAAATGACAGAGATTTCGGGGGGTGGAAACGTGAGTGCGGGAAAGGAATTTTCCTCATCATTTTAAAAGAAAGCTTCCAATTTATAGAGAAAATTTATCCCGGCAGAGAGAGTAGCCATACGAATAATGTTTACCCCGGGCGTAGTCATTGTTCCTAGGCGACCAACTGAGAATGTACCAATTTTTACCCCCATATATTGGAACACGCCCCTTCTAAACGTGTCAGAGACCTTGCTGGCCCATATTATATCATATAACAACCAAGCTACGCAAAATAAGCTGTAATAAAACTAAGACTTAAAATTACAAAGACATAATGGTAGAATTGTTTTCAAGTTAACTTTATTGGATACTTTTATGAATATAATTCAGTCAAATTCGATCGACAATAGAAGCTCAGAATTACGTCGGCGAAGACGTGGCGGAGGCAGCTTAATTTTCCAATTGCACCCTTGATTGCCCACCTGAGGGGCGCGCTGTTCGCCCCGCATTGGGAGACTAACTCCGATTCCGATGCAAGAGATGCACACATATGTAGGAAGGCAGCTGTTACTTTGGTGCCGAAGATTGCCAATTAAATCACATTCCAAATTCAAGCGTTTGAAGTGATGAGGCACTGTTTTGCCCGATGGTCTAACACATACAAAAAAACTCCTCTCTTTCTCGGAGGTTCCCGTTCTCAAATCCGGGTGGCGCTTCTTCACACGCTCATCTCATGGAAATGACAACACCACATTTTTTACCTTTAAAATTCAACGAGACCGCTCATGGTTGAAAAGGCCTTTCATGAAACATTTGTAATGAATTTTTTAACTATTCCAGAATAGTGATCTCAGTAATCCAGTAAGTAGGTTTTCCTTTCCTGAATTTTATTTTAGTATGATTGCTCCATCATGTCACTCAATACTGTATGATTGATTATATGACCAGGGATTAATTTTATCCATCCAGTTTTGCGGATTCTCTAATATTCGATGGCGACCGAAGTTTTTTTACTTCAGTGATACCAGTAGGAGTATTGTGTATTTTCGGTTATCTGCCATGGTTGAATTAAGTTGCTATTTTTATACTTGTTTCGCTAATTGGCGGATAACGGGTTAACTGGAGCAAACTATATTATACACGAACTTACATAATAAGTATTCGACAGAACTTAATCCAGCCTGCCCCTGTTACTCATTCCCATTTTGCCAGGAATTGAAGTGCGAGAGAGAGAGATAGCTTAATGACGGGCCTATGAAAGCATCGATAATGCCTATTGAACGAAATACCATGTGTAGAAACAAACAAAGTCGCTAAATAACTGTATTTTATATATTTTTACATTTTGTCCCTCACAATTGTGTTTATGAAGAGCTTTCTCGTACTGCTGAGGGAGTGCTTTTTAGATTTTGCCCTTTGCCTCCATTTGCCAATTCCACTATTTATCCCTCTCTGCTACCATGGGGAATGCTACGGCAGGGAAGTCCCAGGAAATTCTGAGATGGGGGTAAAGCTAGAATTGGGTAATCCGGCGAATTCTTGAGTGCCTAGGATGGAGGAGATTGGGTACATAGATATATGTGTGTATATATGTATATGTATATGTATATATATATATATATGTATATATATATATATATATATATATATATATATATATATATATATATATATATATATATATATATAGAAACGTTCGCCCATGTGATATTCATCGCCAATTAAAGGAGGTGTATGGAGACAATGTAATGGACGAGTCGTCTGTTCGGCGGTGGTGTCGCAACTTCAACATGGGGAGGGGGAACACACACGACGATGAGCGTTCGGGGAGACCGTCTGTCATTACAGACCAACTGGTGAGCTCAGTTGACGAATTCGTGAGGAACGATCGGCGCGTCACAATTGATGACATCTGTGAGCATTTTCCCAATGTTTCTCGAACAATTGTTCATGAAATTGTTAAACACCATCTGCATTATGCAAAAATTTGTGCAAGATGGGTCCCTCGCGTATCTCAATGAGCTGGCGGCGAAGGACTATGCAGCAGGAATACAGAAACTTGTCACACGTTATGACAAATGCCTTAATTTGCTTGGAGATTATGTTGAGAAGTAGTTTAAAGTATCCTCTTTCAAATAAAATTTTTTATGTTTGTTAATATTTACTTTTGTGTCTTTATTTCACGAACGGGTACTACTTTCCGGATGACCCTCGTATATACATTCAAACACGAAATCCCGCCAAACGGCGAATAAATACTCATATATACAGAAACAGATATAAGGAAAAGGGATAGGAACACATATAAAGGACGAACACAATAAAGGTGGGGAAGGCGGGAATCAAACGGATCACAAGAGTAAAAATATTTCCTTGACCGGGACTCGAACCTCGGATCTTTCCACTTGGCGGGCGGATGCTCTTAACCACTTGAGCTATCGAGGAAACATAATACACATTCAAACACGAAATCCCGCCAAACGGCGAATAAATACTCATATATACAGAAACAGATATAAGGAAAAGGGATAGGAACACATATAAAGGACGAACACAATAAAGGTGGGGAAGGCGGAATCAAACGGATCACAAGAGTAAAAATATTTCCTTGACCGGGACTCGAACCTCGGATCTTTCCACTTGCCGGGCGGATGCTCTTAACCACTTGAGCTATGGTTCAATTTATTTTTATTCGGTCTAGTATGTTACACTGCTAGTGTTTACATTGTACCCATTGTCAGCTTACAGATTATGGTTACAGAATATTTTTTTTCTTATTATGGTTACACACTTACATAGACATAAATTCATATACATGGCATAAAACAATTGTGACCATGAAATACTGTGGAAGGAAATAATAAAGGCAGGGTTCACAAAATATAGAAGGAATTATTTGGATTAGCGACGGAACATTAGATTTGGTTGGAATTATTGATAGCTTTGAAGCACAGTTATTCAGAAAAACAACTTTTTAACCACGGACGAAGTGTGTCCGGTACCGGGGGCAGCCACATCCGTTCCACCAATGCTTGCATGCCTTTAGCGGAATGTTTATTCGCGGTTCTCATCTGTGTGAATTCCACGATTAGGGTGGTCATTATGAAGGATTTGAAGCTCGGAAAGAGCCGAAAGTTCAAGGTGATCAGATTCATGTCGGTAATGGCACCACCACCGAACACGTTCCAGGTTTTATAGATCTTTTTTAGAGCTTCCCATTCTCTGATTTTATCGTTACATCCAAGGATGAGATGTGCGACGTTGTCTATTCGACCGCATGACGGACAAAGGGGCGAATCGGCTAGCCGAAGATGGTGCCTCACTTCCCTCGTCATGACTGTGTTCGCGATTAGGTTAAACATTCCACTACGTGCCTCATCGTTCGCCCTGCTGGTCGCCCAGTTTTTCCAAGAAATCGTTCTTTTTGATGTATTTTGTTGCTGCTCGGTAAGCGCTCTGACATACAGGGTCTTCACCCGAATTGCTTCTCCATCTTGCAGGAGAGAAGCGACTTTTTTCGTTTCATCAAATGCCCTCCGGTGGCATACGTCGCGCGCGAGTTCCTGCCACGCGTCCTTGAGGAGTGCCTTGCGCCACGCGTCGTCACCGCCGAGGATGCGCAGGCTAAGCTTCGCGTAGACCACCTTCGCCTTTAGAGCTGTATCGGTTAAATTGAGACCACCCTGCTCAAACGGGCCATAGAGCTGGTTTCGGGACACTTTCTTTACGTAGCCATTCCAGATCATTTGGTTGGACACTCTAATAAAGTATGCGTTGTATTTAGTGGGTAAGGGCCATAGATGGGCCACATACCATATCCTTGGGAAGACAATCTGGTTGAGGAGGCGGACGCGGGTCGCGATCGGGAGGGAAGGGAGTGAAAGCTTTCCAACACTCCATTTTACATGATGGTCAATAATTCCCCAGTTTCGCTCAATCGTGGGAGCCAACTCCCTCTTCCACCAGAACCCCAAGATTTTGAGCGAGGGCGCTTCTGACCAACCGATGGAGTTCGAGGGTCGGTCGCCCTTCAGCAGCAAAAACCCGGATTTCCGGTTATTGAGGAAGATACCACCCTGCTCATATGACTTTAATATGTCGTGGGCTAGGGCCATGTGGGACGGGTCGTCTACGAAGAGCGTTATGTCGTCAGCGTATGCGACGCCCAGGCAGACGGCGCCGTGACGACGTACCCCGATTCCACTGCTCTGTAGTCGTCTGAGTATGGGGTCTAAGGCAAGGGCGAACAGCAGCATTGACAGTGGGCAGCCCTGCCGAACGGAGTTACTGACGGGGATGGGCGGCGAGGTGGCATTGTTTATCCTAATTATAGAGTATGTTCCGTTATACATCGTTGATACGGCACGAATGAAGTACTCGGGGAAGGCCATCTTCTTGAGCACGGTGAGAATCCATTCGATCCGGACCAGGTCAAATGCTTTCTCAAGATCGATAGCCACGAGTGATAAAAAACGATCACCATACAAGGGGGCGGAAAAAATGATGTCACGAATTAAAAGTGCTGCATCGAAAATGTTTCGCGTTTTCGACACGGCGTACTGGGATGGAGAGAGGACGATGTCGGCAGCAGCCGTCATTCTACATCGTAGGACGTGCGCCAATATTTTATAGTCTGCGTTTAAAAGGGCGATTGGCCTGAAGTCGTTGAACGACATTGGCCGCGTCTTCTTTGGTATAAGCGTTATCACGGCGGTCCTCTGACTTGCAGTCAGAGAGCCGCTAGCTAAAATACAGTTAAAAAGGTGGGTTAAAATAGGTTTTAAAACATCCCAGTACGCTAAATAAAATTCAAAGGGTAGGCCGTCCAAGCCGGGTGCTTTGCCCTTTCGGGAACATGGACGAGACGCAGTCCAGTTCATCTGAACTTATGTCTCGACAAAAATCGTCTTTTTGATCTGTAGGAAGCGTAGGGAGAGGGGGGAGAGGGGGTGCGTCTCCCTCCTTCCATGGAGGATACCTGTTAAAGGTGTTTTGAAAGTGCCGGCCCGCTTCCTTAAGGAGGTCGGTGTCACCGGCGGCAGATTCTCTGACAGGGATTCTGTCTATATCGGAGCCAGAGTTGGATTTCATCCAGCGCCGAAGCTCAGATAGCGTTAGGGGGCCCCCTTTATCCGTGTCCAGTTCTTTTTGCCACTGTTGGGGAGCGTATTTTTGGAGCTCGTGGCCCAGGATAATTTTTTTTAGGGACGAAACTTGGGCGTGGAAACCCTCCGGCGCCACATCCTTACGCAGGAGCTCTTCCAGCGCTCGGCGGTAGAAGGAGATGGTGTAGTTCTTTTCCCTACGCCACTCGAAAGTTTGCCTTTTGATGTGGGTGACAATGCGGGGTTTGAAAACCTCGTCCCACCATAGAGCGAGGTTTGCACCGGGACGGAGTGCCGCGATCAGTGCACACACCCGGGTACGGATAGAATCACGACGAGTCGCGTCCTCCAACACGCGGAGGTCCATGCGCCACACGGAGCCGCAGCGGTGGACGTGCGCGCCCGGGGTTGTGTCCGGGCACGTAACTCTCATGATCACTGCGCAGTGATCAGAGAAGGACACCGGGAGGGTGTCCACTGTCTGGACATCATTCTTTAGGGAAGTCGAGACGAAGAGGTAGTCAATCCGCGTCCGAGAGTTAGGCCCTGATCGCGTGAAGGGGGCGGGACCGGCGCAATAAGAACGCACTGCGTCAATCGCTCTAATGGAGTCGAGCATCAGTGAGAGCGCCCGGCTTGGATAGTATGTCACGTTATCCCTGTTCGAGGCACTATCCTCTCGGCGGTAGATAGTGTTAAAATCTCCGCCCAATATGGCCTTCCCCGAGAAGGAATACAGGTAGGGGAGGAGAAGTTCATTGAAATATGTTTCGCGCTCTGCCCTCGCGCGCTCACGGGAGGGAGCGTAAAGGTTTGTGATATGGATACCATTCACGATAACGGACATTATTCGGCCCGAGGGGTGGCGGCGAACATGAGAGAACGGAATGCCATTTCGGACTAGGGTGGTGGTGCCAGAATGACTTTCGGCGAAATTGCCGATAGCCTGAAAGATGTTCGCATCCCAGACTATGTCCTCCTTTACCTCTTGAAGGAGGATTGCATCAGCCCTATGGTCGCGGAGAAAACGTTGGAGGACTGCAATTTTTAAAGTGCTATAAACGCCAGCAATATTAAGCGAAACAATATTCATTGGTGGAATGAGAGGACAGCTATGGGCACCGGAAATCACTTACCGGAGTCCTGGTCATGGCTTACGTCGCTTCGGTCGCGGCTCGAACCCGGGTGACGAGTGCTTCGCCGCTTCCCGGGACGCTTCGTCCGACGGGTCGACGATCGAGGTCTCGAGTTGCCACCGCATACCTCCCCTCCGACCTCGTCCGAAGAGGAAGACCCAGCCGTGGTTTCTACGAAGAGCGGGTTACTCGGCGGCATTCCACGGAGGGCCCTGTTCGAGCGAGCAGAGCTGTGGGCCGTTCCAGCCCAGGAGGTGGCCTCAGGGGGGGGCGGGGTGGCGGACTGGTGGTCTTCTGCCGAAGGGGCCCCATCGGGAGAAATTAGAGGAGATCGGTAGAATTGGTCCGCCTCTAGAGGAGCCCTGGGAAGATCGTCGACACCTTGGCTGTCCTCAAAGGAGAATGACGATGGAATGTCTGGGATTGTTGACGTCGACAAGGTTTTGCTCGTACATGTGTCAACTTCCGCGGCCGGTGATACTTTCTTGATTTTCCGTGATACCATAATGGAGGGGCCCGCCGTTGAGGAAGGGGGACAGTCGCAATCGGATACATCCTCCCCCGCTGTCACCCGTGATTCTCGGGGAGTTAGAAGCCCGTGAAGCAAGGATTGCGGGGAGAACGCATCGTTGGCGTGGCCAGAGAAAGGAAGGACGCAGGATGATCTGTCCTCTTTTGACGGGGTCACGGAGATAGGAGCCGGTGGTCGTGAGTGTGTATCCGAGCTGGTAGGGACCGCAGCTTGATCGATGTTCGAAATCAGCAGTGCAATGTCGTCCGTCCTCTTCTTCTTCGGATCCCTTTCTTCCGTTGACGACTTTCGCTCCCTCTGAAATTTCCCTCCAAGTGGAGGGGGATGCGGGGGTTCGGCGGGAACAGCTGGGGGCGCACCCTCGATAAGTATCAGGGACCGCGCCCTCTCCTCCACAGCCATCTCGGGCTCATCTATCTCCTCGGCGGTGTTCGGATTGGAGGCCAAAAACATTGCCTCCGCATAGCTCTTCCCTCCCTGGTTCCGAGGGCAGGTCTTGCGCTCGTGGCCTTCTTGGTTGCAACGGGCGCAGGTGCGGCGCTGACCCTCGTAGATGATGATGGCCCGGTTGCCGCCGATGTGAAGGTACGAGGGGATATTTCTTTCGACCGTCATCCGCACCACTCTCGTACCTGTTAACACGCTCGCCAATTTGTCGCCCTCCCACCTGTTCTCCCACGATCGATGGATTTTTCCAAAACGCTGAAGCTCGCCTGTTATATCTTCCAATGGGGTCTCCACGGGGAGACATAGAACCCTGACATTACAAGGGCTACCGGAGGTCTCGTCAATAGTAATCGTCGTCCTAGGATCATTTTTGGATGGAAACGGTAGTTTTCGTGGGATAAGATCTAGAATCCTCTTCATAGTAGCTTCAGTTGCCAATTTCAGGAATACCAAATGGCGGTTATATCCAAATTGGATCGCCACAATCTCTTCGGGTGTGAGGCCCAGCGACTCTAGTGTAAAGAGGTGGACCTCCAACGGAGTAGGGGGTTTTGCCTTCTCATCAACTTGCAAGGCGAGCGTGTTTATGCGACGTACAACCATTTTGAAAGAAATCAAATGGAGCACGCCAGCGCCAAAAAAAGAAGAAGAGCGCACTGAAAGCACTCCAAGAAAGAAAGAAAGAAAAAAAAACACTCGTGTGCACTCCCTCCCCGCTACGCGCACCCGGCGGTAGCAAATAAAAAGGAGCCTAAGCTCTACACTAGGAGTCAAGGTCAGTCTTGATCCAGTAAACAAAACAAAAGTACGGCCTTCCCGGCGGAAGAAGTCGAGAGTCAAACTGCACGCTTCTTGATGAACTAGGCGGTCAACCGCCGCTCGAAACAAAACACGATCGGAACCTCGATTTCCGAGAGAGTCCGGCAGTGACGCTCTCCAAACCCCGGCGGCCGAAGCCTCGGACGCCGGCGAATTTTAGACACTCGGTGAACACAGGCACGTCCTGCTATCGAGGTAGCTATCGAGGAAACGTAATTTACCCTGAGATCCGTGGGTCTAATATGTCGCCAAGCGCCCCGATTCTTTAGCCAAGAGATGGCGTCAGGGGACTGTCAGGGGACTGATGACGTCAGGGGACTGATATATGAGTATTTATTCGCCGTTTTGCGGGATTTCGTGTTTGAATGTGTATTTGGCCAATGTGGCTCATCTCTTTCTTCTGGCTATGCGTGCCACGAAACGCACTGTTCCTTTCCTGTATAATGTTGTATGAATTCTAAACCACTGTCCTTTCCTCTTGTGTATTGTCTATTTCTCCTTTGGTGGGTGAAACAGTCCCCTGACGCCATCTCTTGGCTAAAGAATCGGGGCGCTTGGCGACATATTAAACCCACGGATCTCAGGGTAAATTACGTTTCCTCGATAGCTCAAGTGGTGAAGAGCATCCGCCCGCCAAGTGGAAAGATCCGAGGTTCGAGTCCCGGTCAAGGAAATATTTTTACTCTTGTGATCCGTTTGATTCCGCCTTCCCCACCTTTATTGTGTTCGTCCTTTATATGTGTTCCTATCCCTTTTCCTTATATCTGTTTCTGTATATATGAGTATATATATATATATATATATATATATATATATATATATATATATATATATATATATATATATATATAACAATTTTTGAAAGTCTCACGGAGGTGAATAATAATGTATAACACTTAGCACTTGTGGACACAGACAAAAACACCACTGTTACATTTATTTCCTCTTCCACTTGCTAACCGCCGCTATCACTTTTACACCTATTCGTCGCATACATTTACATGAATAACATTGACCCCATCCCCAGTAGTAGTATTTAGGGGAGGCGAATGACACCTAAGGTCATTTGCGCCATAGGGGATGGACAGGAAAGGATGAAGGGTGGAGAGGAACCCGGCGTCGGCATTAGCCTACTCTTTACAAAAGGCGCCAAGGAGTCAACAGCTTAACGTCCCATCCGACGGACGGCGTACTCACTCAAAGTGCCCTCCACAAAGCACCTCAATTAGGGATCGAGATACCTCTGAAAAATATTCAACACCGCCGGGATTTGAACCCGGGCCCTCTGGGTGGGAAGCCAGTACGTCAGCCCCCGCACCATCTCGATCCCCTCCCCCCCCATTCTCTCATGGCTACGCCACATCAGAAAATATTCCTTCAAACTCGCCCAATACACCGGTCACTCTGAGTTTCTTTCGGCGTGCATCACATTAGGCATTATTCCCAATGGTTTACGTACCAAATTCCCACTTTCGGGCTTTCCTCCCCAACTTCGTCCTTCCTTGAATATACTAACATTCCAACACTCATTTTTCCTCTAACACTTTATATGAAATCAGTACTATCATCTCATTGCCGCTTATCAAAACTCAATAAACTCCCCGATTAAAATCATTTCCCTGGCCGCGCCACATCTCCTACATAAAGTAGAAGAGACTCTTAAGGCGTCCGCGTGCTCGCTACAACATCGGCGTCAAAAATTACTCAGGAAACTTTCCAGCCTCTGCATGTCGCACTTCCGAGAAGGTCTCCAATTACCGCTATGCCTGGCCACCCTCCCCCATCCTCCCCCACCACTACACCTCTTCAAACCGGACCTCGCTTCCATTTATTATCTACCTCCACCGAACCCTCGAGGGCCTTTTCCCCAGAGACACCCCACGCTCTAGACCCTCCATACCCGCCACCTCCATTCCGCCAGACGGAGACACGAACGCCGCAAACCACGTGGTTAACCTTTCTTCTCAACCCCTTAGCTCAAATATAACCTCCCTTTTGAACAAGGGCCTCTTTTTTACCCCCACCCCCAGAGTAAACCACGTGGCAATCCTCGCGGACGTATTGCATTTCTGCCGGAATCTCCGGTGGAAGGCATTTTGGGATTCCCAACCGTCACTCCAGCAAGTTTCCAGACCCCTTCACAACGCCTCACATAAGTTCAAGCCGGCTTCTGCCCAAGAACCCAATCCCCTCCCCCCATATCATCCAATTGAAATTTTTATAAACCTTCTCCTGTCCAGAATTTTCAACCCGTCTTTCCTCAAGTCCCTAAATCCTGGACCCAACCTGTCTCCTACCGAATCCATAGAACTATGAAGGCTAATTAAGGATCCTAATGTCATCATTACTTCCGCGGACAAAGGTTCAACGGTTGTTGTCTTAAACAGATCAGATTACATAAGGGAGGTTGACAGACAACTCTCGGATACGTCTGCATACCGGCAAATCCCCGAAGATCCAAACCCCGCACTTCAGAAGGAACTTATTGAATTTCTCGTGTCCAACGGGCCAAATGAGGGTCTATCTCCCTCAGACCTGTACCTCCTCTCCCCTCCCCACCCACGCACCCCTCATTTTTATATCCTTCCAAAGATTCACAAGCCTGGGAATCCTGGTCGTCCGATTTTATCCTCCCGTCACCACCTAACCGAAAGAATCTCTGCATTTGTAGACCACTATCTCCAACCGATAGTCCATTCCCTACCGTCATACACCAAAGATTCTTACCGTTTCCTTGAAAGGCTAAAATCAACCTCCCTCCCTCCAGATACCGAGATTATTATGGCAACTATAGATGCAACATCCCTATACACATCGATTCCCCACTCAGAAGGTCTCTCCGCTCTCAAACATTACCTCTCCCAATGCCCTGAGCCACACATACCCAGCCCAGATTTTCTCCTTAGCCTTTCCGAGTTCATCCTCACCCGTAACTCCTTTTCCTTTAACGATAAACTCTTCTTGCAAATCAAGGGCTGTGCCATACACAGCAGGCTCAGCCCTTCATATGCAAACATCTTTCTTGGTCTCGCAGAGAAGAAATTCCTGTCAAAACAACCACTGAAACCTCCATTGTTGCTCAGATTCATCGATGATACCTTCCTCCTCTGGCCACATGGTACCGATTCCCTGAAAACTTTCATTTCCGACCTCAATGCTTCGTCCTTTATCTCCTTTAGTTCTACAGTTTCCTACTCCCAAATCACCTTCCTGGATGTAAATGTAATATTAATAAACAAATAATTTCACACCTCTGTACATATAAAAATCAACTAATAAACATCAGTACTTACACTATGAGTTGCCACCCTTACCACACCAAACGCTCCATTCCTTACTCCTTGTCTACAAGAGGACACAAAATTTGCAATGACCCTGATTCCCTTAATAATTTCCTTTCAAATCTACACTGTTTCCTCCTCAAACGAGGTTATCCCGAATCCCTCCTGAACAAAAGAATCCGAAAACATGCCAACACTCCCAAACCTTCCTCCGCCGTGGAACCCCACCCTCTTTCAATTTGCACCACATACTTCCCGGGCTTAGAATATCTACGATCAATCCTAAAAGACCTCTACCCTATCCTAAAAAATCATAATGCCACCACCAACCTTTTTTCCCAAATGTCCCTCTGTTACTTTCAAACGCCCCGCCAACCTATCCGTCCTCCTCAAATCAACCGATCGACTCCTTAAATCCCCACCCCGTCCCAAAACCACTCCCACACCATGAAATAAACCTAGATGCAAAACATGCCCTATTGTCAAAACCAAAATCCCATCTCTCTCCCACCCGCTTGTTAACTCTCTCCCACTAATTCCCTCCTCTGCTTGCACATCTAGCAATGTAGTATACCTTCTGAAGTGCCAACTTTGCCCTGCCTATTATATTGGGAAGTGTACCACACCCCTAAATATTAGAATTAACAACCACCGAGCCTCATCATCCCTATCCCCAAACACGCCTCCGAACTCAACACTCCCTTTGATAAATGCTATAGTGTTTCCATCTTAGCATCCCTCCCACCCTGTGATCCTCCACTGAAACTCAAGACATTAGAACAATCCTTCATCTGGCTCTTGGAGTCCTAGAATTGGCCAGGAATCAATATTAGGTATTAATTACCCTGCTCCAAACATATTTTCATCCCCCCTCCACCCCCATCACCTTCTACATTTTCCCCACCCTTCTTACGCTACCCCTCCAAACCCTTCCCTTCCGAATTCTCTCCCCACCTTCCCCTTCCATCCATCGCTCCAGCCCTCATATTCCCTTCAGTTCTGTCCCTCTCTTCTTTGATAAAGGTGGCCATGACCACCGAAAATTCGAAAAATAGTGAGTCTCTTATTTATTTATTTATTTTAAAACATTATTCACGTACAGCAGTCGCGCCATTTTACAGTGAAAAATATAAAAAAACATGAAAGAGGGCAAAAGACAATAACAGCTTAACAATAACAACGAGAACCAAGAATGGACCGGGGAAAATTTTAATTTACTGAAAGTTGGGATAAAGCTTGGGTGGTGAAATTGTTGCATGATAAGTTAAAGGGGTCGACAGTGTGAGGGAGTAAATTTAGAAGGGAGGAGAGGCGAAATAACAGTGAGCGCTTGGTGAGAGATATTCTAGGAATAGGCAGAGATGGAGGAGGGAGTGCGGGTGGATCGGGTTGATATCCTGAAGTTGAAGAAAGATAGCAGTTCAGGGCAATCAATGGCCGAGTTAAGGGTGTTGTAGAGGAGTTTTATATCAACTTTAAGTCTGCAGCTTTGGGAACTAGAAATGGATAAGGAAGATGGAACAGCATTTGAGGACATATTGCGGTAAAGTGGGACTCGGTGTTCGACTATTTTGGCAAAGAAGTGAGAGATACAATCGAGGGATTTAAGATTGGTTGGGGATGAGGTGGACCAAATTGGGGAGCAATATGATATGATGGGAAGGACAATTGTTGAGAAGTACGAATGGAGTGCAATTGGATCTTTAATTTCTGAGAAGCTGTAAAGAAGGCCTAGTAGGGACATTGCTTTATTTTTTAAAGTCTGTATGTGGTGGGAGTAATTTAGTTTCTGGTCAGTTAAAACGCCAAGGTCTTTAATGGTTGTTACTCGATTTAAGGAAGTTGAATTAATTGAGTAGTTAAACATCAAGGGGTTTTTATCAGAGCAGGAGTCATGATGTTGCATTTTCCAGGGTTTAAGTTAAGCCTCCAGGTGTCACACCATAGGGAAATTTTATGTAAGGCAAGTTGAAGGTGAGTAGTCAGAAATGTTATTAATTTCCTTGGAGACCTCGCAATCGTCAGCGTAGAGAAGTGTATGGGCCTGGGAGGAAAGGAATCGGGAAGGAAGATCATTAACGAATAAATTGAAAAGATATGGCACAAGGACACTGCCCTGGGGAACCCCAGACGTGACAGGAGACCAAGAGGAAGAAGCATCCGAGAGTATCACACGCTGGTTTCTGTGGGTGAGAAAGGTAGAGAGAAGGCTAAGGAACATACCATGAATGTCGAACTGTTGGCTGAGTTTATGAAGGAGGGGTTGATGATGCTGGGCGTCGAAAGCCTTCGAGAAGTCAAGGTAGATGGCATCAAGTTGACTTGATTTGTCTATTGCCATGACAGCGTGGTGCTGAAAGACAGCGAGATTTGTCAGGCATGATCTGCCTTGGAGGAAACCATGCTGCTGAGAAGATAAAAAGGGAGAGGTGATATAATAAATCCTGTTGAGAATAATGCGTTCACAAACGGAAGACAGGATTGGAAGCAATGAGATAGGGCGATAATTTGAAACATCATTCTTGGGACCTGTTTTATGTATCGGAATGATATTAACGCATTTCAATTGAGGAGGCAAGGTTCCTAGGGAAAAACAGCGATTAAACAAGATGGCTAAAGGTTGTGAGAGGGATGAAGCGCAATTGCGAATAAATTTAGGGCTAAGAGCATCTGGGCCAGGTGTGCGGTGGGGGCGTATTTTTCCCGACGGCGTGTGTAATTCACACATCAGGGTAGGGGTGCCAGTTCCTTTCCCTGTGCCGGTTATGGTTTCCCAGGAAGATCTGGTGCCCGAAAAATCACATAGCTTGGGTGGAGCTGCAGGTGCCCAAGGTACCTTATCCGGAAATCAAACCCTGACCCCTCCGGTCAGCAATCCAACTCTCTACCTCATTGGACTACCGCGGCCCTTATATGTATAGAGAGAGAGACGAAGAAATGACAATAGATAGACGGTGGGAAACGTTGTTTGGCATTCATTTTGGGTCACCTGTTCCTCCCGCAGAGACAGCGGGAAACCTTTTGGCTTTCCATCGCAGAAGGGAGCGCGCGTCAGGAAGTATCCATCGGGAGGGCTCTCCAAGGCCGGGGGGTGGAGGGTGGGTGGCAAGCGCACCTGTAAGGGGGTTGTCCAAGTCATTTCTACGATTGCAATACTACTCTTAGATTAAGGTAAATACTTGTGACCATATTTTCACGATTTTTCATGGAATCCCCCTAGAAAAACAATTTCCATTGCAATCACTAAATCACTTAAAAAATCAAGAGTTCAAAATTATTCCCTTTATATGGGAAACGCAATCATCATTTTTTCCGTCGTATTTCCTGAATATCATTGTTGTTTAGGGTCCTGTAATGTCACTACAAGTAATTAAGGCAAATCCAGGTCATCTTGAGTCCCTGATGTGAATTTATGTATATCCGTGTAAGAAGAGTAAGAGCAAACCTAATGGCACTTTAATAACGGATAACTTCCTTTGAGAAAAAAATAACTGCATTCTGTATCTAGTTTTGCGATGTATAATCGTAAAGGGTATCTTATGTGTTTCCTCTGTGGGCGTCATTTAGTGATCTAAACATGAAATCTCAAGTGTATTTTCAGTGGTACCTCGATCCCTGGTTGAGGTGCTTTGTGGAGGGAACTTTGAGTGAGTACGCCGTCCGTCAGATGGGATGTTAAACTGCGGATCCCTCGGCTTGTTTCGTTAAGAGTAGGCTAATGCCGACGCCGGGTTTCTCTCCACCCTTACTCTTTTTCCCTACATTAATCCCTAATGGCACAAATGACCTCAGCTGTTGGTCGCCTCCCCTTAAAAATGCCGCTACTACTCAAGTGTATTTGTTACCAATGTTACTGCATTACTGGTACATGGTAATGAATGCTTTGTTGTCGTTTTACAAGGACTTGCTATTGGAATTTGTTCTCGGATGGTTAGAAGTTGGCTGTTGAAAAATAGTACACGGTAAAATCAGGGGCATTATATGTTTCCATCAAACCCAAAGTCCGCGACAGTTTTTCTTCATCAGCTTCGGGAAATTTCGCCTCCATTTACGCCCTCCAAAGCACCTATTATCTTCCTTCCTGCGCCCTGATTGGCTAACATTCAAATGCTCTCTTCTGGCGCGGTCTTCCGCACCCCACTCCCTTGTATCCACTTTCCCTGCTTTCGCTGTGAAGCTTTCCGCGGAGTTTGGCGTTTGCATATGCAAATCTTCCACGCCGGTCCATTTCCGATTGGGCGACAGTTTCGCCGACGTGGCAGTTTGCGCCTTCAGGTCAGAAGTGGTTCATAATGCTGATTTTGGCCCGTCTTTCGCTCAAGAAGCCCAATAATAATTCCATCAGAAAAGACAACTACGCGCTTTCCAGCTCCTGGAAACGTTTTTTAGCCAGAATATGTGAGTCGAGCAATCATAGCGCACCTTCTCATACGGGGGACCTTGGCATATAAGACGAGGGAAAATAAGCGTCAAGCTCTGGTGAAGGTTTCTCGGGTTTCCCTTAGCCCTAGAGTGAATGCCGGGCCTCTGTCGCTCCGGATGCACATAAAGGTCTTTCCGCCATCGCTACGGCCTCTGTAGATCTACGCACTGTCTTTCTGTCCACCCCCTTCAGAGGAGATTGCTCCTTGAACGGGGGCCCTGGATCTTCATTGTTTCGTTTATTTTATTATTGTTGATTGTATTCCTTCAGTACCTATTGCCATTGCGTAATAAAAACCTTTAAGATTTCAAATGGAAGCATCGACCGCTTTTGACCTGGAGACGGAGACTACAACGCCAGCGAAACGGTCCCCCTAGGAAATGGACCGACGTGGAAGGAATCCCAGAAGATTTGCATCTTGGCCCACAAAAGCTTATTCTCTTCTTCAATTATGGACAACGCTTCTCCCTTAGTCTTCCATTTTGTCCAACTTATTCTCGCCATGACTGTTCATGTCCACTCTTAAGAAATTACCAACGTGTACTGTTTTTTTCTTCACAGATCACATTTTGCCAATAAAAAGCAACGCTAAGTTACTAAATGAAGTAGTACTAAACAACGAAACGTACATGTCTTCACTGATATTTTTTTTCCTCTTTTATTTACAGTTCAGGCCATCTAGTTTCTTACTTTGGTTAATACTTTCTTTGCGAACGTAACATTTCCTTCCATGAGTTTCCACTATTATTCTCATTTTCTTTCAAAAGTACCCAATTATTTTACGCATCTTGTCTTTTCAATTCTCTACCTCCTTTTTAATGTTTTGATGAGTCTTCTACTCCTGGAAATTTACCTAAAATTTTTTTCGTATGAATGATCCTCATACAATACTTTTTACACTTACTCTATCATGTTATCAACTATGATTTAAATTTCTATTTTGACCGATTTATACGTTTCTTTTCAAACTTTTTTCCTGTTATAACCTCTCTGCCTACTATTAATCCTTTAATCGGCCCAGGGTCCTTCACTGTTTCCGCGGTGCATAAACTAGTAAGGAAGGCTGCTTCGTCCTTTTTTCATTCTCAGCAGCAGCACCTATCACGTTCCTCGGCCTCATCTATGCATTAATGCCTTTCGATTCGCAGTTTTTGGATGCTTCGCCTATAGGTTCTGCCTCCTCCTGAATTCTGCCTCGCACTTCAAGAATGCGTACATATTCTACTTAAGTTTACATTATCTACAAAGATATTCGCCTAATCGAATAATCGAAAGTTAATGACATTAATATTTTTTGAAAATTTTAAGGAACGTATTCGAATTTTACCCTATTTTAATTTGGCTGAAACAATCTCCAGTAATCTCTGAGATTTTCTCCCTTTGTTTCATTACTTAGCCTCTTTTAAAGAGAATTTGCACTTAAGTTTATATTCCGTCGGTTATGTCTAAGGGTCAAAGGAAGGATTTAATTCATGAACACGGGAAAAATGCGATAGAATAATGACGCCAATTGGGAATAGAGATGTCTGGCTCCGCCCTTCACCGCGTATTATTGCCAGTGTGTGTGTGTGTGAGCGTGTTTTGCAGGGGAAGGAGTATTAATGACTCTAAGGGCCTCCCAAAACCTCCTGGGCTCTGTCGCTCCCCAGGGGGGAGTGGGGAGAGAGAGTGTGTCCGGGATGGAGACTGATTTGATGGCAAGGGGGGGAGAGGGGGAGGAGGAAGGGAGGTCGACGAAATAAAAGTGAAAGAATCGGGTGCCACCGCGTCTTATCAAATGGCAGGAGAGTCGCCGGAAGGAAGGGGGGAGCGGGCTGGAAAGGGGGTGGGCGGGCTGGAAAAGGGGGGAGGGGCGGGCTGGAAGAGGTCGGTCGAATAACACCCCAGCGACTCCTCAACGGCGAACGGAGCGTGTTTATGTTTCCGCGAGTCGAAGAGGAAATCTATTTCCTTCACTCCGCTCCGCCGCTGGTTTCTCTAGATTTCTCTGCCCGTCTCCTTTTATCTCCCTCCCACCCTCTAGAGGTCGGATTTATACTGTCGCTTTCATTGCCAAAGACGTCGATGGCACGACGGGGGATGAAGAGTTACATCCCCGCGATTTTTTATGGACTAGCGTACAATGGAACATAAACAAATCGTCCTCACGTGCGCCTTCGTAGTCTGGCGCATGCGGCGCGGCACTGCTTCTCGGCCCGATGCCCAATGAGAGGAGCGGAGCCGTGGAAAAGCGAGCGTCACTCTTGCGAAGAATTTGACGGCATTATTTGCATGACCCTCGTTCGGTGGAAGTCGGCAAAGTGAAGGAATTCCTCCTTTACAAAGGGGTTCGTCGCCAGGGTGCCCTGAAATGAAATATTCCATGCATGAAATCTTTTCTATCAGCACTGGGAAGTTAATTCTGTGCTGTAAATTACCCCTGCCACCACCTGCGTTATCTCCTGACACTTTCCAAATCTTTCCATTCCTTCTAAGGAGAACGATCGACGCGCACAATGATTTTTTCCTTGCTAGTGGCTAAATCCGATTTATCGCAATTCGCTGAAAGAATTGAGGCTGAAACCTTTATCATTTTGGTGAATTCGAGGGTAGGCTGACAATAGACATGCTTGTAGACGACAAACAAAATTACCTTCAAAAACACTCCTGTTGGCATTTTCCCCCTCAATACGCATGCGCAGGTTTGAGGTCGTTACATTCATCCAGTGCATTTTGAGAAGCGGAAGTATAGAGACGTGTTCTAGTGCTATGTCAACTGTGCGAGTTAAACAGCGTGCTCATATCGAATTTTTAACTGCTGAAAATGTGACTCCTACTGAGATTCATCGTCATTTAAAAGCTGCTTATGGCGACGATGTTGTTGATAGGTCCTCTGTAAATCGATGCATAGTAAAATTTCGTGGTTGAGAGCCTGAAAAATCTATAATAATTGTTGATGAAACACGCATCGGACCGATCAATGTCACATTCCGATCACTGCTACAGACGATAAACATCGCAAACTCGTCGAAGATTTGATTAAAAATGAGCGGCGAATCACTCAAAAGTGTATCACAAACCATATTGGTTGAGTTTGTCGTGTTAAAGGCAGCCTGGTAACAATAATCTTGCAACATGACAACGCTCGTCCACACACTTCGTTCGCAACTGGAGAGGCTCTGCGAAACCTGAAATTTGAACCGATTCCACACCCTCCATATTCCCTCGATCTTGCGCCTTGCGGTTTAATTTTTTTCCTCAACTCAAGGGAAATCTCAAGGGTAATCATTACACCTCGGACGATGAGGTGAAGGCAGCTCTCAAGTCCTGGATTCGAGAAAAGTCGGGAGAGTTTTTCGGTGACGGAATGAAAATACTTGTTACACGTTGGGAGAAATGTGTTAGCCTTTAATGGTGACTAGGTTGGAAAATAAATATACGATTTTGAAACTTAAGAATTGTTCTTTGATGTACTTTTTTCTCGATCTTGCTATTTGTTTTTGTTCGTGCTCTAGAAGCATGTGTGCATTACATTTCAGCCAACCCTCGCATCTCTCTAAGGGTGCTACCGAAACGTTAATCCTCGTCGCACATTCTATAGAAAATTGACCAAATACCGGCGAGAGTTATGGTGTGTTTTTCCATACATGCTTACTATTAGAAATATAGAGAGTCATTTAAAGTTGATTAGTTTCTGATAAGCTAAAATATGTATGTTTAAAAATTGTAAAGGTTTCAGATAAATATTTACAGCAGTAAACGGATCAAATGTCAGTTGATAATAGAAAATAGTTGTTAATTTGAGAATCATGGGAAGATAAAATCCTTTACGAAACATAACACGAAATATATTTCACGAAAAGAATACTTACTAGGCAAACTAATGAGATGTCTCATCATAATTTCAAATAAGCATGCATAGGCATGAGTTTTGGGATACAGGATTAAATCTTTCTGAAGGCTGTTTAAAGTTAATGCGGTCTTAATTAAACGAATCCATGAAATCCTTAAACGTCACAACTCAAAATGTCGAAGCTGGCCTGCATGACTCCTAAATCTTGCCACGGATTCCATGCCTTGTATTCCAAATCCTATGATAGTGAATGCTTTTCATTTTCTCCTAAAAATGTATTAATTTTTGTATGCAAGATTTCGTACACTATTGAGGCATGTTTTCAACGGTCACAACTGACTATTTACTTCAATGAATCTTTTTCTTTGCCTCACATTTTTTATTTCTTCAGTTCTTCTTCGTAACTCCAGATTGCATCACACTGTCTAAAATGCCTTCTTCCTCGACATCGCTGGCCCAACTTTTTCCCTTATTACATGAACTTCAGGATCCCCTTACATATTTATCAATATTTCCTCCGTACACTATCTCGCTTTTTTCCTGAGTTCCTCTCTTTTTCGGATTCCCCTGCCTCTCATTCCTCACCCCATTTCAATCCTCAGCATTCATCTTCCTCACTGTTTACTATTCCCTCCATTCTCCGCCTAAATCCTCCAACCTACACTCATCGTCTGATTGCCTCAAAAAACAGGCCTCGCCTCTATAAAGCATTAGGCACACTATTAGAAGCTGAACTAATCTTTTCTCCGTGTCTTAAATCAGTGAAGCCGTCATTATTTCTCTTATTCAACTCACATGCACATGCTTCTTTCGCCAGCATATTTCTTCTCTTAGCGTCCCCTTTGCCGTGCTACTTTTCCTCTGAAACACTGCCCAAATACAAGAACTGGTCAACCTGCTCCAGTTAGTTTTCCCACCTACTTTAATTTTTAACTTGGCTTTCCTACTTCACGAGAATCTCGTTGCTTTGATGGTCTTGAGGCTAATCCTCTACCCATATCTCTCACAAGTCTCCCGTAATAACTGCAATATACAATCAGAATTGCAATATACTGCAATCCTTGGATATCCGACTCACTTCTGCTTTACCAACCTGTAGCCAGACTGAATTAATCATCTAGCCACCTTATTTTATTCTTAGCACCAGCCCTTCCCATTTTATCCTTCACTTGTCCTTAGTGTATACGCTGGAAAGTACCCGCGATAACCGACAACCCTTTCTCCCCACCTCCCACCCATATTCTCCCTCTTCCACCCTTCCCTCGGCCGTCTCGGATGGATCCCCTATCCCGACACTCCACTCTCATACTCCGCAACATCCCCACTAACTGTGCCCATTATGCATCGAGGAATGCCTCCTCAAAAGTATATGTTCCCATCCTGATTATTTCGAATTTTCCTTCAATGACTAATGCTTTCAACATTGCGATAGCGTCACATGTTTCTCTGCCCTTTTTCAAAACCGAACTGATCCACGCTCCGCTATTTTCCAGCCTAACGCTTATTTATTCGAGTAATGTGTTTCTCGCCTGGGTTTATTGCTCAGCTCTCTGTGCATTCCTCTCGCTAATTTCGTGCTCAACGTCTTTCATTTCCTCCTTTCATTCATCCTCTGAAGCACCTCTCCCATGGCCCACTGCTTCACCAATCCCCTTAGCTGCTCTTTCAATCCCGTTCACGAGCTCTGGCCTCTTTCCCCTCTGAGTCCATTGCAAAATTCTATTTATTATGAAAATATCAATTCAATGCATGCATTTGAAATTGAAAACGTCACTATAAATTTATGCAGCTGTAAAAATAATATTGGTCTGATTTCAGAAAGTCCGATGCGAAATTTCAATATGAGTATCGGTCGAATTGAAATAAAAAAAACAATGTCCGGACACAACGTGATGGAAACAATTGCCGATGTAAGTCAAAGGCTTCAAACAATTTTCTGAGAAAATGAAATTTTTCTTAGATTCGGTGAATAGAAATTTTTATGTACGGTGAAGGCACGTGCGGTGAGCGCCAGATCTAAATATTTCACCAAGACAATAGACTGCTCGCATGAAATGCTCATATGGCCGTTGCAGAATCATTTAGCGCTCTATCGAGAGTACCGAGGACAAGGGCCACTCAGGAAAACAATTGAACTGTAGATAAGTATAAATTACATTCCAACCTACTGTAAGGAGATATCTAAGTGACAACAATATATTTCGGATAGATGACACGTTATTTCGTGACTATGAGGTTATTACTTATATTAACGGGCGCTGAGATAACCGCTGGTGTTAGTACCTCTCGCTGCAGGCCCTCGTAGTAACCGACATCGTGATTCGTTCATGCTAGTGCGACCGGGTATTACCGCGAGAGGTCAAGGACATTTAGGGTAAATGAGTAATCTGATGGTGAACTTTAGGAGACAGTGATGTTTATATTTTTTTAAGTACTTCGAAACAATGGGGGGAGGGAGAAAACTTTAAGCGAATCTTAACTACATTTATTTTTTTTCTCAGTGTACGATCGCAATTTTTTGTAAGATAACTTTGTCTTTTTTTCTCGCAGTTTCGATGCAACCCCGAATTTTACGTGCACTGTAACCGGCCATTGAACTGTGACATTTTAATTCCTCCTCTTCTGTCAGTCCTAAACTCATGCGCTATATTTTGCAGCGGTTGAGTCCGGCATGTTGTCTTCCTGCCCCCCTTTTCAACTTTAGTGAAATCGTTCGTATTTATTTATTTTTGAAATGAGACTTAATTAATGCGCCAAATACCAAATGCCAAAATACGCGTCGATACGGGTCCGCGAGAATCACCAGAGCACTTCTCAACTGCGTCCATTCATGTGATCCTCCGGAAAAACTGTAGTTTGGAGAAATCGATTCTTTTGAACGCAGGTGCGCATAATTTTCGTATTTTCCTCATGTTAGGACCGAATATCAACTGAGGACAGATTCTGTGGCCGCTCAAATATTACTGAATCTCAAAATACGGTATCGCAGAGATCCGTATTTACTGAAAATGTGTTGAAATTCGAGTATCGTGTCTGCATACAACTATTGGTTTGAGAATTCTTAAAGTTGATCTTAATCATTAATGCGCCCAGGATGGCCTTAGTGCGAGCCAGACTGAGTGCCATCGGGTCGGTAGGCTCACGGTGTGCTCGAGAACGGTCACTCACTCGAGGCATTCCATCTTATAAGACTGGCTTGGGACGATCTCTAAAGAATGTTATCTATGTGTCACAAGAAAATCATGTAGAGCTTTTAGCTGTACATAATGTGTCTCAAATTAATGCCAAACAAACTACTGGTAATGGAAGGACGCTTGCTGTTTGGCTATACGTACCAACATATCGCATGATTTCCGGCAAATACGCGATCTCGTGTATCTATTTTCACCCTAATGATCTATTATCATTTGGACTGCGTGGTACAATGAGGGCGAGAGGGCGGAAGTGTTAAGTAAGCGGCTATTAGAATATCTTCAAATCGTCACACGGTATATTGTCTACTCTCTTGGTCTCGTATTTTGATAGGAGATGATAATTTCTCTTATCAATAGGTTACGATCTTTCTCCATAAACTTCTCTAGTAAAGTAAATCCTCTCTGTGTCCGCTTCAAACTTAATTTGCATGATACCTGTATCTCTCTATGGCTAAGCTCAACATTTGATCTTGGTGTTTCCAGTGCCTGCAAATCGAGACTATCGAATAACAAAGCGACGCCCTCTGCTTCGCTGCTTTTCTGTCCGCTTTCGCGATTCTGCACGAGGTGAAAGGATAAAATATCGCGGACAGATACAGGTATTTCTCCCGTTCCGCTCACTTCAAGGGGAGTCTTTTATTCTATTGACATCCATATTTGCTGGAGTCATTCCATTGCCGTAGAGAAATGGGGAGTCTCACGCGGGGGCAACACACGTAAGGATAAGATGGGAGCGCAGTGCATCCGCTTCTTCAAAGGGTATCCTCTACATATGCGGATTTGGCATTCCTCTGTGGGCCGATTGGAATAAGCGCGAAATTGGACAAGTGATGCAATTCGAGTTGCCTGCCGTCCCTGCGACATATTTTTCCCATATCCTACGATTGGCGCTGATGCGATTGAGTCGGTGGCGATGGATTGATGCAGGAAAAAATATTGCTTAATCAAAATTATCTAACTGGTGGATCGGTGAGATTGAAATGGTGCAGACTATGATGTTACTCGTAGACGGGTATTTACCGATGCATTCCTTCAGATAGCAAAGATTAATGAAGGGATGTTTTTTGCATTGTCATTGCACATAGACACTGTTATTGTTATCAAAGTTACAAAATCACTATCTTAATTTCCCTGGGATGCAATTGATAATCGATTCGGTCGATAGTGGATGATAGTGAGTAGAATTTTAGTAAATATATGCACTTCCAAGTTTCACCAGGATCCAACTAAGGTGGCGGCAGTATCGCTGCTAGAACTAACATTTGAGTTGCTTATAGAATAAAAAACCAATTTCTCTTGAAAACAACAAAATACGGAATACAAATATATATATATATATATATATATATATATATATATCTTTAAATTAAACTACTTTGTTCGTGACCGTTCTATACCTTGAAAAACTTAATGGTCGAACCATACCCAGGCCACGTATCAGTGGAGAACCCCGCATCGGAAGACTCTGGGATCCCCCTGTCTCCATGAGAGGGACAAACCGACCGGGAAGTGATGTGTCCCTCTAATAAGTGGACGTTCAACGAACACATTTCGAATGAGCTGTCGTCCATTGCCATAAACGTTTTCAAGTCGTATCTCTAGGCCAAGGTCTAGCCTAGTCATGGTTTACGTAGAAATGCTACAGCAATGGATGAGATTCCACTAAATATATGTCATTTTAAAGCCTCGTAGTAGTTATCCAGGAATGCGTGCAATAGGCCATCAGAGCTGTGGATGCTGGGAGCTGAGGAAAATTGAAATATAGTAGCTTAGACGGGGCCAGATTCGGGTATTCAGGGGAATCTGGGAGGCCACGATTCCCCTGAAAACCGGCTTTGCCGCATATACAGGTGCATAATAATATTGTTATGTCGTTATAATATTTTTTCCTAGAATAAATAGTATAATCTTGTTTTCTTAAACGGAGGCAAGGATTGTGACCACCCTCCCTGCCCACAAATCGAATGTTTAGGCCCGCCCCTGACTCGAAAAGAGATCGGGTTCAGTGCTGCTACGATTGGTTATTGATGCCGAGCTCACAGCTGATTTCTCCGGCTCCTTCTTTGGCTCCGGGCGGCCTATGCACCTCCCATCGCGCCTGGAAGCCGCACCCGACGCAAGTGGCGGAGGTTGGCGACCCCTTGGCGCGTCCGCCGCCCTCCACACGCAGAAAAATGACGGCTTATTCGGGAATGTTAACTGCGGCTGTCTTCGCTCTCCCCGTGGCGGGTCTGGCGGCTGTCACGGGTAACGAGTAACACATGCTCAAAATCATCGGCGCTGCACCGCAGTTTCCTCCTTGGCGCTCTCCATGGGGCTTTCCTTTCGATACCATTTCCGCATTTCGACTACGAACACTGCATCCGAACAATTTATAAATAAGGATGCTCAGATATTTGGATGCGTGAGACGATTTGGACGCTTGAGACGATTTGGACACTCGTAAGACGAACGGCGTAATTTTTCAAACCATAAGTGACCGATTGTTCAGACGACCAGAGGAAACTATTGTCCGTTTTCCTGAAAGGTTTATAATATTTTATAGACACGATAAGTGGTCATTTGATCGCCAAGGAATCTAAGATTTTGAACCCTTTAAAGATTAATGATGGCTAAGCAGGGGGCCCTGTTGTGGGGACGAATGGCCACTCCTATTAAGATGTAATGTAGGTTGTAAAACATCCGAAAGTCGCCAGGCGAGTGCTGTCAAGTTTGAAGTGAAGTTAATGGAAGATTTTCAATAGTCATTTACCAGAATTGAGTGTCAAAATTTGTTTGGAAAATTTTATCACTGTCAGCTGTCCGACGCAATTCTCAGTCTGCTATGAAGAGCGTTGCCAAAAGAGTTTTGAGAAAATAGATTTAATTTGAAAATGCCAATGTCATATTTTACTTATTTGAAAGGTAATTAACATTTTATAGGGGAGAATAGTAAAAGCCAAAGTAATTTAAACATGACCATCTTTTTACTCGAAAAGTGAATTGCATATTATATACATATACATGCATACAAAATTACGTATTCAAAAAAAGTATTTCACCAACTTCAAAATGCGATGACTACTCCTTGCATATGGCAAAAAAAGTTATTTGTGACCTTCATATTATCTTTGTGGATTTTAAGAATATTTTCAAAACCTCTGTCAAGTATATTTCTCAAGTTTGGATGGTCAATAATATTTCAAAATATGGATATATGGATATACTCATGCAATTCAACAGTTTAAATAATTATACGAGTACGATATCTCGTATTACACAGCGAAGACCTTTGACATCATAAATGAAACACTGCAAATTGGAGGCCACAACAGAGTCCAATATTATTTATTTATTTATCGACTTAATTGGGCGAGGTTGAGACTAATAGTCCCTTCTTCCACCTAACCCTATATTAAAGATATTATATTGAAGACAGTCACATACAACCAAGCCCTAGATGGAGGGAAAACCACCTAGGCGGGAATCGAGCCCGCGACCTTTGGGTTGGCAGGCATGGACGTTACCCCGCCGCCACCGAAGCCGGCAACTATGGGCTGCAACTAAACAACTACACGGTTATAAATTGCGTGAGTTAATGTTAGAACTGTGGAAATAATTCAATGCCCGCATCGCTGCCGTGAGCGAGACCAGAGTGAAAAAGCAAGGCAAACTGGCAACCGCCAAACCTATCGATGCAAGGAATTACAATTGTTCTCTTCCACAATTGGCGATTACAACTAGAAATGGCATTCCGACCTACCGATTAAACTGCTTTAATGCCATTTATTGGCAGTGTCTCTAATGTTCCTCGACGTGAAAACCCCTGCCACTTTACCCAGGCCCACAGGGGTGGTGGACTATCCCACCAAGGTCATAAATTTGTCGCCTCCTTCACGCACTCTCACTAGTGCCCCCTGGAACGCCCAATAGTGCTTCGAGGGTCGCCTCCTCGCATTCCCGGCATGCACTCTCCCATCGTCTCTCCTCTATCAGTTCGGTGATTCACCAAAACATCCATTCTTTCAACAGAAACAAACTTACACGCATAGCCTCATCTACTGGAGGGCCCAAAAAAGCAATCACCGCCTCCTGATGTATGGAAAGGGCTTTTTCGTGGAAACCTTGCCAGTGATTACGTGCTCACACTCGCCATGATGCGCGCGTCTTTATCGTCTAAAGTCGCTCTACGAGGTGTGCGCCAGGCCTCGATGGCCGTGTCCGCCGCCCCCCTCCTTCCCCATCCGCTCCTCCCTCCCCCTCTCTCTCTCCCTCCGCTTCCCCCGCCGCACGCTCCTCCAGGAATAGATCTCTTCCTCCCCCGCACCCCCCGACCTCTCCCACTCATTGCATCCCAGCCGTCATCATTCTTCGCCCTCCCCCTGCCATCTCTCTCCCTTCCAAACCTTATATTCATTCTGGCCTCCCAGCGGCGCCCCCTCCCTCGCGGCCACACCCCTGCCGCCCCCTCCTCGCCTCGGAAACTTCCTCTCCTCCCCCTCCCCCCGCCCCATCACTCCCGTTCACCCTTCATTATCCTCTGCACGAAAGTTTTCGCGCAAACTCGTTTTTCGTGGTTGTAGATAAGCTAGCGTGTGAACTGAGCGCATCATGTTCCTTGCGATCGGTTCGAGCGAAGTCTGTCGTCGTTTCGCTCGCCCGTGGCAATGGCCGTTGGCGAATGTTCTATTGGAGAAACAAAGGCAACGTTTAAACGCTAACATACAAACGCATTATTTAAATCCAGGAAATGATAATTGTTTTTATTTCGTGCGTATTTGAGTTAACCACAATTGAGAGGGTGGCGAATTTTACATTTCAAAATGATATCTGCTTTTCAACTTAGCATTGGCTTTTTGTTTACATTCACGATGTCAGGTGCGAGTGCATTGACTATTTGATTGAATAGATTCTAGCCGTGCGATTAAGAAACCGTGCTCATTGAAATATCATGCCAGAAATTCAGCTTTTATGCATTGGATGAATATGGAATTATAAATTATTCCATTTGAGCTCCTAAGAAGGTGGGATATCATTTACATGAAGAAATTTAAATGCGAGCACTGATATGACTCATATATAACTTCGGACACATTATGAGTATAAAAAATCTTGTTGATTTAATTTTTGGATTCTTAAATTAGGCTAGTATTTCAAAGTAATAATTTCCACAAAATGCAAAAGCATTAAATGTTTATTGAAATCTTATTCTTTCGAAATAAATGTGAAGGTGATGCTCGGTTGATCGATTTGAATAATTGGGGATGCAAGGAAGTGAAGGAAATAAAAGAAGAACCCCGCTCCTTTCGAACGGGCGGAGCCAAGCTTTAGTTTTGCTGAAACCAGACAATTGTTTACTGCTCAGGGCATGACTGTATATTTTACCAATTTCACTCCTCAGGAATTCCATGTTCTTCCCATCCACTTGAGGAGGTTGAATCGTGAATGCGGGAGCCAATCAATGCATAAGTGGCATCTTAGCTCATGTCTTTAAGTCGAGCGATAAAAAGTATATATCACTCCCTTTTACTAGGTTTGTATAAAAAGTATCGGTAACGATTTTACCCTGACGTGTGCTTGGGGTACTGAATTCAGGCCTTCGTCGGTTAAGTGTGCGTATGATCGCAGATCGCCAACGCATGCTCGCGCAATGCCAATTGCATTGGTAAAAAAATTGCATTGCCAATGGCATTGGTAAAACTGACAGCTCACACCATTATCACTGAACATTTTGCGATGTGAAAGATCTGCGCTAAACTCGTCCTCCCGAAGGTCTTTACGGACGACTAAGAGCGCTCTGCTTGCGAAGACCTTCTGCAACGACATCGCCACGATTCCCCAACCCCTTTACAGTCCCGACTTGGGACCAGCAGACCATTTGCTATTCCCTATGAAAGCAAAATCCTCCCTTCCTTAATGGACACCACCATTGGACTCTCAGTGCTGTCAAAGACAATTGCACGCGTACCCTTAAGAGTACCCTTACCCGTCATCCGCCTCCCAAGGAGCCTTCGAGCCGTGGAAAAGGCACTGACGAACATGTACTTGGAAGAATTTTGAGGATGTGTTGTAGCAATATCTGAAATAAGTCCATTATTCCCTATACTTTTTATACCAAGCATTTATGCCTCGTTTGTTGATAGATTTGACGTAGGCGTACAGTTTTTAAGGACTATTGAGGCTTTTATTAATTGAAAAATATACTCAAAAACTCAATTTGGACACGTTCTGAGGTGTCAATCTCATTAATTATTCTATTTTGGCTCACACCTACTAATGAATATCATTTATTTAATTGAAGGTGTCAGCTACTTAAATGTGAACACTGTTACGTACGACTTTTATGCAACTGCGCACAGTTTTTATGAGCGAGGCATGTATTTCAGCACCATTAGTCAATAATTCTCCTGATGGTTTCGCTTCATCGCCATAATAGCACACAAAAAATCGCGGATTTTCCTCTTAACGCCGTGCGGGAACCGAGACAAAAAGATTTTACTTATCTCGCACATGCGAATATTTTATGCGCCCAATTCACCTTCATTTGTTATCCCGCGAAAAGCAACATGCGCCAGGGCTTGTTTGTTAACGCATTTATTACCGAGCGACTTGGAATGAGAAAAGATAGAGTTCCATAGCGATATCAAAATTAAGAGCCGTTCTTTGAAAACATTTTTTAAACCTGTTCTTTTTTTGTTAAACTCTAAGAAAATATATGGGCCACGTACTTGTCTGTTGCTCAGATATATATTTTTCGGCTATCATTTCAGTTAGGCTTACGGATAATGAAGCTTAAGTTTTTCAGTCAGCCAAGGGGTTGCAAACAGTGCTTAGTACATTGGATAATCAATGCGGTACGTATGGGATGAGAAATCATTTAAACAAATTAATTGTTATGCGGTTTTTGAGAAAGAGGAAAGCTAAGTAAAACGCTACAGACGCAGGGAACTCTATAGAAAGGGAAACCGTATCACGCGAGTGTTTTGGAAAAAGATAAGAGTCAAAGAAGCAGAGAAGTGAGTAAAAGAATTTCGATAAGTAAAGAGGCTTTCGCAAGGAGGAGGAAAGTGATGATAGGGACGATAAGGACGAAAGGGCTCGTCAAAACTTTGATATGGAGCGTAGTCATGTACGACGCGGAAACATGATCATTAAAGCAATTGATAGACGTATATTGGAGTCTTTTGAGTTAATTTGGGTGTGGAGAATGACGGAGAAGGTGAAGTGGACCGAAAGGAAAACAAATGTGGAGGTGCGAGGTATGGTGGGGGAGGAGAGGGGATTGTTGGGAGAAATCATAAGGAGAAAGGAAAGATCTTTGTTGGGCATTTTTATCGGCAATGGGATGTCGAAAACTGCGATAGAGGGGAGAGTGTTGGGCAAACGATGAAAGGGCAGGAATAGGAGAGGGGTGTTGGCCGGAATGAAAGGAGGAAAGAATTAGACGAATATGAAGAGGGGCTCAGTGCATTTTCCTTTGTGAGGTTGCCTTTTTGTTAGCAGAGGCAGAGAAATGCATCGCTGCACTCTTGTGTAGCTTGTGCCCATTCAACCGATAAATGTCCCAACCTTAACCGGTAAATTCCCAATAACATTAATAAAAAATATCATTATAATGCTATCTTATTATGAACTGAATCTTGGGCTTTGACGTAAGACATGAGCGATGACGGGTTGATAAAATGGTTTTACCAAAAATGACGCCGTAAATTGTTCTACACAACTTTTGCATTGATTATTGTATGTTCCTAATGCTCTCTGGCCATAATCTTGTTAGTATGCTTTCTATCATCTCTGATTCACGTATTGGCGCACAGCGCTCGCTAGCATGATTGGTATGTGGGTGCTTGCTTGTAGCACTCTCTCTGAACGTCTAAGACAAGAGTCCTGTATTCAGGCGACCTTCCAATAATAGTCAGGCGACAATTATTCACCATTGCCTTTCCCTTCTCTAATAAAATACGTTCTAATCCACGTTTAGGCTGAATACCTATTAAATGGGTCTTAATTTAAGGTATACAATTTACTAATATACAATACCCTAGTTAAAATAAAATTTTCTACCAAAAACGATTATTCATTCAAGCATAACCAAATAAAGGATTCTCTGAAATCAAAAATCATTTGAGACTAAAGTGGATCGTATCCACTTTCAATGGCCCGTCAGCTGACTCACGGATTTTACCCTCCCTCAGTTTTATTGCATCTCTAAGATAGTCACACGTTCCCGTCATTAGTGATAGCTCCCATCCTGGGGTCCTTTCCTGCATCCGTGTTTCCTGGCGCAAGGGGGGTCATCCAGTGCCTCTCTTGCGGGCGGTCACCGCCAAGGGTTAAACTTTGGCCCATGAGGCGTATTTTTCCTCTCTTTCGCCAGGAACCATTTCCTATTTATCTTTATCCAAATCCCCAAGCTAACATTCCTTAACAAACTTTATACACGTATTCGCGTTCATGCAATACATTTTTTTACCATCGTTGTCGGAATGCCAAACCTTCCTTCCATTGAACCGCGCTATTGGGAGTAGCCATCAACCTGCGGCTTCCGGGTCGTATCGCGCCCACGAAAGTTTTGTCATGTTAGTGTACAGTGTGTTGGAGATTCCCCTATCGATTTCTAATTGCATATTTTTTAGTGTAGTCAAGGATGGCGTTGTCCTCTTTAGTCTTAGAGCATAGCTGTTATTTTATATATCTATGCTACGAAAAAGATTTGGTTCCAAATAGGTAATTGCCCGTAAATGCATTTTATAACTTAATCTACTAATTGTGGCGTACGTTATCAATAAGAGACAGGGGTATTTAGGATGCCGAAAATTTCGGAAGCCGACAACCTTGCCGATGACGAAGAATTTCGCGCCCTTGAGCGATGGATTCTAGACAGACCCTGAAAATTGAATGATTTTTCGTACCATGGACGTGTATTCGTAAATGCGTGCACGTTTCGAAAGGAATAATTATGGCATATGGTCTCATCGTGAGCATGGAATGTTCGCCACGAGTATTTATGGGCGAATGGAGACGTTGGAAAGTCTCTGCTTGGATATCTGTGGCAAACATCCTTGGATTGTGGACAACCTTTGGTTATTATACGTAACTCGTATCGCGGGAAGGTTTTGAGCACTCGGCCAAACGAATTTGGGTGCGTGGGTTTGGGATGGGCGCAGAGAACGGCTCTTCCCCCTCAATCACAAACTTTTCGCACGTTTTTACATCACCGGATTGACGGCGCCAATGACCCACATTTCAGAGCCCTCGAGTCTAATGTACGCGATTTTCTTGTTTTGCAGTGCCGCGAGAGTGAAATTTCGTCCTTTTTTTTTCTTCCCTCTCCCATACCTTCTCCTCCCCCCGCCAAACATTCACACGCACCTCCGGCCGTCGCCTACCCCCTTTCACGCTCGGCGCTTCGCATTTCGCATGGGGCTTCCCTCCCGCTCCAAATCCCGTCTCCAGTCCCCTCGACTCATCGGACTGCGTTTTTTCATTAGCCTCGGGTTTCCCCGCGAAGTTCTTCCCTTTTCCGACGTTCTCAGCTCCGTTCTCTGTGTTAATTATTTCTTCGCGTCAGACCTATTCGGTATTAGATGTGTATTTCCCGTTCCGGACATAACTATACAATAACAGAATGCATGCATGCTCTCACGACCATCACGTGTTCACCTCCGGGGGCATTCATGGCCATGATGATACAGCCCTTTCTTTGCTTTCTTCTTTCTCCTCTGTAACATGTCGTTTCATTCATGGCCTTCTCTGTCTTGAAGCTTGGAATGTTCCATTCCCCGGGAGTCCCTCCAACCACGCTCACCCTGCCTCTACTCCTCCCTCCCTCCCCCGTCTTCTCCTCGTGTTGCCGATTCGACTGCCGTCCATTCTCTCAACACGACCGAGCCAGGCAAGCTCACTATTTCCATACTTATCACTAAGGGTGCATCCAATTGACCTTCTTTTGTCATTTATTTTTCCTCAGCCTATATATACGATTTATACACTTCTCGAATACCTCAGACCCACCGCATCTAGTCCAAGTTTATGGTTCAGCCGAAGCTTACGACAGCATAACTAAGTTTCGCTTGCGTATCGTGTGCGCAATAATATGGAGAGAGACATTATTATTGATACCCTTCCGTTTTTGCGGCCTTGGACCTAAATTAATTTTAAATAAAATCAAGTAAAGTTTATAAATGAAGATATTTTCAGATCCTGATTCTTAATACGGTTTTTCATAATCGTGCAGGCATTGTCCGAGGAAGTTCTTATAGAAAGGTCGTGGGTCCCGCTCCAGGAACGAAAACTCCAACGAAGTTTCCCCAATGTGGAGGACGGCCGCCAAGCGATCACGTATTAGTATCTCAGGTAAACCTTACTCCAGAATTCTCTTGAAACGTTAAGGTCATCATTAGTCTGTGCGAATAATAAATTAGAGGCCGTTGAAAATTTATGCTTGGCCGACCGTGTGTCAGTAATTGCAACGGGATCATCACTAAGACGCCTTTAAAGGTTAAGGCGATTTTGGCGAGCGAAACATTAAGATGGAAGCACTGGACGGTGTTATCGGACTTCCCTTGTGAACGCTCCCTTCCTCGAGTTATATGCCATCGTTTAGCGTTTATGAACAGCTTAAAAGTTATAGAAACGTTATCACCGTTTACGATGCCAGGAAATCGAAGGAACCAACAAACCCAAGGCCGATGTAATCTATGTATAATAAGGATGATGGAGCTCACGGAAGATAAATTCGATACTAGGTATGGGGCGGCTTGGAGAGTTCATTGATTACATCACCAAAGTGGACTGCGGAAGGCTAGCTTTGCGACCCGTTTGTCGCGGTCGATTCGCAGTCTCCCAACGAGGCCCCTGAAGGTGAACATTAACCGGCGCATTAACCTTAATAATATAAATGAACACTTCCGTCAGTTTTCCAAATGTGTACTTACGGTCGATATAACCTCAAGAATATTCTCAACATCACCATTGGATAAGTATTGTTAGCATGAAAATAAGTATACTCCAACAATTCGACAAAAATATTTTAAGATATCTGAACATATATTGTCATTTTTCCGAATAATACCTGCGGGTGTGACTGTGGATGGGTGCACGTGATGGCCTTTTCATGGGCTCGATAAATCAAGATCTTGAGCAGCACGAACATTCATATCCAGCATATTTGTCTCTAGTTGATAAACTATTTATTTTACCCTTATTTCAACCAACCCAAGTGACCGTTTCGGTTTTTCTGCAAATCATAGCGTTCGCAATGCCGCAAAAAAAGCCACCACTCAAACAAAGAAGATCTCAGGAATAATCAGGGGGTCAACCCAATTGCGTGCACCATTCCATTAGAACGGCATAGGTACTTGGGAATGCGTAGCTTCAATAAAACACGATTATCTGTTTAGTAACGCAGCATTTTCCTCATAAAATATTAAAGAAATACAATGCATTATTATTATTTATGATAAAATTAGGATGAAAAAATGGAATATGAATATAGAAATAAATATGCATTCTTATTATGTCCACCATCAATCTTACAATTCAATAAAAAGACTCGAATAGTTATAGACTGAAATGTCTTGTACACTTTTGAATGTGGACACTATAGAAACCCCATTTTTCGGCGCCGACTCATTCTCTTCATTGGGCGAATGTATTGCACCCCGGAAGTAAAGAGATATCTAAATTGCCTTGTATCGAAGGCAATGTAATAAGCTGCATAAGGAAATGATTTCTGGACTCTTCTCTCACTTTCTCTGCCAGGGGCTTAAAAATAACGTTTCACAGGAGAAGCAATATTTTCGGTAATCGATGAAACGAATGTCACGGGTCTTCCTCTTTGAGATTTTCAATTCCGGGGCGCAAATCTAGGAAGGCGCCTCATCCAGCGGCGCGGCGGAGCGTGTCAGATGTTTCGCATTAAAGTCCGCTTTATGGACTTCCGCCTTCGGCTTTGAACCGGAGCCAAAAATACTTCGGATAGTTCCGAATTTTCGCACTTCCCCTCGGTTCGTCCGCAACGGAGGCGGTCAAAACAAACGTCCACAAAAGCTTT